>NC_140962.1:118624165-118649165 GCF_056783735.1 Eptatretus burgeri | reverse complement strand
CTGTGCAAACCTGGTTAAGAACTATTGGAAATGTCTGATCTCTGTAATTGCAAACAAAGGTTTCTGTACCAAATATTAAGTTCTGTTTTTCTGTTGTATCAAATACTTATTTCATGCAATAAAATGCAAATTAATTATTTAAAAATCATACAATGTGATTTTCTGGATTTTTGTTTTAGATTCTGTCTTTCACAGTTGAAGTGTACCTTTGATAAAAATTGCAGACCTCTACGTGCTTTGTAAGTGGGAAAACCTGCAAAATCGGCAGTGTATCAAATACTTGTTCTCCCCACTGTATGTACATACACACATATCATAGGTATATAATTTGAAATTTCAGACCAAAAAATTAAAGCCAATCGATGCGCAAGCACGATTATGTGCATGTTCAGGAAACCGGCAAAATAAAGTTTGTGATGTGACATCCAGCTTGGGTCGTCACAAAGCAACATGGTTCTTCTTTCATATGCAACCCAAGCTTGCGGGGTAGCATCATTGGCTGAGGGCACAGCTGTGCCGCTGATGCAATGTGCCCTGTAGATAAGGGCAGGAATTTGAAATTTGTTCATGGTGTCGGCGATAGCTTGACTAATGTTCGCTAAGGATATCGTGGGATCTTTATCGCCCATCAACAAATGCCAGCAGATGGGACTCCTAGTTTAGCGTCCGTTCAAGGGACGACACACACACACATTGATGAATCACACTGCCTGTGAAACACCGGAACGACAGCTTACAGCAGGGCAAATATTAAAACTCAGGCAAGAGAGCTCAAAGAAGAGTGAGCATACCTTTAGCCCAATCCTGTCAACCCCTAGCAACAAGGGAAAAGGTTTTGAATTCAATACGGTTTTGTGATCAGGTGTTAAATACACGTTTTCATCAACCAGTGCTTCCTCAGATCGAGATTAAAAAGGGGGAAAAAAATTTCAGCAACCATCTCAATTCAGAGATCCTTCCCAGAACCAAGCACTTTAAACAGGGTACAATTGTCCTAGTGCAGTGGGTTCAGGGTATGGGGAGTGGGAGGGGGGAGGATGGTGTGAGTGGGGGGGGGGAGAAAACAGGAGGAGAGGAGAAAGGAGACACAGTGGGGCTCATGACATAAATTTTTCATCAGAACATGTTAAATTGGGTTCTTACCATTCGCTCCTAATCTCTAGAACTTTAAAAGACAAAAGAGAAACCTCCCAGCAAGTATATGATTTTATCTCAACTACATTATATAATTTCATCATCTGCATTGACATGAGCAGCAATTACATGAATCAGCTACAGCAGGGTATAGTCATGCATTAATGAATTGTGAATTAAATTTCGTATAGAGCATCGTGCATGTCATTCACCCACACTGTAAAGCACATGACTGCCACACGATAAAGGAAGAGGAAGAGTGTGGGGGGGGGGAAGAGAATTAAATATAACATGATCACGAAAGTCCTTTCAACGTCCTGCTGTCCACTTATTACTTGAAATCTCCATATTGGGTTCCCACAGGAAAAGGACATTACTTGGTGTGCCACCAAGAGCGAGCGGGGGTTGATGCAAAGGGTTTCAAATCACATCAACATCTGACTATCGAATTTGTGCAATTTTTAGAGATACTACAAGGACATTAGTAGACAATGGCCAAACACAATGGTATAAGGGACTTGAACCTGGGTTTCCTGAATCAAGAGATAAGGGGTTCAGATGAAACACAAACAGGCCAACCTCACTTGGAGGTTTCATTTGAATGAGTCAACCGCTTTTGTGTGGTTCTGATTATATGTAATATTTTAAGGTGAATTTTGAAGCAAAGATTATTAATTAATAAACCCAAAGCAAATCGAGGAGATTCAATGCACATTAGAATCACAAGTCTGAAAAGGGTACAACTGACTAGTAAACAAAGGACAGTAAATGCACTCTTGCATTGCCAAGACAAACTAATAAAGCTCAATCATCGACTCCAGGGTGATGAGTGGAAGGCAATTGAAACAAAAAGGTTAAAGCATTCAAAGAACCTCTCTCACAGATCTTCTCCTGCTCAATTTCCAGTCCGATCAAATGAAAGTGAAGTGTCAAAACAGACTTTTGCAAAATGTACCATGCTCTGGCAGTTTTCCTCCAGAAGCTATTGCACGGTTGGTTCAAAAATGCTGCGTGGAGGGTACTTTCAGGACCTGAAGCCGTTCGCACACTATCCCGTGGAAAGGAAACTGTTGGGAAGGAGAGGCGTGGAATCTGGAGAGGAAGGCAAGCAAGTGCAAAATTAGCAGCAATGCAGAACTCTTTAATTGACTTGTCATATATCTCTCTAATAGTATATTGTACATCCCGGTACAACAGCAAAATCCTCTATTAATCTGATGGAATATAATATTTACTGCCTTCGATCCTGCAAAATGTGCACATTATAAAGCTGTCTGCAATGTTCTTAAAATTAGCCAAAACAGCCACTGTACCGTTCAAGGTATACCTGATCCATGAACTGTGGGTCTTCCACATCAACAGCAATCAATTCGTTGTTTCTCTCACACAGAGTCACATGACCACGAGGCGGAGGTGGAGGAAATAGGGCCAGCGAACACATTTCCACCTACTATCAAACAACAAATGAGCGTAGCATGAAAATAAATAAATAAATAAAGAGCCTCACTCATGAAGGCTGGTGTTGATACCACATGAAGACTGTCAGTGGATCGGAAGCACAATGGATGAAATCAACAGCATGGCAGAGATCATGTGACACTGACTACTAGGACTACTACTACTACGACTAACAACCAACACTGTACCCTGTTTTGAATATATTGTGGAAAATTAAATGGAGTTCAAAATAGCTGATGGGTTTTCAAAGGCAATCTGAGGACTAACAAAACTCTTCGAGCAAAACTTATGAAAGGCGTTTAGCGAGCGTCTTGTGAACACATGCCTAAAGGCCCTGTCACACCTTGACGATTTAGCCAGCGAATGCCTGACGTATGCAAAATTTGGCGAAAATGCTGGCACACGTCGAATACGTTATGGGTAAGTTTGTATACGTTAAGAGCACGCTGGCATACGTCGTAGTACGCTGGCTTTTTTTTTCGTAGTACGCTGGCATACGTCTTTGTACGCCGAGGTGTGAGACAAATTTTCCATGCTTGAAATTTTTCGACGTATGCCAGCATATGACTCACACGTTCCACATAATGCAGGCCATAAGTTTTAGGCACGTTACGCGATCGTTGACACACGTCGACACACGTTACTTGTACGTTAGTCATAAGTCGAAACACGTCAAGGTAATGGTTAGTGTCAGTGTTCCAGACTCCCTGTTTTTTTTTTTTTTTCTTCTTCTTCGGTATGATGGTGATGTTGACACTTCGATTTCTAGTGCGGTTATAATATTGTTGCGAATTCGCGCCCATCGGCATGCGATCGGCCACGCAACTCGAATCGCGACATGTCGCCCACCGGACGGACAATTCAGTCGTGACCCTCCTGGGACTACCGCCAGAAACCAGTCACGGGTGGGGGTTTAACCCCACCACCACCCAGTAGGCAGTCTACCCATGCGAAATAGGATGAATCGCCGAATGTCGATATACCTAAGTACCCGCGCGGGTAATCTGCCGAGGGATGGGACCACGCCACAGGCTGACTCCGGACACGAACCACTTAAGTGGTCCGTTCCATATTACAGGGATAAGCGAGCGGAGTTATCGTCGGCTTTGACAGTTCCGATTAATTACCGGGATGTTGAAACCCACTACGAATCCCTTACGTGATGCAAGATGGAGATTCAATTCAAGGAAAAGACGAAGCGAAACGGGAAAACAGTTCACACAATGCATATTTATTTCACAAGCACGTATTCACAGTCAGCAACAGTCAAAAGGAAGAACAAAAGCAAGAACTACAACCGAATACGACTTACTCTGGCACACTTACACAGTTCTACTTGTCGGATGGCGCCACACACACACACACACACACACACACACACACACACACACACACACACACACACACACACACACACACACACACACACACACACACACACACACACACACACACACACACACACACACACACACACACACACACACACACACACTTACACAAAAAGCAAAGAAAAGAAAAGTAGTAACTTCCCTGCGCGCGTCGAGTCCTCCTCCCGCGACCTCAGCTCCCAACTCCTCCGGCATGGTCGGTGAGCTCGTGCTTCGCGTCGGCACGTGTTAGCCGCTCGACGCCACGGACGGGGTTTCCGGCGCTATCTCAGCGCAGATAAAGTGGGGGGGGCGGGGTGGGAAACCGTTGATGCTCGGGGTCGGGAGAGGGGAATGGCAGACGCTCCATCCCGCCAGCGGGGTCTCGGGACCGCACCGACAGAAGACCAGACCAGACCACCAGGCGAGACGAGCCAAGACGAACGACAAGACCAGCTCCAGGACGAAGAGAAGAGGGCGCGCCCCGCCAGTGTCCGTCCTTTATGGGGTGGGGCTCGCCCATCGCAGCACGGGGCTCTGCCCATTGCTCCGTCCCGTTTTCGGCTCCGCCTCTCCTCCAGCCCTTTCGAGGAGCTCCTCGAAAAGGGGCGTTTCCTCCTCATGGCCGCCTCACACCCCGTATCCACCAATCGCCAGCGAGCTCTCGCAGCCTCTCCCGTCAGCCCCCGGCGCCGCAAAAAAGGCAGGAAAACTCGCGCGCCGTTGTAGGCCTTTCACGGGGCCTTCGTTTGAAGTCTTCGGACGGTCCAAAATAACGATAGAACAGAAAAACGGCTAACTCAAAGAATCGCAGCCCGATAAATCACATATATTCCCTCTATACAACGGGTTTGGGCTAACTACACATGAACTTACCGATATATCTCACTTGAGGACTCTTTATGGTGTAATGCGAATTTCCACAACCGTAACACTACCCCCTCCCCTTATTACAGACTCGTCCCGAGTCGTCAAATTCTCGTTTGCCATCACGTGTAGTTCTCCCCGAGTATGTTTTACCTTCGGATCCCTGAGTGCGACATTCATGGTATTCATGTCACCCAAAATAAATAAACTGAGGGCTGAGTAACTAACTAAACAAACCCACTCATACAGACGACTTTAATAAAATTGCCGGCGCTAACATATACATGCCGGGGGCGCACTCATATTTACAGTACATCTTAACACCTTTACCTTATAATTTACACTAACCATGGCCCAGGATCAATGGACTCTGCAGGCAGAAAAAGTCAAAAGAAAACCGGTGCACGGGCCGCCACTGCAGGCCCGTGTTGTAGCTGCCAACAGGACAGTCCTTGCAACTTGCTCGCGGATCCTGGCGCACATGGAATGAACAAATGGGGGGAGGGGGGAGAGGCAAATCAAAACAGAACGGGGGCTGGTGAACCTGGGCAGTGGGCATGGCATGGCAAAGGTGGACAAGGCAAACAAAGCCGGCAGACAGGGCCGCTGCAGGCAAACACAGCCGGCGGACGATCCGACCGGCACAGGCCTTGAAGCAACAGCTGCAGACGATCCGGCCGGTACAGGCCTCGTAGCAAACAGCCAGCCGATGAAGTGGGCCGGCACAGGCCTTGCAGTAAAAACAGCCGGCAGACGAAGTTGGCCAGCCTTTGCCTTTCAGTGGAGGTCGGTGGAGGGAGTGCGGTGGTGCTGGCCACTCAGAAGGCGGGCTCGGACCGACCTACCCGTCTCCGTCCCACCTATCGCCTTTGCCTGTCACTGTCCATACCCACTCCCTTAATTTGTAAAACCCAATTTAGCCCCAACTTTTTTTTTTTTTTGCTCTTCCTGCCTCCCCACTATAATTCGTCACCTAACCCCCTTTATCGTCATTGTTCGGCTAACCTATAGTCTTCCGAACCTACGCCCAACCCCTAAGTTCCCTTCCCAGAGGGGAATAAGGGAGAGCTAGCGTCCTGCGTCGAGGCCCAATCTAAGCCTCAAGATGGTCTCCCCAGACTTCAGCGATCTTAAACCAAAAGTGGGTCCAGCGGCCCACAACGAAAGCGAAGGGATGGATGGTGCGGAGGGGTACACTTCCTAATCTACCCTATCCATTAACCTTTAAACTACACCGGGGCTTTCAACAAGCGCCTCTCGCTTAAGCTATCGGTTCTAACAACCCAGATTCCCGTCGCCTGTGTTGGTGTCCTCACAATTTTGGGCCTTGCCCCCCAATTTTCCTTCCGTGCCCTCACACGGTCTCATGGCTGGGACGCATGGCTCCTTTGGCAGGCACTACCCTCTGCCGATTCTCCAGCTATGGCACCCCCGGGCACTACACTGCCTCCGAGCCTACCAGTTCCCGAAACACCGGGGAGTGCCCTCTATGGCAACTCCCCTGAAACGCTCACGTGGCAGGCTGGCTTCCCGGGCCCCTTTCTGAGGGTCACCCGTGCCCACAACACTGCCCACGCGGCTAATGGCGCCCCGGGCCCCGCATCATGAGGGCGCACCCGTGCCCACTACGCTATCCCGGCCCCCCCATGGGCCCTTGGCCTACCGCGGCCGGCTAGCCCGGTGCCCGGGGTACCCACTCAGCGATACTAAGCTTTCGCAGCCACGCTCGCAGCAATTCAACAGGGTTCCTGCACCCCTCCAAATGGGTATCGAGCCTACTTTCCCACCAACAACAAAACGACTTAAATTTTTGTCAATTTGACTTACCCCCTAACTCATTTTACTCTAACCCCGGGGTTCCTTGGGCGGGAGTCACTCCTCCCACCAATTACTCATCGCACCATGCATTCCCCATTCGCTCCATTCACACAGACCCGCTGGCCTCACTCACTCAGCATGTCTCCACCTCACAACTCTCCAACACCCACCGCTGAACTCAGCCATCCTGCTCACTAAATCCCCGACCTACCTCGTGCTCCCATGTCGTCCCTTAAACTACAGCACGTTCCTTTTAACACTACGTAGCTAAGCTACGTCCCCACTACCCATCCACAGTCTGTCACTGTCTCTAATCTTTAAAAATCCATTTTCCCATCCGAAATCTCAACTACAATCCCTCTAACCAATCCATTCCACGGGCCCCATGAGGACTGACCCCTGCCCCATGAGACTGGTCTAACCAACACTAACCCTTCCCCCGAAGTAGTTCCATGCTGTGCCCGGGCCAGGGGGTCTTCCACCCCTTGCCCGGGAATCCTGTTCACCCGAAGCGAGGCTTGCTTTTTATTTATTTTTTTTATTGCGCAGCACCAGCGCGGCAACTCGCAACCTGCGCACCAGCGCGGCAAATCACAGCCACGCACCTTTGGCGTGACGTCATGGCAGCTGTTCGCGTCCCTTGTCCCTCTTGGATGGTACCATCCGGCAGGGATTCACCCTCCGGCCGGATTCCAACCATACACGCAGCCATGACGTCACCCGGCGCATTAAAAAAAAAAACAAGCATCGCGTTTCGAGGGGTTCCCCAAGCGAACACATGTGCTCTGCCCGTTGGAGCTTAACACAAGCTCGCGTAGAGAACCCATCCGGTCCAAATCCGTAATCCAAGCCTAACCTTTGTCTGTCCGCGGGATCGGCAACATCCACCGCTGGCGTTTCCGGACCGGGTTTCACTCCCGCAAGCGAGCACGTGGCGGCCTCGTGCGTTGCACGGCCAGAACCTCGCGCTCGCCGCTGGGCAAACCCGGCGCGGTCCCCAAAGCAACTACGGCCGCTACTCGGCCTTTGTCCCTCTGTCGCCGTCGTCGTCTCCATTCAATCCACGCACACTTGCGTGTTACAATGCTCAGACTCCACTCCATCACACTCACCCCGGGAGACGCGGTTGCGTGCTCCCGCATGCCCACAGTCATCTCCCTCACATACAGCGACCTTACACACGCTGTCTCCCTCACACGGACCCTCTCACTCACACAGGGGGTCTCACTCGCACAATGCGTGCCGGAAAGCACGCATCTCCGCACACTCGCAAACACACACACCTGCACAACCACACTGGGGATTTGTGTCCCCTCAAGGGTTCCCGGGGACTCTACACCCCCCCAAGCTGCACGTGCACCCGTTTGCAGCACTCGCCCCCTCGACTCCGCTCGGCACGACCGAACCCACCTGGTCGTGACTCGCTTCAAGGGAGAAGAGTCTCCCTCCGTTCCTGAAGGAGGCCATCCAGCTGCTTGCACCGGGTCCCCACACGTTCTGCCAGCTCGCCCCCATTATCCTCCACTAACTAAGTGTGTGTGTGCTCGTCCCCAACCCCGTCCTTATCGTGCAGTCTCTCTATTTTTTCTATCTCCCGAGTCTCTATACATTTTATTTCTGTTGCCTCTTCGTGTCTATTAGTTTCTTCCTGGATCCTCGTCTCTGTTTCCTCCGTTTTATTTAATTCATTCTCGACTCGGTCTATCTCCCGTGTCTCTGGCAATACTTCTACTTCCTTCTTTGTCTCTGTTGCTTCCCTCTTCTCCATTTTTATTTTTGTCTCCTTTATTAGGGTTGGTCCTAACTGTTCCTTCATCCGACGAGTGGCGTCGATCAAGTCCTGCACCACCGACATTGCTCCTTGTGGTGCTGTCACACCTCCCACCTTATTGCGTTGTTCTACTTCCTGGCTCCTTCTGAGTCGTTCCTCCTCTCGGAACTTCCTGAGTTCTTCGTTGTCCCTCCGGAGTTTTTCAATCTCCGTGGACTCCAATCTTGCTCCCCGTTTTAGTTGTTCAATTTCAAACTCACATTGTTCTTGTTTTCTACCCCACAGTTTCTCCTGCTCCTCATTTTCCAATCTCATCGTTTCTTTCAATTGGCTCATTTCTTTCCTGAGTTTCATTCACTGTTCTCTCTCTACTCTTCCTTGTTTCCTCTCCTGTCCTTCCTTCTCCAGTTTCATGGTTTTCTTCATTTGGTTAATTTCCCTTTTGTGTTTCATTCGCTGTTCTTAGTCTATCTCCTCGCACGCCAGCCTTGCTTTTTCTTCCAATTGGTCAACCTCGGCTTCATGTTCCTTTTGTTTTCTATCCCATTGTTCCTCTCGTTCTTCCCTCTCCAATCTCGTTGTCTCCTTCAATCGCCTGATTTATCCTTCCTGCTTCATTCCTTGCTCCTTCACTTTCTCCTCGTACTCCAACCTATTTTTTTCCTTTTGTCGTTCAGTTTCAAATTCATACTCTTTCAGTTTTCTATTCCACTGTCTTTCTTGTTCCTCATTCTGCAATCTCGTTATTTCCTTCAGTTGGCTGACTTCCTTCTCCTGCCTCATTCGTTCTTCTTTGTGTTTTTTATTCCACTGTCTTTCTTGTTCCTCATTCTGCAATCTCGTTATTTCCTTTAATTGACTGATTTCTTTCTCCCGTCTCATTCCTTGTTCTTTCAGTACCCTTTCTTGTTCCTCATTCTTTAATCTGGCCCTCGCTTCCAGCTGTTTGATCTGTACAGTGTGGTTACTTAACGTTTCATTCTCCGCTGTTGTTCTTTCTTCTTTCACCATCCTCAACTCGTTTTGTAATTCCGTCTCTTTGTTTTGGTGTTTCTGTAACTCAGAAGCTTTCTTTTCAAATTCCTTTCTCATCTCCGCACACTCCGACCTTGCTTTGGCTTCTAATTGTTCGATCTGCTCAGTGTGGTTCCTCAACGTTTCATTCTCCGCTGTAGTTCTTTCTTCTCTCACCATCCTCAACTCGTTTTGTAATTCCGTCTCTTTGTTTTGGTGTTTCTGTAACTCAGAAGCTTTCTTTTCAAATTCCTTTCTCATCTCCACACACTCCGACCTTGCTTTGGCTTCCAGCTGTTCGATCTGCTCAGTGTGGTTCCTTAACGTTTCATTCTCCGTTCTTGTCCTCTCCTTTCTCAACATCCTCAGCTCGTTTTGTAGTCCCCTCTCTTTGATTTCGTGTTCCAGTATCTCAGAAGCTTTTTTCCATTTTTTCTTCCTCTCTTCCTCCCTTCCCTTGCCTACCGCATCCCTTTCCTCTCTCATCTGTTCTCTTTTCCTGATCATCTCCGCATACTCCAAACCATGCCTTTTTCTTTAGGTGTTCCTGATATTCCTGTCCTCTTTTTACCTCCTCCTACAGTTGCTTTACTTCCAAATTGTGTTTCCATTTTTGCTCCTCCAGCTTTGTTGTCCACTCTTCCTTTAATTGTTTCCGAAGCCCGCCGATGTCCGCCTGCCTCGCCTGCCATGCTCACGTGGTTTGAAACGGCTGTTGGGAGCGCTCGCCTCGTGTCGCGCCATTCGCCGCGCCATAAATAGCCGCTCGCTCTGTGCTGCGCCGAGGTGCGATCGCGCCGCCATTTTGCGACTCAGTTTGCCGGCAAAGTTCATGCTCAGAATATTGGGTTGAGTTTCCCCACGGATTGAAATTACAAGTACCGTCCTGAACCATGAATCCTACATTACTACACACATACATTTCTACCCCCGGCACCCGCTCGCCTTGAGCCTCCATCTTATTTTTCGTAAGAGATTAATTTAGCTATGCTCGTAATTTGGGGGGAACGGGGGGGGGGGTCGCCTCACACACCCCTGGTCCGATCCCCGTGAATTTAGCTTGGAGACGGGAGAGTTTGTTTCCCGCTCGCTGACAGTGTTGCGAATTCGCGCCCGCCGGCGTGCAATCGGCCACGCAACTCGAATCGCGACACGCCCACCGGACGGACAATTCAGTCGTGACCCTCCTGGGACTACCGCCAGAAGGCGGTAGTCCCAGACTACCGCCAGAGGTGAGGAGCAGGGAGGGGGGGAGAGGTGAGGCGCAGGGAGGGGGGAGACGGGAGGCGCGGGGGGGGGGGAGAGGTGAGGCGCAGGGAGGGGAGAGAGGTGAGGCGCACGGAGGGGAGAGGTGAGGCGCACGGAGGGGAGAGGTGAGGCGCAGGGAGGGGAGAGAGGTGAGGAGCAGGGAGGGGAGAGAGGTGAGGAGCATGGAGGGGAGAGAGGTGAGGAGCATGGAGGTGAGAGAGGAGGCACAGGGAGGGGAGAGAGGTGAGGAGCAGGGAGGGGAGAGAGGTGAGGAGCAGGGAGGGGAGAGAGGTGAGGAGCAGGGAGGGGAGAGAGGTGAGGAGCAGGGAGGAGGAGAGAGGTGAGGAGCAGGGAGGGGAGAGAGATGAGGCGCAGGGAGGGGAGAGAGGTGAGGAGCAGGGAGGGGAGAGAGGTGAGGAGCAGGGAGGGGAGAGAGGTGAGGAGCAGGGAGGGGAGAGAGGTGAGGAGCAGGGAGGGAGAGAGGTGAGGAGCAGGGAGGGGAGAGAGGTGAGGAGCAGGGAGGGGAGAGAGGTGAGGAGCAGGGAGGGGAGAGAGGGGAGGGGAGAGAGGTGAGGAGCAGGGAGGGGAGAGAGGTGAGGAGCCGGGAGGGGAGAGAGGTGCACAGCAGGGAGGGGAGAGAGGTGAGCAGCAGGGAGGGGAGAGAGGTGAGGAGCAGGGAGGGGAGAGAGGTGAGGAGCAGGGAGGGGAGAGAGGCGAGGAGCAGGGAGGTGAGAGAGGAGGCACAGGGAGGGGAGAGAGATGAGGAGCAGGGAGGTGAGAGAGGAGGAACAGGGAGGGGAGAGAGATGAGGCACAGGGAGGGGAGAGAGAGGAGGCACAGGGAGGGGAGAGAGGTGAGGCGCAGGGAGGGGAGAGAGAGGAGAGGATAGGATGGAGGGAGGAGGGGAGAGCAGTGCCTCACCAAATGTTGCTGTCCACTGCAGGAGGGGGGGGGGCAGAAAGAGAGGTGTACAAGGAGGGGGTGAATGAGAGAGAGGAAAAGAGAAAAAGAGAAAGAGATATGAAAAAAAAAGAAAAAGAGAGAAAAGTGAGGAGTGGAGGTGGGTGTGTAAAGAGAATGATATTGTTACGGATTTCAGAATCCGGTCTGATGAATGCATCCACACATCCAGGTCCTCAGACAGTTATTTCCTTAAATGCATGTTCAGATTAGCCCATCCCAATGTCTAATGGGATTTTAAACGTGATACGTTGAGAAGGGTAAAGAATAGATCCCCTCTCTTACGGGAAGCTTTTTTTCTTTACGACAGACACGTTTACACACATTTCTTTCGCGAGCGCCGGCACCCACCCTTATTTTTCCTCAGCAACGTATATGCACATATTTCTTTCGCGAGCGCCGATGCCCGCCTTTTTTGAGAGCACACGGGTCGTCATGGTGCGCAAGTGGGGCAGGGTGAGTCCCAGGGGACTCTGCGCCCGCTAAGACGGGCTGCAGATATAAAAACGAATTGGAGGTCCGTTCTGAGGAGAGAGAAGTAAGAGGAAGGAGAAGGGAATGAGAAAGAAAGCGAGAGAGGAAAAGGAGGAGAGAAGCGAGCAAGAAGTGGGCAAGCGAGCCGAGAAAGAAACGAGAGTTGAAGCACGAGATGGAAGAAACGAGCCAGAGAGGAAATGTGCAAGTAAGCAAGCGAGTGTGTGGTGCGCGTGTGGGTGTGAGCAGCGCCGACAACGAGTGAGGCACGGGTCGGTCACCAACGTGTGAGGCGCGGGTCAGTCACCAATGGACCGTGTGGGTCACTGGACGTCACCAGTTTCGTGAAGTGTGAAGTGCTGCCCGTGTCACAGCACCAGGGTATAAACCCGCGACAGACGATCTTGGTGCCCTCCCAGACATCGACTGGCGTTCAAGGCTGTTCGCGAAAGGGTGCACGGCAAGGCTGGGTGCTGGCGACGGATGTGACACGCACGCACACATTGCAGGACGTTTTCACTTCACGGACAACTACTCTCTGTTGAGTAGGACGACTTTCTCCCCCCTCCCCCCTGAATGATCTGCTGGGTAACCTTGTCTGTGTTTAGCTGCAAGTCAACCCCCCCTCCCCCGATAAGCATATGCTCTCTGTCTCTCTCTTGTCGTTTTGATGGATTTTGCCTGAGTAATTAATTATTCATTTCGACAGCTTTGGAATATACTCATTTATTTACCTCAGAAAATAGTTTTTTTTTATTTTTAATAAATCGTTTGTTGACTTCCAACCTGTCCGTGTTTGCCCTTTCCTTCCATTGGCCAAGCATTGTCCGAACCTAGTTAGACTGGCAGGTAATTACCACAGATTTGACCAAGAATAGTCGGCATGCACCAGCGGTTAAAACGCTCGGCCGCCCTAATTAAAATCTAATTGAGATAACATTGCTGCTTTGCCGAGGGCGCGCTCCCCGCTCAGGTAACCACGTGACCTCTAGTTAAACGGCATAATTAGATGGTGGACACTGGAACTCGTGGTAACTGGGTGGCGTTCGTGGTTTTAAAATAACCCACCGTACCACAACGTTAATTGTGAACGGTGGCCCCAGGTCCGGCTCTTCCGAGGACAACCGGGGATTAATTCCCCCCCCCCCCCCCCGAGTGACAAGCTAGTATTTCGGTACCCGTGGCCGCTACAATAGGTTATGCTTAATGACCTAACGCACAAAAACAAGAAGGACACACGGTAGATCCCAGACCTCCGCCACGTAATTCCTGGTCCATGAGAACATATCTGGCCCCAATACATTTTTGAAATATCATGCTATATATCGTTTTTGGCCCAATCTCTCAATGGTGAAGAATCACTTTGAAAATTAAATAATTCTCGTATCCAGATACAGATTCGGATTTTCACCAAAATTGAATCAATTCTTCCCAGTGGCACTGCCAACCTGTCCAGCAAGTTTCATCCGAATCCGTGCACAACTTTTTGAGATTATGCTGCACACAAAGACAGACAGACAGAAAGGGGTGAAAACAAACTCCTTTCACCTTCGGTGGCGGAGGTCAAAAATTAACCATGAACACGTGACGTCACACACTCAATATGACGCTGTACTGTATTAGAACCTTACGTCTTGTACAATCCCCGACCGGGTTACTTTGACTAAACCATTGAGATTTAATAGGTAAATGTATTTAATGTAAATACATTGCTGGACCACATCATAAGCATACGGATAGGAATGTTTTAAACGGATGAATCAGAGAACGTTATGGGGATGACACTCACGTGTTCGCTTGTGTAGCTCTGTTGAACTGTGTGCGGTTATTAGGGTACCCTGTGAGTACAGGGTACCCTATTGTTTTTCTTCTGTTTATTTATTCTTTTTCCGCCGGCATTTTGCACCCTTTTTCGCTTTAAAAATCATTTTCTCTGGAACACTAAGTCCGATCGACACGAAATTTTCACCATAGGATGTATCTTTTTTGATAGCACAATCAAGTTATAATTATGACGTCATTGGTCACGTGGTGCGGGCGCCATCTTGAAAAAAACGATAAACTTTGGACATCTGTATCTCGGAAACCATGCAATGGAAAATTTTTTCGTTTGATACATTTTACTAAGCTTCCTATGGGGAACACGAGTGATTTTTCGTGACGTCATAGGTGAAGCGATATACCGGTGAAAATTCGTCAAGTAGAACGCCGTATGGGAAAAATCTGAAAAATTTTGAGCGTAATCTACTCCTCAAGTCACCGACGAAAATGTTTTTCTTGACGTCATCGATGAACGTAATTCGGCCGCCATCTTGTTTTTTAGTGTTTTTCTTTAAAAAATCTTCTTCTCCAGAAGGGCCAGACAGATTGAGGCGAAACTTTACAGGCACATTCCCCCTGAGGCCCTCTTTCAAGTTTGTTAATTTCTTGTTGATAGGTCACATGCTTTGGCGGCCATCTTGAAAAAACCTTCAAACCTTCAAACATCTTCTCCAGAACCGCAGGTCCAATGAAGGCGAGATTTGAGAACTATATTCGTGACATGTATGCGATGCAAGTTTGTTAATTTCGAAGTAATAGGTCACATGGTTTGGCCGCCATGTTGGATTTAAGAAAAATATTAAATAATGTTTTCTCTGGAATTTCATAAGCCATCGAAGTGAAAATTTGCAAGTGCCTTCCAACCTCAAGTCTGCATACATGGTAAAAATTTTTTACCTCAGAAGTCACATGGTTTGGCGGCCATCTTGGATCGAAAAATAGACCTTATCCGATTTACACGAAACTTCACAGACTTGTTCGGGTCGACGATGGAAAGCAGAATTTAAATTTATGATATCATAGGTCACAAGGTTCGGCAGCCATCTTGGATTGAAAATTAATAAATTTTAAAAATCTTCTTCTCCAGAAGGGCAAGACAGATTAAGACGAAACTTCACACATATATTCCACATGAGGTCCTTTCTCAAGTTTGTTAATTTCTTCTTGATCGGTCACATGGTTTGGCGGCCATCTTGAAAAAACCCTAAAACCTTCAAACATCTTCTCCAGAAGTGCTGGTCCAATGAAGGAGAGATTTCAGAACTATATTCGGGACACGTAGGCGATATAAGTTTGTTAATTTCGAATTGATAAGTCACACGGATTGGCCGCCATGTTGGATTTAAGAAAAATATTAAATAATGTTTTCTCTGGAACCGCTTAACCTAACAAATCGAAAAGTTGCAATTATCATCTACCATCGTGTCTGCACGCGTGGTAAAAATTATGACGTCAGACGTCACATGGTTTGGCGGCCATCTTGGATAGAAAAACGCACCTTTACCGATTAACACGAAACTTCACAAACGTGTTCCACTACCCAGTTGGAAGCAGAATCTAAATTTGTGATGTCACAAGTCACATGGTTCGTCAGCCATCTTGGATTGAAAAATAATATCTTTAAACGTCTTTTTCTCTGAAACGACTGAACAGATCCAGGTGAAACTCCACCACTATGACCGCCTCTCCATGAAGAATAAAAAGTTCTCACCCCCTTTTGAGGTACGACGCAACGTTTGGCAGCCATAGTGGATTGAAGGAAAAATATTAATTAATGTTTACTCTGGAACTACTGCATCAATAAAAGTGAAACATCACCTTTATGGTGGACCACTCATGCGGAATGAGGGTTTGAAATTTCAACGGGATCGGGCCCAGGGTTTGGCAGCCATGTTGGTTTTAAGAAAAATATTAAATAATGTTTTCTCTGGAACTGCTTCACCTGGAGAAGCGAAAAATTGCAGTTATTGTACTGTACTGAATTGGGAGATGCTTAGCAGGCAGACACGAAGCGGAGGAACAGTCGAGCTGGGCTGTGTTGCACGAGTGCGAGCCAGGGCGTACTGTGCCCGCGGCTCCCCTTTATTCCGTACGCGGGACACTCACGAGCCGGCCGACTCCAGTATTACTACGACGCCTCAGACGGCGTGCACACCTCATATCCCTTGCCGACCCCACGGCCCCCCACGGCCACCCCTCTCATCACCACGCCCACCATGCATCATCACCATGCCCTTCCCCATAGGCCCGCAGACTCCACCACAGTTATCATCCACCATCGTGTTTGCACACGTGGTGCAAATTATGACATCACAAGTCACATGGTTTGGCCGCCATCTTGGATTGAAGGATAAATATTAATTAATGTTTACTCTGGAACCGCTGCCTCTATATCTGTGAAACTTCACATTTATAATTCAGGCGACATGCGAAACAAAAGTTTAAAATTTCAACCTGATCGGTCACACAGTTTGGGAGCCAGTATTATTTGAATCTGGAAGCCAGTGATAACGAAATTGAATGCTTTGTGCTGCCCGGTTCGTAACTCGTCTGTTCCACGCCGTCTCGAAGCAGGCCTGTGTTTGTATCACTATTAAATAATGTTTTCTCTGGCACCGCTTATCCTTTCAATGCGAAAATTGCGACTATGATTTAAGTCTCACGTTGTGTCAAAGGTGGACGGACTGGGTACCCAGTCATCACTGCCAGCAGTTATAAAGTGGCAGTTCTAGTTTCCTTTAAAACCACAAGAAATAATACCGCACTGTATGTAAAAGTTACACGGTATCCATGTTGAAGGCTCAGCACGTCGAAACGGATTCAAACAACACAACAAATAGAAAAATGCTTCCGAATCGCGGTGAGCTTATCCGCCTGTTTACTTACAGTAAAAACCCCGCACCGCGAAAAGAGGTACGTGCACCTTCACGTTCAGCTTCAGCTTCAAATCCGCGCCATGGAAACAGCGCGCCGGACAAACGAGTTATTTGTTTAATCATTGCGACTATGGTTTACGATTTTTTTACTTGCATTTATTACACCTACTATGAAATGAGGATAATTTTTACACTTCTTCACATGCCACGGCATGAAATGAGGGAAATAAAGAAAAACGCTTTTAGAGAAGGTTGTACTCATCAGCCGAACTAACGAATACACCTCAATACGTTGGGACGTATCTGATCCTGAAATGTGTGCGTAATTTATAACATCACGTGGCACGTCGTCCCTCTGTAGAAAGTCAACTATGAATCAAACGTGAACGAAGATACGTGGAGTGAGTGAGTGGCATTGCAGTGAATGATCGTGGCCTCGACTGAACTGCACGTCCCACCGACGCTCGAGACAATGTTCCCTGCGGTGTATCTGGCGGTTGTTTCACAGGTGGTGTATTTCGAGCGATGAGCTCGTTTCGTGCTCCGTTTCTGTTTTCATTGTAAATACCCACTACACAACGCGTGACTGAAATATATTTTCGAACTATCCATGATGCAAGCACGTTGCGCCGATGTAAGAACGTAACGATGATGTAAGAACGTAACGATGATGTAAGGACGTTACGTGATAGCGTCACAATTGTATTTCACCTGGCTGTTATTTTGATTCTCGAGTTTATTTGTAAATTTAATACGTACGCAAGGAGTTCGCTGGAGTCAACATTTAATGCTGACTGTGTGACATATTGTATCTGCATATTTATTGAGGGCCCGAGAGTGCACGGTCTCTGTGAATCTTGTGTTCTCGGGATAAGCACCGCGAACAGTTCCCCGGGTTCCACATCCGGATCTGGTGCAGAGGACAACGGGGCCCGGGAAGTGCTTCTGGGGGACCGTGGGTTCAGGATCATGAACATTCGCAGCTTTCCCGCCCAAAAGGACAGGGCGCGTAGGGAACCTGGTACGTGTCGTCGTATGGATCCCGAGCGATGTACATGAAAAACATTATACGTCACAGCTCGGGACCTTTCGACGTTTATACCTGGATATGCTGCATTGAATACAAAACTCATAATAGGACGATAATAATAAAAAATGTCTAACCTTGTCATTAAATATTTGGAAACACAGTTACAGTTTATCATTTAACACCGGACGTGTGTAAAAGGGGGGAAAACCCCCACTGTGGGCCGTCTTACCCCATGTACAATCAAATTGGCCGCATAATACAGGTGACCGTGTAAACAATCCGACAGGTGACCGTGTGAACAATCCGACAGGTGACCGTGTGAACAATCCGACAGGTGACCGTGTGAACAATCCGACAGGTGACCGTGTTAACAATCCGACAGGTGACCGTGTGAACAATCCGACAGGTGACCGTGTGAACAATCCGACAGGTGACCGTGTGAACAATCCGACAGGTGACCGTGTGAACAATCCGACAGGTGACCGTGTGAACAATCCGACAGGTGACCGTGTGAACAATCCGACAGGTGACCGTGTAAACAATCCGACAGGTGACCGTGTGAACAATCCGACAGGTGACCGTGTTAACAATCCGACAGGTGACCGTGTGAACAATCCGACAGGTGACCGTGTGAACAATCCGACAGGTGACCGTGTGAACAATCCGACAGGTGACCGTGTGAACAATCCGACAGGTGACCGTGTGAACAATCCGACAGGTGACCGTGTTAACAATCCGACAGGTGACCGTGTGAACAATCCGACAGGTGACCGTGTGAACAATCCGACAGGTGACCGTGTGAACAATCCGACAGGTGACCGTGTGAACAATCCAACAGGTGACCGTGTGAACAATCCGACAGGTGACCGTGTGAACAATCCGACAGGTGACCGTGTAAATAATCTGATAGGTGAGCGTGTGAACAATGCGACAGGTGACCGTGTTAACAATCCGACAGGTGACCGTGTAAATAATCCGATAGGTGAGCGTGTGAACAATGCGACAGGTGACCGTGTGAACAATCCGACAGGTGACCGTGTGAACAATCCGACAGGTGACCGTGTGAACAATCCGACAGGTGACCGTGTTAACAATCCGACAGGTGACCGTGTGAACAATCCGACAGGTGACCGTGTGAACAATCCGACAGGTGACCGTGTGAACAATCCGACAGGTGACCGTGTGAACAATCCGACAGGTGACCGTGTGAACAATCCGTCAGGTGACCGTGTGAACAATCCGACAGGTGACCGTGTAAACAATCCGACAGGTGACCGTGTGAACAATCCGACAGGTGACCGTGTAAACAATCCGACAGGTGAACGTGTGAACAATCCGACAGGTGACCGTGTAAATAATCCGATAGGTGAGCGTGTGAACAATGCGACAGGTGACCGTGTTAACAATCCGACAGGTGACCGTGTAAATAATCCGACAGGTGAGCGTGTGAACAATGCGACAGGTGACCGTGTGAACAATCCGACAGGTGACCGTGTAAACAATCCGACAGGTGACCGTGTGAACAATCCGACAGGTGACCGTGTTAACAATCCGACAGGTGACCGTGTGAACAATCCGACAGGTGACCGTGTGAACAATCCGACAGGTGACCGTGTGAACAATCCGACAGGTGACCGTGTGAACAATCCGACAGGTGACCGTGTGAACAATCCGACAGGTGACCGTGTGAACAATCCGACAGGTGACCGTGTGAACAATCCGACAGGTGACCGTGTGAACAATCCGACAGGTGACCGTGTGAACAATCCGACAGGTGACCGTGTAAACAATCCGACAGGTGACCGTGTTAACAATCCGACAGGTGACCGTGTGAACAATCCGACAGGTGACCGTGTTAACAATCCGACAGGTGACCGTGTAAACAATCCGACAGGTGACCGTGTGAACAATCCGACAGGTGACCGTGTTAACAATCCGACAGGTGACCGTGTAAACAATCCGACAGGTGACCGTGTGAACAATCCGACAGGTGACCGTGTAAACAATCCGACAGGTGACCGTGTTAACAATCCGACAGGTGACCGTGTTAACAATCCGACAGGTGACCGTGTGAACAATCCGACAGGTGACCGTGTAAACAATCCGACAGGTGACCGTGTGAACAATCCGACAGGTGACCGTGTTAACAATCCGACAGGTGACCGTGTAAACAATCCGACAGGTGAACGTGTGAACAATCCGACAGGTGACCGTGTAAACAATCCGACAGGTGACCGTGTTAACAATCCGACAGGTGACCGTGTGAACAATCCGACAGGTGAATGCACGTGTAATTTTGTTTTCGTTCATTCTGTTCGAAATGATCACCGTTTGACACGAGAATGTTCGAATTGACCCTTTTACATTTGATCTGTCTCGTGTGGGTTCAATGTCGACCTGAGTTTAAACTGTCCGATTAGTGCTGGGCAGGTGCGGTGTAATATCACAAGGTGCACCTTCCTTGGGATGGACGTAAAGCCGGCAGCCCCGTCTGCTGGAAGTAGTTAAGGAACATTAATGATCCCATGGTATATATTGTAAAGAGTCGATAATATTATCGCCGGTATCCTGAACAGTTATTACAAACTCGCAAGGGTGCCCGACATTGCGGGGCAACGCCAGGTCCCTCCTCCCAACCCTTCCCCTCCCTCCTCTTCCTCTCCCTCCTCCCACCTCTCCCTCCTCCCACCTCTTCCTCTCCCACCTCTTCCTCTCCCTCCTCTTCCTCTCCCTCCTGCCAACCCTTTTCCCCCCTCCTAACCCTCTCCCTGCCTTCTCCCACTCCACCCACCTCCCCCTGCCTCCTCCCACCCCGTACTCCTCCCCCTGCCTCTTCCCACCCCATCCTCCTCCTCCCTCTTCCCACCCCACCCTCCTTCCCACCCTACACCCACCCTCCAGACCCCACCCATTATCCTCCCTCCCACCCCACTCTTTCCCTCCCTCCGGACTCTCCCCCCCTTTCCCCCTTCCTCCCCTGAATAGTGGAGTTTGGCTTTGGGGCTTCCCACTCTCTGGGAACATGTCCAGTTCAAAAATGCAAGTTATCTCCACAGCTGACTTGTAATACCCTCTGTCACCACTACCGGGTGGAGCTACACGATACACACATACATAGAGAACTTCCGTCGACCTTCCCTCCCGATCCCCCATTACTGGAGATGAAACCAAGTCCCCCATGTTCACCAGGAGGTCAAACTTGATCCATGTACCAAGTTTGGTGGCA
Organism: Eptatretus burgeri; assembly: GCF_056783735.1. Taxonomy (NCBI): domain Eukaryota; kingdom Metazoa; phylum Chordata; class Myxini; order Myxiniformes; family Myxinidae; genus Eptatretus; species Eptatretus burgeri. The sequence goes on along the minus strand of NC_140962.1, from coordinate 118,628,098 downwards.
ATTGGCCCAATAGTTTTCGCGTGATTGATGTTATACACACAAACACACACACACACACACACACACACACACACACACACACACACACACACACACACACACACACACACACACACACACACAATTACATTTATTTATGAGAAGATTCCTGCCACCTTCAGTCGAACATACGTCAAGCCTGGCCATCTTGTTTGTAAAAGTCTTGGGCCAAAAGCTTTCACCAGGTGACCCGAACAAGATAGTGGGAATAATTTGTGCCATGAAAATAAGTTGTAGTCGTCCTCTTAATTATCACTTGTGTTTTAATCATTTTGTAATGATTAATCATGTTCTTCCACTTATACTGACTCTTGAACTGTCCCTTCCTTCCTGGGTTTGATGACATGTGGAATGGGTTTGATTATTATCAGTGGCTCATTTTTTTAAACGTTAATGATATTCTTCCAATTAGTGTTTATTCCCGAATTGTCGCTTCCTGAGTTTTATTATTGGTGGAATGGGAAAAATCCTTCCAACTGGTATCCTCCAACTTCAATTGGTGCCCATATGGTTAACACGTTCATAATCATCATCATCATCATCATCATCATCATATCCTGAATTTTGGGGTTAGAAGCTCATAAGGCCTGTAGGATTGGCACACCAATTTCACAAAATAGCTGACCAGGCTTTATATTTGACTGAAACCCCTCGCTTTGAGCAGCCATGGGAAGTGAACCCATAACAATAAGGGCAATCCAGTACTGCAGACCCCTGGATGCCACATGAATGGTGAGCTTTGCATAACACAAGGAAGATACAAGGAGGAGGAGGAGGAGGATATTGAGACCATACTCTGTGCAGAGCGTTGGTGCTGCTTAAGCAGTCTCCTTGGCTATTGGGCACAATCCTGGATGGGTCACCACTCCGACTCAGTATACCAGCAAGCTGGCACTCATTTTGCCGACCTCGGAAGGATGACAGGCTGAGTTAACCCCACCTGGTATTAATTCAACAGCTGAGCGAGATTTGAACTCAGGACCCGAGGATTCAAAGCCCACCACTCTAACCATTAAGCCAACACCAGGCATAAAATACAAGGAAACACATGGAAATTCGACACAGGTGGAGGCCATTCAGCCCATCATGCCTGCACCACATCAACACCACACTAATTTATCAACACAAGATCAAAAGAAGAAAATGTAATTTTTTTTTGTTAAATTAAGTATTTTTTTGTAGTTTTTTTTTCTTCTTCCAGGGGAGGGGGCATGGGCTTGGTTAAAAAACACACACCATAAACCACACAACCTCCCTTGACGAGACTCCCACCAACAGCACTCCACACATGCACACAATCACTGATCAATGCTCAAGCTACCGAAAAGTCCTTCCAACAACCCAAAACCCCTCTATCTCCATAACTTCCATGTACCCATCTAATTCCAATTTAAACTTATCTCCTGTTTCTACTGCCGTTACCTTTCCAGGGAGACCATTCTTTGCATTAACTACTCTGAGTAAAAGTCTCCTACCTTGCTACCGTCTCAACTCTCCTCTTCTTTACTCTCAGGCTATGGCCCCTGGTCCTATCACTGTCTACTCTTTTGAATAATGAATCTGCACTTTTTCTATGTCTACCTTTCATTATCTTAAACATCTCCATCATATCTCCTTGCAACTGCCTCTTTTCTAGTGAATAAAGCCCCGTCTCCTTCAGCCGCTCCTCATACCTGAGTCTAACTAGGCCTGGAATCAATCTGGTAGCCCTGTGCTGAACCCTCTCTGTGGCATCTATGTCCTTCCGGAACTGTGGTGACCAAAACTGCGCACAATATTCTATACGTGGCCCTCACTAAATTCCTGCACAATGTTAACACCACCTCTTTTAATTTATAAATGATCTCCCTCCGAATACAACCTAAAACCCTATTTGCTTTACCTATAGCTGCCTAGCACTGTGCTGCCTGCTTACTTCCCATATCTATTCCCACCCCCAGATCCTTCTCTTGTGTAACCCGCTCCAAAATTACCCCTTTCATCCTGTAATCTCTATTTTCATTGTTCTTTCCCATCCCCAACACCTTACACTTGCTCAGGTTAAATTGCATCTGCCAAGCTTTTGCCCAATCTGTACAAGTATCAATACTTTCCTAAATCTGATTACCACCCCCTCTGCTATCCACCTTACCTCCAAGCTTTGTGTCATTTGCAAATTTGGAAAGCTTACTCTTCACCCCACTATCCAAATCTTTGATGTAAATAATGAATAGTAATGGTCTGAGTACTGATCCCTGAGGTACCCCACTACTTACATCCTCCCAGCAAGACATCCTCCCACTCACAGCCACTCTTTGCTTCCGACCACGAAGCCAGCTTGCAATCCAATTAGCTACCTGACCAGCCACTCCGCAAGTCCTCACTTTGGCTAACAACCTCCGATGTAGTACCTTCTCAAATGTCCTCTTAACGTCTAGATATACTATGTCCACTGCCTTTCCATCATCCACCCACCAGACACTGCTTCATAGAACTCTAAAAGATTTGTTGGACAGGAACTACCTTTGGTAAACCCATGCTGAAACGCATGCTTTGTATTTGTTTGAATGGTTCCTCACCTGGACCTTAATTAATATCTCCAACACCTTCCCCACAACTGAAGTCAAACTAACAGGTCTATAGTTTCCCAATTCTTCTCTGGATCCTTTCTTAAATAATGGCGTTACATTTGCTTCTCTTCAATCCTCCAGTTCCTGTCCTGACTCCAGTGAGCTATTGAAAGTATCCGATAACATCTCGCTTACCTGCTCAGCGACTTCCCTCAATCCTCTGAGGTGCATATTACCTGGACCAGGATCCTTATCTCCTCTTAGATTACCTTGCTGTTCCTTTACCCCCTCCACTCCAACCTGGATCTTCTGTGAAAGCCCTTCTTCACCTCCTTAATAGATACTCTCAGCTATTGGCAATTCTTCTGACTGTTCTTGTGTAAAAAATATCGAAGTAAAATACCTGTTTAATAAGCCTGCCATCTCACTTTCATCACGAACCACTCTCCCGGTGCTATTCCTCAATGGGCAATGTTCTTAATACAAGCATAAAATGTCTAACCTATGTGATTGGATGGTGTAAAGGCCTTAATCGGGTTGCTGATGATGGAGCACATACAGATACAATCACTGATTAGTTATCGTGTATACTGCACAATAAAACCTGTATATTAAAAGTTTAAGAACGAATGCTTTACTGGGGAATGGGGAGGGTTAAAGCGACTTTCAGGCCACCCTTGAGACAGAGTCGTGCAAGTGGTTTAACTCCTGACCCCTGCTGGAGGGAGAGGGTATGACGCCTTATTTTGTTCCCAGACAGAACGGGTTGTACTACAGGCCTGCCAACCCCAAATTATGAAAAAGCATGAGAATGTAAAATGTGTCCAGTGAGGTCGTGAAGCGACTGAGAATTGAGGGCGTGAAGCCCCTGAAAAATTTAGGGGGATCTGGGGGCATTCCCCCCAGAAAAAGCTTGCTTTCTGGTGTGTCTTCGATGCAATTTCCTGCATTCTAGTACCAAATTCATCCATATTTCTTTAAGTCAGAAGAAAGGTTTTTAATGTCATGTTGTTACTGTTTGGTCCACTGCATGGACTAAAAGAAATGAACCAACAACATGAACAAACAAGACATATATTTTATTTTCATCAACAAATCAAATGCAATGCAGGAATTAGAACAATCACCATCCTTGTAATTAAGATGTATTATTTCAGCATATTGATAGTATTTCCCAGTATTTTGCGGCGATTTCACGTGAAAAATGAAGCCCCAGTAACATGACTGTGATTTATTGCCCTTCCTTGGATTTGACGTGAGTGCCGTGTGCTCATGCGCAACACACGAGACCAATAATGGAGCTGAGTTTTGTGAATAAAACCTTCGTGAAGTTCAATGCATCGTG
>NC_140962.1:118546665-118619165 GCF_056783735.1 Eptatretus burgeri | reverse complement strand
CTCACTTGCCATTGGTTGTCAATCAGCCGAGTGAGTGGGGTGACTTTTCATAGTGTGGCAAGGCAAAATATGGTTATAGTATATCTCGATTTTTATATGTGCCATGTGTCTGAGAAAACGTATCACTTTGTGGAAATATCAGCACTTCAAATTTCCCATTGAAGGTGGGCCAAAGCGACGATACATAAATGACCTGATCTGCAATGCTCTGAAAACCCTCTCATCTTTTTGGCAGATGACTGTACACTTTGTGGTGCAGCACTGATAGGCATATAGCAGCTCTGTCACTCTCTGTTGATCAATCTGGAATGATTAGATTCTGATCAGATAAATGGAACATTTCCTGAAATCCTGGAAAATCTCAATCTCACCCTGTCACTCTGGAAGGACCATCAAACAAACTTGCCTCTCTTTTTCCATCCTAAACCACTGGAAGAGGTTCGGTTGCTTGAACTTCTTGACCTCTCCTCGGCTGCCCATACAGCAAAGCTATCCTCCAAAGCCAGCAGCAGACTGGGCATCCTCAGTCATTCCAAGTCTTTCTTTGGCAAACCTTAACTACTCAAAGTCCATAAGGTCTTTGTCCGTAGCTTCATGGAGGACTGCTCACCCTATTAGTTGGGGCCACAGCATCACAATGGTCTCATAAATTCTGTGGAATCCAAAGCTCTCAACATTATTGGAATCTCCCACGAATAGGACAAAGCACAAGGTCGGCTGGTCTCAGATCACAGGCAGGTTTATGGCTTCTTTGGTTTTTAAAATGACCTCTCCTCTGGTTTTGTCCCCTCTGCTTTCTCAGCCCTCCGACCCTCCCTAATAGCTCCTGAATGTGGGCATTTTTCCAGTAACCCACTCCTGGTTAAATTTCCAAAATCCAGGCTGACTGCATTTCTCAACTTGTTTATTACTATCTTCTCCCAAATGTCAAACTGCCTTCCAGAGGTTGTGCTATCCCATCTTCTCTCCAGGGATTTAAACAGGCAGTGCATTGCAATCTCATATCATCCACCATCCTATGTCACAATTGTCATTACAATTGTAGAAGAATTTTCTGAGCCTTCTGTACAATTGAGCATTTATTTTACAATTAACACAAACAAAATACGCACAAACACATACATATGTGCATCGGAGAGACCAGAAATAGACTTGTTCCAGATCTCTGAAATACATGGAGAATTTCAGTTCCTTCTATAGTGTCCAGTGAGACATAGTATTTTACTTTTCCCAGACGCTGGCACCAACTTTGACAGGTCTTGACATCCTCCAGGGTGAGCTTATCTTCGGCCTTCATACAGCCCCAGCCTGAACTGGTTGAATGTTTGTAACATATATTTCAAATCCAGACATGTTAATCCTCTCCCAGCACAGAATGCAAGAATGACGTCAAACTTCAACTCTTATGGACATTAAAGATAAGTTTCTATCGTATATAGGTTTTAAAAGTCAGTCTGCTTCTCCCAGACTGGGAAGCTGTATTATCTTGAAGCGATAAGAGCTTAGTAAATACATCTGGACTTTTTCCTCGACCCGCATTCTAACTTGTTGGTGTCTTTTATAAAAAAAAATTCCTTTAGATAACTTTTAAGCAATTCTTTTTATTGAATTCAACTTACTGTAAAGGTCTGGAATCATATCATATTTGAGTACATTTCTCTATTTCAGATTTAATACATTTATTTTAATATCAAGCTTCAACATTTTATTATTTGTATTATTATCCTCAAACCCATGATGCGAATTTATAGAGAAAATGCATCTACACCACCATTAACCATTCCTCACCTAATCCTCTTACTGCACACTGCGGTGTGTCCTCCCCTTCTCTCTCTTTACCTGTTCATTAATTTCCTTGCTTTATAGTGTCCAAACGATGCCCCCCTGACTTATTGTCAGTTCATACCCTCCGTCACCTTGCTCTTCCATGAGTCTCGATCTTGTGGAGAAACTGAGACCTTCTCGTGGTGACCATTTCAGTTGCGCTTTGATTATTTTTTTGAAAATATCAGTGTCATCTTTTATGAGCCCTCGTTGCTATGTTTTTTCATGATTCCTATGTTTTTAACTGATGGACTTGCGTAATGATTTGATCACTAAGCTATCTTGGACCTACATGTGTTTAATGCTATATCATTATATGTTATGAATGCTGTTTATGTTTAGATTTTGGCCACATAAGAAAAGAAGATGCACAAGTTGGTCACAGCATAATTATTCTTTCTTCTTAGCTTTGAATCAACTGTGGCTGAAAGGTCAGAAACTTTGAGTTTGAGGATTTTCGTGAAGGAATTGACCATTGATTTTGTTTTTTGAAATGCACATTTTGTTTTATAGATTTTGCTGTGGTGGTGAAGCTCGAGTCTGAGCTTCAACATGGTTCTTCATCCCAAGGCAAGGATTCTTAAAAAGGAAGAAGACGAAAAAATGCCAATGAAGTTTAAATATGAATTTCAAAGAAAAAAATATTATCAAAGCTTTTCGACTTGCACTCCTCAGGATAAAACCGCAAGCAGATGCAGAAGAAGCACCAAACTCTCATTTATAAAGTTACAATGTAATGTCCTCAATGTTGATTGGTGGAGAGAAAGAAAGGACGGGATTACTTGACTTGTGGAACCATAGAGCATCATGAATAATGAGTAGGCAGAAATTAATCACTAAAGTACCGGCGGAAACGTAATGCTAATTATCTGAGGGCTAGTTGGGGAAAAAATAATGACTGTGGTACAGTTTCCACACAGTCAAGCAATCATAGTCAAAGTCGATATAAAGTTCCGACAAATTATTTCTGTCTACAACGAATAGGATCGATTGACCTGATGAAGGTGACGTCCATTGTACGAAAGTGAGCGAAACTGCTCACCGCCTCAAGAGGCGTCTCCTCCACTGAAAACGTGCAATTTTACTCTTACAGGACATCGCTTTGTTTAATCTTTTTGTGCGATCTCCTTTTGTAATCCACCTCTCACTTCGACATAGATACTTTTTTTTTTTATAAACAGTAAGGTCCATCCGACCAGGTGTTCGCCGTGTTTGTTTGAGCTGTAAAGGTATGGAGTATAGATGGACATTTTGTGTTCTGTGGTTTGATACATTTTTGACTTGAATTTCACTAATTTCCCACTTTAAATCCTCTTTCAAAGAACGCTGTTTAAAGGTAAATCTTTGTGTTTGTCGTTTTTATTTACTTGATGCGTGTGTACATTTGAACATGTGTGCATGTATATAAACTGTTACCACAATGGCATTTGGCACCGGTGCGTGTATTATTGCTTTTGGTTGTTATCTCCATATAGGAGTTTCAGAAAGTGGAATGGGCCCTCCCAGGTCTCAAAGTATCCACCTCCATATGAGTGTGTGTGTGTGTGTGTGTGTGTGTGTGTGTGTGTGTGTGTGTGTGTGTGTGTGTGTGTGTGTGTTTCAGCTCAGTGCTGGAGATCAAGCCCAAAGCAATATTAGAATTCCGGTCGCAAGGTAAAAGGTCTCAATTCAAAAGCATTGTCTACCATAGTTATGCATCAGTTTTCTTGATGGTTAGTTGTCTGCAGGTGAAGTGGATTCCATGGAGACGGGAAGTTACCTTGAAAATGTACCTCCAACTTCCAATGAGGCTTTGAGTAGAGTCTGTGTGAAAGAAGAGCCACGTGATGTTTCAGAGGGGGACATTACCGCTGACTCTGTGGCAGGTTAGTAGTGCTTTGCAGAGGGCTAAATTTGCTACTGCTGAACCACAGAACTATTCAGAGCCTCAATTTTTACAAGCCTCACAATCTTTGCAACAGATTCCATGCAAGTATCCATTGCATCTTAATGACCCACAGTTAAACACACCAAATGTATTTATGAATACAGTACAAGAAAATAGTATGTGGATGTCTTAGTGGGCAACTGTTACTGACACTTGCATTTCTAATTTTCTGCTTTGTACGCTGCACACAGTGTTTAGGCTAATGTAGGAGCTAGAACACACAATGGATCAGGATGTAACAGAACAAAAATAACAGTAGAAAGAGATTGAGGTGGTGGGGGGAAAACACACCAACAACAGAGTTGAGGGACAAAATAGAGGGAGACTTGGAGAAATAAGGGATGTGGGGAAGAATGAGGGCAAGGGGAGGACATGGGGGGTGAACAAGATGGTTGGATCCCCAAACCATCAATAAGAGAAGCGGAAGGAAAAACTGAAAACTCAGAAAAAGGTGGGCCTGGGAAGGGTTAATGGAGGTAGAAAAGATCATGGATGTGGATGGAGGATGACCTGAGATGGTGGTGAACAGCTGTCTTGAAGCTCTGAAGGGAAGAATGAGATTGAAGAGACTGAGGAAGTTGGTTCCACAGGTGAGAAAAAAAAGAGGAACTAATAAGTGGAGGGAGGCAGTGAGACTGGATTTGGGGAGTTTCACCAGAAGGGGGTTACTGAGAGACTGCGTGTGCCCTGCATAAACCTGGGAGGGGGGATGGGGGAGGAGCATGGAAAGGGCAGAGGGTGCTGTTGAAGCCAGAGACACCTCTGCAATGGGAAAGTGAGAGGGCCAGATAATACGCCTCATCGTGGGAGCATCCAATGATTTTGAAGACCTTTGTTTCCACGGCGTCAACTAAGCAAGTGTGAGGCAAGGGTGCCAGCCCAGAGGGGAGAGCAGTGCTTTATCAAGCTGGGATAAAGACATTGTAGGTAGATAGAAGTTCAGGTGTGCCAAGGAAAGACTGCACGATGGAGGATGCCCAGTGGAGAAATAAGAGATTTTGGGGAGACTGGCTTTGGAGGCCAACTTGGATATGTGGTTTGCTCAAGATAGACCATCATGGCTGATAGTGAGGGACAAAGATTTGACTGTGACTGAACTTCTTCAAGAGGATTTTTAAGTCAGTACATGTGAGGGTTCACCAGAGGATTTGTTTTGGAGAGCCAGAATGTGAGACTTGTCAGGATTTTAAAATGTATTCCAAGTGTTTGACCAGTTTGTGATTATATTTAGGTCTGCAGAGAGGGAAAAGGCTGCTGTCTGTCTATCTGAAGGATGAGGAATGTTATCACAGAGGGTGGAATTTTTAGCAAAGGAGAATTTTCCAGTCAGAGAGATCGGCGATGAAGATTAGGGATAGGACTGGTCCCAGAACACAGCTTTGGGCACTCCGGCTTTCACAGGGAGCAGAAATGAGAGGATCCTGTTGAGAGCCTTGCATTGGCTACAAGAGTCAAGGAAGTCAGTCAGCCATGTGTGGAGATGACCTTGGCTGCTTTCGGCAGTGAGTTTGGAAAGCAAGGCGGGGTGCCAGGCTGTATCAAAAGCATGCGATATGTCCATAGAGACAGCCCTGATTTCATGCCTGACATTGAGGGCCTCCATCTATTGTTGGGAGAGCAGAAGCGGCATGTCCAAGGTAGAGTGTTTATGTTAAGATTTTGTGACCTGTTCTGAATCTGAACTGATGGTCTGAGATCAGGCCTTTTTGACTCTGATAATGGATTCCAGGACCTTGCTAATGATTGGAAGTCAGCTGATAGGTCAGCATTTGAAGGGTTCAATTTTTGCATCTTGTTACCTCTGCCACCGAAGGTGGGTGGAGGTTATGTTTCATGTAATGTGGTGATGTTGTTGTCTTCCAAGCAGATTGAAGATGGCCGAGGGTAAATTTTAGGGTGAATAGAGCAGAAAGAAGAAGTGTAAGAGGACCAGAGCATGTTTTTAGGACACGTGCACTGATACTGTCTGGGCCAGTTGTAGAATCAGTCGACGGTTGCCAGAAACTTCTCCACATTCTAAGGTGCAAAAGACTCAATCTCAGTGCAGTTGGGTGTGGCCGGATAGGCTGAGTGTAAAGAGTGAGGGGTTGTGGACACGATATCTGGAAGCAAACACAGAATTGAGGCATTCAGCCTTCTCATGAGCAGAGTTTGCTGTGATGCCATTTGAAGTGAGAGAAGGGATTGGGGGAGGGGCATATTTGAGAGACAGACTTAACAAGGTGCCACCAGGTTTTCAAGGGTGACAAGTTTTGAAAGTTCAATCTTGAGGTTGGTCAGATGTTGTTTTCTGGCTCTCCTGAGAGCGGACACACACTTGTGGGGGTTTTGGAGTGATCTCAGGTTACATTTGGCTGGGCTTGCCTTCCAGGTAGAGAAGGCATGTTGTTTCAAGGCAACTGCCTTTCCACAGTATTCAGTATACCATGAGTGGGAGAAAGAGGATGACAACTGAAGATGAGATGGGATGAATGTGTGCAGAAAAGAGAGCAGGTTTCTTTGGAAAAATTTCCAGGCTGAGTTAATTTCAAGGGTGACAGATATAAAGGAGTCCTTGCTAGTCAACTTGAGTGAACTGCAAGACTCAGCAGTGCTGAGGCCATTCTCTGAAAATAGCCAGAGATGTTGATTCTCACAGCACATAATCAGACAACCCAACTGGAGCAGTGGAAGAGCAGGAGACATTAGCAGGGAAGTTAGCCATTGCCTACTCCAGAAAGGGGCTGCATTCTTATATCAAATGCTACAACCTGCATTCAGCTGATGGTCTACCGGTTGAGTTGTTTATGGAGAACTCAACAATACTGTTTTGTTCTGTGACCTGATAGGTTACATTGTTCTTACATTAGCTTATAAATGTTTTGCATGTGTTTTAGCAGTTATGTATGTATTTTGCATGCATACAAGCTGCTATGTATTTTGCATGAAAAACGATGTGTAACTGCATTTCACTGCATTCATGTAGCAATATCGGTTGCAACAACTTCTGTTGTCATTCATTCATGAAAAGTGGCAAACCCAACCATGTTTATGCATAATATAATCACATTGAGTTCTGGATCCCTTTGTTTAATCACAAGACTAATTGATCGTGAATGCAGTGAAAGCACAGTGGTACCCAACCACTAAAGAAATGTTAAGTTTTCTTTAAAATGACAAGGTCTTCCAAATGATTTTTCTGGCACAAATAAGGTTTAATTTTTGTCACCCTCGTCAATACCAATTTCATATCTCGATCAGAACAATGCATCGCCACATCTATGTATTACTAAAACTCTCATCTTGTATGTATATGTATGTATGTTCCCGAAATACAGCCAAAACAGTACACGATAGCGCAAAATATTTCGGCCCACCTTACTCACCATTCTCCTGTGGTGTGCAGTATCAAATTTCGTTCAAATCGGGCAACGAAAAAATTATTAAAAAATCAATTCCCGATTCAGTCAAGTACTCTTCGGGAGAATTTGATCAATGCAAACAATCTCAGCGGTATAGTTCGCTGGAGCTATCATTTGTTATTCTTGAAATGATTTATTAAAAAATCTCAAACATTTAGTATAGACAAAGAACGATTTATTTTTAAGCATAAAATAAACATCGCCATTTTGATCTAATCCTTCAGTGTTCATTAATAAATAAAATTGTGTTTAGAAGATTACGCACAATAATTTCTTCGACTTTCTTTTCTCCATTTTTTTTTTCCAAATTGATGCACAATATTAAGTTTCATTCAAATTGAGCAACGAAAAAAAATTATTTAAAAAATCAATTCCCGATTCAGTCAAGTACTCTTCAGGAGAATTTGATCAATGCAAACAACCTCAGCGGTATAGTTTGTTGTAGCTATCTTTTTCTTTTTTTGAAATGATTATTTTATCAACAGCTGTCACAACGGGAACCCAACGGGTTCACGGATCGTATAGTAATTGATAAAACTGACAAAATTCTTGAATGAAAAGTGCATTGAAACATTGCCATGTCCTCCCAACTTGTCTGAAATGGTTCGGACTAACTCCTTGGTGTTTCCAGAAACTGAAAGATTTGTTGCTTGGCACTCAATGTTCATCACGATCTGCCATTGGAGATGGTGTTTTATTAGCGGTTTGAACTTCACCCTGTGATACATTGACTGGATATAAAGGTGGCAACTGTGTACAGAGAAAGGAGGGGATCATGTAGAAAAGTCACATTTGTGGTTTTCTTATACGTCACTAATTCAGGAATTTATTTAACTTTGGTGGTATGGACTTTTGGTAGATTTATTTTGAGTTCTCGAATTTATATTTCTCGTTCTGTAAATACTTACCGGTGTTGCATTCCTGTATTTTGGCAGCTTATGAAACCTCAGAACTTCTCCCTACATGTCGCTTTGATGACTCAAATATTGATGGTGAGTAGGCATATCCACTGCTCTTTCTGAAAATTTGTTTAACTTGTTACCTTTTTGAGGTCATCTCTACCGAGATGACCAAATAAAGTCGGACCAAATGTCCGTCCGTCCGTCCGTCCGTCAACAATTTTTCTTTCCGACCTTGATGAAAGTTAGTATGTAGGTTGAGGTCGATGAGTGTTGCACAATGATGTAACTTTTGTCCAGGTTCAAGGTCAAGGTCATGAGGTCACGAAAGTTATAAAAATCGCCATTTTCAAAATCTATCTAGTCTGCCATTCTACAAGATATTCGGCAACTGTTTAATGATTATGATAGTAAAAAATATTATCTTGTATCTAACTGGACAGATTTTTGAATTTCCTTTCCGTTTGATCGTCACGTGATCTGGAAGATAGCTAAAAACGCCAATGCGATTCGCAAAGAAGGAAGGAGAAATGAAATATAAATATAAAACACATTTTTTGCCTTTTTTAGGTCATCTCTTCGAGCATGACCTAATAATATTGGTGGTGAGAGGAGAGGTGATGATCCGTCCGTCCGTCTGTCCATCCGTCCATCCGTCCATCCACAATGAAGTTGAAGCGGGAGATCTGGCCATTAGTGATCTTGATAGAGGTCGATGAGACGTACACGATGGTCTGACTTTCAAGGTCAAGGTCACGAGGCCTTTGAAGTTGCGAAAATGACGATTTTCAAATTCTATCTCCTCCGCCATTTCTCAAGCGATCTTGAATTTGACTGTGGCATATGAATCTATGGGACAATATCTAAATTTGGTCGGGCCAGATTTTCGATATTCGCTTTCGTGTCACGTGACTTCAAAGTTGGCAAAAAATGCGAAAATGACGATTTTCAAAATCTATCTCCTCCTACATTTCTCAAGCGATCTTGAATTTGATTGTGGCATATAAATCTATGGGACAATATCTAAATTTTGTCAGGCTGGATTTTCGATATTCGCTTTCGCGTCACGTGACTTCAAAGTTTTCGATATTCGTTTTCGCGTCACGTGACTTCAAAGTTTGCAAAAACTGCCCTACTTTCAGGAGGCTGTATATTTTCTCGCAGAGATGACCGTCACTCCCGCACGGGGGTAATTTTTATATTTATACATTTTCCGCCGAAGGTGCAAAAGTTTCAAAACCCGAAATGTAAACGTCGGCATTTATTTTCAAAATATAATTTCGTGCGCGACAAAATGCCGAGTCATCTTTAACCAAACTGCGCAGTTCGAGCTGCGCAGTAGAACTGCACAGTAGTCTTCGGTCATAACTGAACATTGAGAACTTGTGGTATTATAGAGATGACTGTCACCCCCACACGGGGGTAATTTTTTTAAAAATTTATTATCAGTTGGGGTTAGAGTTGAAATGTAAAATTGCTTCCAAAGAAATAGCTTCATATTATGACTGCTGTTAAGGGTTAATAAAAATCTAAATTGTATGACGGGATAGAACAATTATAGCAAAAAGGAAAATATGTATTTTACATCAGCAGAAATACAATACAGTATAAAAGATGATGGAGAGAATCTGAGCATCTGAAACCTAACCTGTGAAGGTGTGTATTACTTTTGAGCATATAGTGAATCTTCCGCGAGGAGAGGTGCTTTTCAGGCAATGTTGGTTACATCACGAGTGAGAGCCTGTGTTAATTGGTTCATTCTGTGACAAATTAACCAATACGGAGAATTTTCTTTTTCTTCAGCATCATCAATTTTCATGAACCTGGCCACACTTCTAAAACTTCCATGAAAAAAACAAGTCCTGCGATTCATGGGTCCAGGAATTTGTGACTGAAGGCCATCCGAGAACAAATTCGCGTGTCTTTGAGACTTCATAACTGAGCCGTTGAGAAGTAAACTGGATTATCCCACCTATCAAGCCAAAACGAGTTTGGGGCACTGAAATAATACTTCGGGGTCAATGCCTCATTCGCTGAAAATAGCATACATGCATCTCGTGTGTGCAGCCAACTGTGGATCAGATAAAGACCTATTCCAATCTTGTGACTGGCTTTATCCAGGTGTAAAGGTTCCTTTCCTGCAATCAAACATGGTAGTGCCCATGCAGTCAGATGTAAAGGGGCTGTCACACCTTGACATTTTAGCCAGCGTATGGCAAGGTCTCAAAATGTAGATAAAACGCTGGCGTACGCTGAACTATTGATGCTTTTTTTAAGTTTTGGGCGTATAATAACGTGTTGGACGTATGCATAACGTATTCGTAACGTACACAGAACATTTTAATCACATATAGATAACTTATACCAACGAATGCTGAGCGTGTTGTCGGCGTTCACAACCTATGCCCAAGGATAGTCTAATTTATGCATAGCGCACGGCAGCGTATCGCCGACGATTATGTGGCGTAGGCTATTCATAGGCTGCGGCTCGACGATTCAAATCATAACCGCACTAGACATCGAAGTGTGAAGCCGCTGTCACACCTTGACGTTTTAGCCAGCGTATGCCGACGTATGCCGACGTATGAAAAATTTGCCGAACCAAGCTGGCACACGTCGAATACGTTATGGGTAAGTTTTGTATACGTTAATAGCACGCTGGCATATGTCGTAGTACGCTGGCATACGTCGTCATACGCAGAGTACGTCGACAAATTTTCAGCATGTTGAAAATTTCTCGACGTACAACACACATTCCGCATACGCTGGCATAATTTGTAGGCACGCTACGCAATCGTTGACACACGTCGACATACGTTACTTGTAAGTTACTCATAGGTCTAAACATGTCGAGGTAATGTTTACCATACCCGAAACTTAATTTTGAACCTATGAGTAACGTGCTTTGAACCTATGTGTAACGTTTCTCCAACGCACATTGACGTATGTAGACGAATTTGATTGACGTCTTCCGGACGACCATAGAACTTACTGAACGTGTTTCTAACTTACAGCTACTGTATAATAGTGTATTGCCAGCGTTTAGGGGAATTGGTATATAAAAATGGGCTTCACAGGAGGAACCCGTCAGTGTTCCAGACTCCATGGTTTTTTTTTTTTTGGGGGGGGGGGGGCGGTCGCGGCAACAAAAGTTTGAGAACCACTAAGCTAGACATTACCTCGACATGTTTCGACTTACGAGTAACTTGCAAGTAACGTGTAGTCGACGTGTGTCAACGACCGTGTAATGTGCCTACAACACGTTACTCATAGGTTAGAAATAAGTTTCGGGTACGCTAAGCATTACCTCAACGTGTTTCGACTTATGAGTAACTTACAAGTAACGTGTGTCGACGTGTGTCAACGATCGTGTAACGTGCCTACAACTTATGGCAGCGTATGCGGAACGTGTGAGCCATACGCTGGCATACGTCGGAAAATTTCAAGCATGGAAAATTTGTCTAACAACTCGGCGAACTACGACGTATGCCAGCGTACTACGACGTATGCCAGCGTGCGCTTAACGTATACAAACTTACCCATAACTTATTCGACGTGTGCTGGCGTTTTAGCTCAATTTTGCATACGTCAGGCATACGTTGGCTAAATCGTCAAGGTGTGACAGGGCCTTAACAAAAGTTTTCAATAAAATGTTCAGTCTGAAAGTGATCCTCTGTTGTATCGAGATTAATGAAAAGTTGAAGAGTCTGCAGAAGGTAAACATTCTATGTGTTCATACAAAATAATTATTTTTGGCATTCTACCCATATTGGTTTACATTGCAGTCGAGGTAGCTGGCGGAGGATGAGCGCCTCCAGTATTTCTCGGTTACAGACTTTATTTAACTTGCTTTTAAAAATAATGCAATTTCATTCATAACACATTCAGTATTACCTGTGCTGTAGAAAGGTCGGAGTTTATTGTAAATCAGTGATATAACATAATCCATCAACGGGAAGAAAATGATTGATTTATCCGCTCTGAAAGACGACAACGTGCTGACGTTTCAGGCCTTACCTTTTCAATTTCCTATATTGCTTCGATAAAGGGTAAGGACTGAAACACCAGCACCTTGTCATCTTTCATGGTGGATAAATCATCCATTTCCTTCTGATTTTTTATTATTTTGTGCCACCCACACAGACCGTTAGTAGTTCTGTGCTTGAATTATCAACTACATATTTCCACCATGTTGGTGAGACCACTTTTCCACTTAAAGCTCATTGCAATTTTAAGTGAGGTTGTAAAGTTTGATATTACAACTCAGACGATATCTTGAATATTGCTACATCTGTATTGTATTTAACCAGCATATTTTCTGTCCTTATGAAACATGCTCCCAAAATTTGACTTTTTTCAGAAGCATCGGAAAGTCCAGTCCTAATCCCCACATCAGAAGTACGTCGAAGTGAAGACACTATTAGGAAGGAGGTACAAGCAGGTATTTTTGCTGCAGATTCGACTGTGGATTCTCCTGTAAAGACACCACGAAAACGAGTACAGCATCATAAAGACTGGAAAGATGTAAAACGAAAACGACTACGAAACTCTGGGCAGGAATATTTTGGTCGTAACGGTGTAGTTCATGAATCCCGTAGAATGAAAGAACTCACAAATCACAAATGTAACCGCCAATGCCATTTGATATCAGAAGATGAACGGAAGCAATTGTTTCAACAGTACTGGGCATTGGCAGACTATAATGCTCAGGTGTCCTGGATCTGTGGTGCAATCGAACAGGTAGTGCCAAAGAGACGGTATTCACAAAATCAGCAGGAGCCCAGAAAGGGATATACTCGAATATTCTACATGACTACCACAGAAAAGGGATCCTTGACTGTTTGCAAAACTTTTTTTCTGACCACACTCAGTATTTCAAATGGAGTGATTGATAGGGCATTGAAAAAACAACGTAACAATGATGGTATGCCTGCAACTGACAAAAGGGGTCAACACGCACCACCTAATAAATTACCAGTCGATGACCTAGAATATATTAAACAGCATCTTTCCAGTTTTCCAAGGTATTGTAGTTATTACACTTGGGAACACCTGGGAGGCAGACGATGCCTTCCTCCTGAGATCAATCTGCGAAAGCTATACATGCTGTATCAGGAAAAGTGCAGAGAAGATGGAAGGCAACCATTAAAGGAGTGGGCCTATCGAAACATCTTTCAGACAACTCAGTTTGATCTTCCAACCACCTCAGAAAGATTCATGCAAGGTATATTCATTGAAAGTGAAAATTGACACTGAATATGATGTGTAACGGAAGAAGCTTATTGAGGCAACAAAAATATATCCACTGAAAAAGGCCGACAAGATAAGGAGTTCGCTGAAAGCAAATGCTACAGCTACCAAAATGGATCCTGCTCTGGATGTTATAACATTTGACGAAACCTTGCCAATGCTATTTTTTGATGACAAACAAGGTTTACTACAAACGACAACAGTGTACAACTTTTATGTGCACTATGACAAAAGCATAATGGATCATATGTGGCACAAGGGCGAAGCCTCGCAGGCCTCAAACAAACTCGTATCTTGAATTCTCCACTGGTGAAGTGAGATGAGCAGCTTGATATTAAACACATAATAGTATATTCTGACTATTGTGGAGGACACATTTGAAACTATAAAATAACATTGCAATGAATGCACATAATGAATATATTAGATATTTTCATGGTGGACTACAAATTGCTGATGACTGGACATATAAAGCTTTCTCCCCAAGAAATCAATATTTCAGGTTGATACAAAAAGCAAAGCAAAAGAGTCAGCTTGATGTTTATTCCAGAGGAGTGTTATGTCATGGTTTGAAAAGCAAAGCACAATAAATTAGAACGGCACTCGGTAGAGTGCGTACCTCCACCAAGCTGAACAGTTTATGTTTTGTATCCCACTGATAGGCCCGGATATTCAACAAAATCTAATCGGCTTGTTCTTGTCACCTCACCAACTTATGCACCTAGTTTTGTCAAAACTCACCCACAACTTTTTGAGATATCGGTGTTGTATATAGTTTTTAGCCCCATCACTCAATGGTGAAGAATCAGTTTAAAAATTCTCTCATCTGGATCTGGATCTCCACCAAAATCTAATCAATTTGTCCTTGTCGTACACCCAACCTGTCCACCAAATTTCGTCCGAATCCTTCCACAACTTTTTGAGATATCCTGCTCATAGACAAATAAACAGCAGACACAAACAGACTGGGGTGAAAACATAACCTCCATCGATCTTTGGTGGTGGAGGTAACCATTCATTGTTATCCTTTTGACCACCACGCTCTCCAGACAGCACGTACTCCTTTGGAGGAATCGACTTTTAGCATGTAAATGTGAAAAAAAAACAAAAGGATGAGTGGCTGAAAATTCAAAGGATGCACTTTTGTAAATCAGACACCTGCGACATTGATATCCGATTAAATGACCTTGATTTTAAGCATGAGGTCTTCACAAGCTGGACCACCACTGAGAGTCATATGCCAGTGCAAATTTCCTTCTAACACTTTATCTCAATGGTCACAAACTGAAAAATAAATTGGATTACCTCATTTCACTGCTCAAGTACATCCCACTCATGAATTATTCGTTTTCACAAGGATTGACGTCGGCCAGAATGTAAAAAGTAAGTCGACTGAAGTGGATCTATGGCTCAGGGAGGAGCCAAATGACAGCTTTACAACTGGCAGAGGGTAAAGGTGGATGAGACAGACAAGGAAAGCACAGACACAATGCAAACGAGTGGTTGAGTTGTAGGAATGGAAGAAGGAGAAGAAAAAAAAAAAGAGTAGTCACCGAGAGTAGAGATATGGGATCAGAGTGTGATGTGTGGGAGAAAATACAAGATGAGGATGGACGGCACGCTTGAAAGGCTGGAGGGAGGAGTACGAGGCAACAGACATAGGGAGTCAGTTTGACAGGCAAGAGGATAGAGGGATGGAATGGAGGTGAGCATCCAGCTTAGACTTCTGGAGGACAGAGGAATCGGTGTCAGTATCTGAAAGTGAATCTAGCTTCTCGACATTTCATTAAGGAGTCACATTAGAGTTGTGTATATTTATATATATATATATTAAAAAAAAACATCAGTTGATGATCTAATCAGGAGTCGATCCGCTTATACTCATCATCAGTATATTTTTGCAAAACACACAAGGTAAGAAGTAGGTTCGATGTCAGTAAACCTGACAGTAGCTGTTGTCAGAATATTTGAGAGTGGACATGGTTCCAAATACTGTATTTCTAAAAAATATTTGGTAAGCAGAACGACACATTGTAATTGGTGTTATTCTTAAAATTTTGCAATTACATTAAGTTTGATTTGTCCTTTGATAATAACACAGAAGTTTAGAAGTAAAGTGGGCTATCCCATATTTTGTAATTTTTCTCATTGATGAAAAAAATCGAGATAAATAAGACCTATCTAAGCTACACATCATAAGTCAATTTCAGGAGTATAACTCGAGGTCGATGGTAAAGTAACGATGTTTTCAATGATACTTTTAATTAATTTATAATTCTTTGAACTCCTTATCATAACTCGTATCATGTTGGATAGCAAACTTTACTTCCCAGCGGCTCATCTTCCCAAATTATTAACCTGCAGATTTGATTCTAACATTTCTGAGCACTCTCAAGTGATTTTATTATCGGCAAGGTTTTAATGGCCATCAAAAATTTATATCTTTACCCAACGTTTGCACCTTCCGCTCTAAACATCATCAAGAAATATTAACTTTCTTTGAAAAATATATTATTCACTCTTCTTTTATTACACGTCATGACATATCGATGACAACTTTTTCCCTCACCGACGGCATTTTATAAATAGTATCCCAGGTATGCTGAAAGGGGTGTCGTTTCAACATGGTCTGTTTTGGATAGCAGATGAGGAGGTTGTTATGTATTGATTGTGATCCATGTGGGGAACAACATTATGGTTTAGCATTTGTTCTTGTTATCACAGAAGAGCTGACGGAACATGCAAGGCAGTTTTCCTGCTGGAGGTGCCCACAGTCATTCCTTACAGAGGTTGAACTTCACCTTCATATGAAGACACACCCACAGAGCTCTTGTAATAAAAGGCACAAGTGCATTCATTGCCCTTACAGTAGTGATTTTACTGGAAATTTGCAAACGCACATGAGAATTCACACCGGAGAGCGCCCATTCAAGTGCACTGTGTGTGGGAAAGCTTTTGCTCAAATGGCGCATGTACAGTCTCACATGAGTGTTCACACAGGCGAGCGCCCATACAAGTGCACTGAATGCGGCAAGGGCTTTGTTGCATCAAGCCACCAAAAGAGGCACATGAGGATTCATACCGGAGAGCGACCGTACAAGTGTTCTGTTTGTGGCAAGACATTCACTCAAGTGTCGAATGTGCATACACACATGAAAGTTCATACCGGAGAGCGACCACACGAGTGTTCCGTTTGTGGAAAGACATTTATCCAGCCCGGTGATGTTCGACAGCACATGATGATCCATACGGGTGAGCGCCCGTATGGCTGCTCCGTTTGTAGTAAAGCGTTTTTGGCATCAGGTCAACTGAAAAAACACATGAGGATTCATACCGGTGAACGGCCATACAAGTGTACCGTCTGTGGAAAAGCCTTTCCTCAAGTCGCGCATGTTCACACGCACATGAGGGTTCACACTGGTGAGCGTCCGTACAAGTGCTCCGTTTGTGGGAAGGGATTTGCACAGGTGTCACATGTTCATACACACATGGTGGTGCACACAAAAGATTAAACACACCAGTCCTCTTGTTTAAAAGCAATAATTATTACTATTCTGTAATGCACAAAGATCTGCACTGAACTCAGTATGGTTGCACAATAACAACTACAAGAGACAGCGAGAACAATTCAAATGGCATTTATCTCGCACACCAAGAACACTATCTAATTGGAAGAATCCGTATTTACACACACAAAAAACCCCCTTAGAACCGCAGAATGGAGAACGCAAAAGCATAAACAACTCTATGATTTGTACTCTGTCAAAAATAAATATCACAGAAAGCCCGTTTCAGCCACAGTGTGGCCTTCATCCGAGAGGAACTCGTGGGCTGCGTCACCTCGCCTCTCCAGGATGGCATTGAAGATCTGAGTGTACATGGTCTATGTTGATTCCTGATGAAGGCTACTTGGTGGATGAAAAATTGAGCTTTCTTAACTTTCAATCCTTTTTACCAAAATATTGAGTTCGTTGTGCTTTTGTTTCTTCAGCTATGCGTTTTTCACTTTTTTTCTTGCGATTCACAAAGTTAAAATTTTGAAGTAAAATGCAAAAACAAAAATAAATAAAATAGACCACTGTAGCCCTTGAAACAGCTATTTACCTGTTTTTTTCCCCCGATGCTTGCAAGATAATCATGGATCGAACGAATTAATGTGCTTCATCTAGTGAAAAGAGATGGCGATGCCTTTGTATAGTTTTACACCTGTATTCACGAGAGACGGTCATAACCATGGTTGAAATGATGAAACGAAAAAATTTATACGAGAACAGAGAACCTAATGACTCTTTCAACATTGTTTCAAACCGTTGGGAAAGTAATCACACTTAAAAATAGGCATACTTCAAAATATGAGTAGACCGTGTTTGGGGTCGATGTAAATTTTGGAATACAATTGCACATCCCATAATTAGCCAGCCATTGAGAGATGGGTGTGTGTGTGTGTGTGTGTGTGTGTGTGTGTGTGTGTGTGTGTGTGTGTGTGTGTGTGTGTGTGTGTGTGTGTGTGTGTGTGTGTGTGTGTGTGTGTGTGTCCAGACCATAACTTTTTATTTTTAACCTTTTGAGCTTTTGTCGTCAAATTTTCAACAAAACTTTAAGAAGATAATATGGAGAGCACCAGGTAATAAAATTTACACATTTTTTCTTTTTCATCATGTTTAGTTCAAGTACAAAGCAAACGAGCTTTGCATTTTAAGATGCTTTCTAGTTGGAACTTGTTAACCCCATAAATTCTACAACTCTTATCATGTGCAGAAAATAACTTCAGGATCCATGGTCTGCCCTGATCAATAATCTGAGCAGGTCACACAGTAGTGCTGGCAGCCATGATACCCTTTGTATATATTCTTATCAGTGAGTTTTATAAATGAATGAACGTTTTATTTTTTTTGGAGTGGTCAAAGGTTTATGGAGGAGCTAAAAACCATATCAATCAGATGCATCACATGGGCATGATGAGACTTCAATATACTTTTGGATCATTGACAAGGGTATTCACAGACAAGGGACAAATCAATCCAGTCTGTGGGATTTGAACCTAGGACCCCAGTATCAAGACTATGTGCTCATCAACACAGGTGTCATGTCATGTGCATATCATGTATAATGTACATAACATGATGTACAGGTGCATATCACATGTATAATAAATGAATATAAAAACTGCATTTCATTACACTTTTCAGTAGAAGCCAAGAAATATGACAATTCAAATGTACATCACTTCTTTTGTTCCGATATCGATAAAGTCTTGTCTTATCTTGGACTGGCTTCCGATTTTTATGGATGAAATTCTGTTTTTTCTTTCCATGTGGAGGGAAATAAGCAAAATGTTACTTTTAGCAACGAGCTGCAACGGCTCGTTGCAAATCAATCATGAAAGGCCCATTGAAGCAGTCCATAAACTTATCTCCCAACTTTCCCATTTCTAAAATAGTCTACTCTGTCATTAATGATTCTAGTTTGTCTGTTTGTATTTTTAATTTATATTGTACCTTGTTTTCAGTGAATGTTGTTGTATCGCATCCTTTTTGCCAAATTCCGAAATCTTAAATTGTAATCAAATGTGTAAAAGATTTATTTTTTCTTTTGTGTCAAGTTCATTTTATTCAAGTCACTTTATGCACTTCATGAGACAGACTGTGCATCGATGTAGAAATAACCTTGTGATATACACCTGAATACTAAATTCAGGCAAAGCTATTTATACTGGAAACTCATCCGTTTCTAGAAACTAAGAAAACTTTTATTGTGAAACTATAACATGAGGATATGTCCACAGATGCTATGTTTTTTTGGTAATTCTTCATGTACACATCCAGTGAAGATATTGATTCTGAATCCTTGTTCAATGTTGGAGAAAGATCCACAGGGAAACCCAGTGTCTTGATTTTTTTCAACTTCCACTAGGAAGATTGACATTTGTATTTCCTAGAACAATTTGTTGTTGGTGGTGAGATGTATTTGCAAGGAAGAGTTTGTCATTCAGAATATCAGAAAATGTTAGTTCTTTAAAATATATATTTATTCTGATCCAAACAGCTATTTCAAAGATTAAAGACATCTTTACATTTGTTTGCTCTCCGTTTAATCTCTGCATTACACTTTGAAAACATGACCCTATAAGCAGCGGGAACAGTAACCACTGGGGCCACTGACTCTCCAGCAGTGCCAGTCAGGATTTTTGTGCATGTGTGCACCCCAGCCATCCTCACCATTTCACTCCAGTCTCCAACTCACTGTTATTACATTTCTTTTGTCATTTTTACCTCCTCTTGTTGCTATACTTCCTCCCATAGTGGCTCCCATCCTTTTGTTGTCCTGTTTGCAAGGCCCTCCCATGCATTTGAGGACTAGGCTAAATGCACCTGATCAAGACTGTTCATCATTTGTGCATTTGTGGTATTCCTGCAATAATTAACCTTCTCTTACAGGGTGTCCACAAATTAACGTTCCAAATTCAAACCGTAATAAAATGAAAATAAAAACGAAATTGCACACAACAATGCAGTTTGCTGCATGTGAAAGAACAATTCTCAAAGTTTTATTGTCAAGATCCTCATTTATCATCAGAACACTTATTTGTGAGCACCCCTTGTAATGTGTTGAGACGATACTCGATCTCCCTCCAGGTGAGGTTCATCATTCCCGCATTTATGGTCTCGATTGCAGCTATAATCCTGCTCTTGAGATCCGCAATATCAGTAACCCTTGTCTGGAACACCATGTCCTTCACAGTCATAACCCCTCAGCTCCAAGCAAGTGCCACTGATAGATAAAAAAAAACAACTCCAGAGGGGTTATGTCCGGTGAATGTGGTGGCCACAGAATTGGATTGTCACACCTAATCTATCAATCGTTGAAGTGTTCATTGTGGAAATCCCACACTATCAGACTCTAATGTGGGAGAGCTCTGACTTTTGGTAAATGACCTCTAGTTGCAGGTTTACCATTTTCCGGAATATAAAGTTCTCCAACATATCCAGGTAATTGTCAGACTTGCGAGTGGCTTCAGTCATAAAGAATGGCCTAACGACTTGGGTATGCATTAGGCCGCATCACACATTAGCCTTTGGGCTGTTGCACTCAAGTTATTGGACCTCATGGGGAGGCTCAGAGCCTAAAATCCTGATGTTATCCCTGCTAACCTTTCCCGAAAGGTGGAAAGCTGACTCGTCTGAGAAGAGTGCACCGTAGGAATCTGTCATTTTCGTCTGAACATTCCAAAATGTGATCCATCATGTGCAGTAGTCTGGCTTAAGTGTGCACCACTTGATGTGTGTGTGTGTGTGTGTGTGTGTGTGTGTGTGTGTGTGTGTGTGTGTGTGTGTGTGTGTGTGTGTGTGTGTGTGTGTGTGTGTGTGTGTGTGTGTGTGTGTGTGTGCGCACGCAATGTACCATTGAGTGGGGTAGCTACAGCTTCCTGGTACAAGTCCAAAGAGACTTATGGAGATTTCATTGAAATCACCCTCAAATGTGTTCAACATCCTCACCACTTGTGCTTGGCTGGCCTACCCCCTCCCTCTGCAGGATGCTACCAGTCTCCCGAAACTTTTTATACGACTCATGAATCATTTTTTTTCTCGATGGTAGCTACCATCCATCGATCATCCTGAAGCTTCGTTGAATCTTTGTATCTGATTTGGTCTCTATAAGCTATGCTGCACTGTGTTTTTTTTTCTTGTGGGGATACCATTTGCAATAAATGTGACAATACGTGCCAGGAGGAGACACCCGGAAACAAAAAAGTCAATTCAACTTTGAGAAATGGTTTTTCACACGTAGCAAACCGCATCATTTTTTCCAATTTCATTATGGTTTGAATTTGGAACAGCAATTTGTGGACACCCTGCATTTCCCTCAACTCTGCGATCTTCCTGTGGGTCATTCCATGACAACTCAACCATAAAAAGGGCATTTTGTTGTCTGACCCTCTCAGATTTTGCTAGAAAATTCACCTGAGGGTTGTCAAGCTAACCGAGTTTAAAAATGCGAGTCATTCTTTTTTTTTTTTGAATTTCACCTTCAACCTGTCACCTGGCAAAGGTCAATATAAAGTGAAATATTGGCCTTGACCAGAAAAATCACCCTGGCCTCAAAATAAACCTACCTCGTATGACTCGTAATGTGGGTTTCAACATAAGGCCAGGGCCTAATTTCCCTTGTCTCTTTGTGTGACTGAGTGGAGACGTCTCAAATTATTATTTAGTTTTACCTCACCTTTCATTTTTCACTCTGATTTGTTTTCATTATCACCCCGATTTATTTTCATTAAACCATTATTGTTGAATTTCTTGGTGTTCGTTTATTCATTGTGGGTTCGAGAATAAACCCATGTTCTTCCATTTAGGTAAGCACCTTAGCTGCTTTCCATCCTGTGCGCATCGTAACTGCCAAGAATTTTGGCTGTTCACCCCCGAGTTAAGACCATCAGGCTATCCTTCCAAGCCGGTGTTAATCAGCCTGAACACGACAATATTTTTTGATTGTTGTGGATTGCATAAAAATCTTGTCACTTGGCTGGCAACTTGCTTGTGAGATAGGGGCTCCTGCTATTTTTTCTCAAAAGCCCGATACATTGCGAGTCATACGAGGTGCTCCATATGAGTGGCTTCAGCAATGAATGAAAAATTCACCTGAGGGTGACTTCGCCGTTCGACGATCATGTGTAACCCACATAAACTCCGAAAATGTGTGACCCACATTTTGAGTCATACTGTTGTGGGCTGGGGTTCGGTGGCGATAAACGACCACAAGGTGGAGCAGTGGAGTCGTCTCCCACCGAACACCCGGAATTTAAGTCGTGACTCGGATAAGTCCGAGAGTTCACGCGTCCCTTAGCGGACAGTGGTCGCCAATATTTCGACGGTGTGGGGTCGGGTTAATTGCCTAATTTCAATATACCTAAATACCCACGTCATCCAACGACTGTAAAAAAACACACCCTCAACCGACTTTGTCCGAATCGAGTCACTATCACCGACTAGGATCCGGCGTAACCGAGCGGAAGTTACCAAAGCCGTGCCGGACCAAATGAAAAATTTACGGCATGAACGTCCTTACTAATTCTCAATATGTACCATGCTCGGCCAACGGAGGAAAGCACAGAAAACGAGCTGATACATTTAACAGGGGTTTATTTATAACAATAATTGGGGAGGGGAAGCACAGAAAGAGCAGAGTTATCACGAATAAAACATGTAATTCACAATGTACAAGGCACTTAACAATTCTACTTACAGACGGGGCCCATGGACACGGACACGGACACGGACACACACACACACACACACACACACACACACACACACACACACACACACACACACACACACACACACACACACACACACACACACACGAAAATGGACCTCAATGGCCACGGCCTTTATTTGCACCTGTCCGCCTCGTGCGGTCTGGTCGAGCTTGTCCGGTGGCCTGACTCGTACCCACCGCCACAACGTAGCACCAAGCACCAAGGATGAGGGAAAGAGTGTTGGACGCCAGCCAGCACAAAGGCGGACGAGTGAGAGATGATGAGGCGATCAAGCCCGAAATAGCTTCCCTGATCAGGTCACACCAGGCGAGGCAGACGCGCACAGCCAGACCGAACGTGCCGATCGCTCCAGACGCTAGGCTGTCGCCACGATCACTTCTCTGCCAAACACTGGTCCAGACAACCACTCTACCCCTCTGAGATGGGAGGGGTCTCTTCTCCTCCCACTCACCTCCTGATTGGACGAGGAGTTGTCGGATGACTCGTGGTCACCTCCCGATTGGCTGGGGCGTGCGTGTCATGCTCGCCCTTCGCTCATTCGCTGGAGGAAACGTCCATGCCCTGCCTTGGGGCGGAGCCTCGATCTGAGGCGATGGAGGCTCCGCCCACGCCTTCAGCCAAAAACACCTGGGCAATGGCGACCAGTCGATTGCGGGATGGTGGCGTTGTTGATGAGGATGTAATTGGAGTTGTAGTTGTTGAGGATGTAATAAACCTGACTATAAAATAACTCGTAGCGCACACATGTAATTCCCATTAGACAGAAGGAGATGGATTCTAACTGTGCACATACTTATCAAAATAACTAAGCTTAGGGACTCTGGCTGTTTGTGTGCACAAGGTTTCCAAATCCGTAACAATACGAGGTACATTTATTTTGAGACCAGGGTGATTTTTCTGGTCAAGGTCAATATTTCACTTTCGATTGACCTTTGCCAGGTGGCAGGTCAAAGGTGAAATAAAAATAAAAAGAATGACTTGCATTTTTAAACTCTGTGAGCCTGAAAACCCTCAGGTGAATTTTTCATTCATTGCTGAAGCCACTCATATGGAGCACCTCATACGACTCATAATGTATCGGGCTTTTGAGAAAAAATAGCAGGAGCCCCTATCTCACAAGCAAGTTGTCAGACAAGTGACAAGATTTTGATGCGATCTACAACAATCAAGGATAATATTGTCGTGTTCAGGCCGGTGTTAATCAGCCTGGAAGGATAGCCTGATGGTCTTAACTCTGAGGTGAACAGCCAAAATTATTGGCGGTTACGATGCACACGGGATGGAAAGCAGCGAAGGTGCTTACCTAAACGGAAACACACGGGTTTATTTTCGAACCCACAACGAATAAACGAATACCAAGAAATTCAACAATAATGGTTGAATGAAAATAAATTATAGGCAAAATGAAAGATGAGGTCAAACTAAATCACAATTTGAGACATCTCCACTCAGTTACAAAAACAGACAAGGGGAAAGATAAAAATAAAAGAAAATCCCCCCTTTATTGCTCACATTCAGAGATGACCTTCAGGAGCCTGGTGATCGTCAAACCGCGAAGTCACCGTGTGGGAAGGACACAAGATGGCATGGTCACCCTCTGCGCAGGAAGCGCACAAGATGGTGCGAAATCGCCCTCAGAGGCCACGTACATGAGGTAATTTATGTGGGTGGTCCTCCATTCTCCACTCCATGTGAATCACCCAGATCCCCACAAACTGCCGCCACAGTTCTTTCTCATGATCGAAATTGCCACACCACTCCTTCTCAGTATCAGGTCCTCACCCACCAAATGGTGCTACCATCCTCTTCAATCATACAACAAGAGACTGCAGAGTTATAACTGAGGGATGCGCTCTTCTTCTTCTTCTCTTAATCTCCTCCCAAAGTGCACAAATTCCACGACCCAGCCGAACAGACAATGGCTGGCGCCTTATTCCATCGTGCGAGCAAATTTGCACCAGCCTGAACAACGAGAATAGCACAGCTTTCTCGTCCGTGTTGAGGAACAAGCCAAAGGGCAGACTCTTCAGTTCCACCTGCCGTTTTTCACTCAAACCTGCTCTCCCTGATGTCACCCCAACCAACGATCAACCTCGGGGGGGGGGAGGGGGGGTGGGAGGCAGGGTTTTGTCTGGTCAGAAACGTTCGAGCTTTGTCGGCTGTTGTTTTTGTCAAAACATGGTCTTTTATGGCCGGCCTTTTAAAGGAAAAATGTTGGAAAAGGTCACGGGGGCAATCACCTACTGGGAGAAACTGGCCTTAGACCCTACCTAGTTAATACAACACCACTCCCTATGTGGACAGATGTAAATAATCTTAAGCTCACAGTTTTCCCAACTTCAATTACATTGAAATGTCTCCTACCCATCCAGGGTCCATGCTATACTATACAATCTTATATTCATTTTTGGATTCCTCCATCCACCCCCACAAACATAACAGTATTTTAGTTTTTTATTTATTGACAAGGTCTAGGCTCGTGGTGGAGCTATGACAGAACAAATCAGGACCAACACAATGAAGGGAACAGCAGCTCGGAGAAAGGGAAAACACCAACAGCAGGGCGGAGGGAGAAAGTAGATGGAGACAGTCAAACAAGGGATGCAGGTAACGACAAGAGGTAAGGGAGAATGTCAAAGGTGGACAAGATGGATACATAAGCAAAATTTTAGGAGGGGATGGGAGTGGTTTAACGGATGTAGAAAATATCGTTATTTAAAATGGGGGACGACTTGAGATGATGGTGCGCAGATGTTTTGAAGACCTGGAGGGAAGAATGAGATTGAATAAAGTGTGGAATGTGGTTCCACAGGCAGGAAAATAATAGGAAGTAGAAGGGCACTCGGTATACCTCCACCACATAATACCTGATCCACAAGAACATATCGGGCCCAATACATTTTTGAAATATCAATGCTATACAGTATTATATCGTTTTTGGCACCATAGCCTGGTGTGTTGGCGCAGTGGTTAGGGCAGCGGCTTGGGATCCAAGAGGTCCTGAGTTCAAGCCCCGTTGGGCCACTGAATTAATTCACCAGGGGGTTGACTCAGCCTGTCATCCTTCCGAGGTCGGCGAAATGAGTACCAGTGTACTGGGCCGGTGTATACCCCGGTTAAAATAGGTGTACCATATCCCTGTGTCGTAAGAGGCGACCAGGGTTGCGTCAGGAAGGGCATCCGGCGTAAAACATGTGCCAAATCACAATGCGGATCGGATGATCCGCTGTGGCGACCCCTAACGGGAGCAGCCGAAAGGAGAAGAAGAAGAAGAAGATCGTTTTTGGCACCATCTCTCAATGGTGAAAATCACTGAAATTGTAGTATCTGGATCCGGATCTTCACCAAAATCTAATCAGTTTATTCTCGTCACACACCGAACCTGTCCACAAAATTTCATCTAAAATCCGTCCACAACTTTTTGAGATATCCTGCACACAAACAAACAGCCAGACAGAAAGGGGTGAAAACATAACTTTTCACCTTAGGTGGTGGATGGCGGAGGTAATAAATGAGTGGTGTTGAGCAGAGATTCTGGATTGAGGCAGTTTCACTCAGAGGGGGTTGCTGGTGGACCGTGTGCATCCTGCAGATACCTGATTGGGGGGCAGGGGGGGGGGGACAAAACAGCACGAAGTGGGCAGAAGGTGCAATTCCAGAAATGAGGCGGAAGAAGACAGAAAGACAACCGACCTGTCGGCGATGGCGAAGTGATAAGCCCCCTAGACCTAGCTTCATCATGAGAGATTCGAATGATCTTGAAAGCCTTTGTTTCCACAGTCAAGCTGAGCAAGATGTGAGACAGGGTAGCCAGGGGAGAGCAGAACTCCATCCAGCTACAGATGAAGGCCTTGTAGGTGGATAGGAGTTCAGATGTGTCAAGGAAGGATTTTGCTAGATCAAAGATGCTTAGTTGGCATCTGGCGTTGGAGGCCAACTTTGAAATGTGGTGAGACAGAGACAGAGACATCATGGCTGATAGTGAGAACCAAGAGTTTGAGTGACTGAACCTCTTTGAGAAGGTTGTTGAGAAAGTAGATGAGAGGATTTGTGGTATGGTCCTTTTGGTGAGAGAGGATGAATGAGTGGGATTTCTCATTTAGTTTGAATTATATATCTCCAGTATTGTCACTACCGATGGTTTTGAGCAAATCTTTTTTTTGTGGGGATTTTGCTTTATGGATCAAAGGTTGGTGGTCTCTGATTTCTTGTTTTCCACCTCCCTTCTGGTCTTGCACCCTCTGCTCTTTCTGTGCTTTGTCCCCACTTGGTTTCTGCAGGGCACACATGGTCCACCATGAAACCCTTTCTGGTGAAACTCCCAAAAACCAGAATCAATGCTCACCTCCACTCATTTGTTCCTGTTTTTTTCCTACCTATGGGAACCAACTTCGACATTCTGTTCAATCTCATTCTTCCCTCCAGGTCTTCAAAACATCTGTTCAACACCATATCATATCATCTCCCGTCCAAAACCGAGATCTTTTTTACCCCCATTAACCTGACCCGCACATCTCTTTTCTCGTCCACATTCCCTTTTCCTCCTTTGCTTTTCCTCCTCAGACCATGATCCCAGTACCTATAACTGAGTTTGCAGCTGTCATCCATCTTGCCTACCAGATTGTCCACCCCACCTCCTCACCATGTGCCATCCTCATTCTTCTCCACATTCCTTATCTCTCTTGGTCACCCTCTGTTTTATGTCCATCATCCCTTCTGTTGGTTGATTTCTTTCCATTTTATTGCATCCTTGTCTGTTCTGTGTTCTCGCTCTTCCACAAGCCTCAATGATGTATTAAAAAGATGCAAGTGCTTCCCATAAAATGCAATCTTTGAGCCTACAAATCCCAGGTAGGACCCATATTTTTCCCACAAGCAACTGGGGAATAACACCCATGCGGCACCCACATACAACCCATGCAGAGCCCACATGGGGCCCATATTTATCCCACGTGCAACTGGCAAATAACCCCACATAATGCCCATGTAGCACCCACTTACAACTCATGCAGAACCCACATAGGTAGCCCAGTTGGGTCCTATGTATTCCCCACAGATAAATCTACCTGTGGCCCACATTGGACACACATAAGACCCAGCTGGATCCCACCTTCCGATGCATGCTGGGGTCTGGCATGAAGGAGAGGGATGCTTTCTTCAACCTATACATGAGATAAAGATTAACGGGACACTCGCTTACATTAGTTTGTTTTTGTAAATATACTGACTATTGCCTTCCTGCTTCTGCATGTGACCAATGTAAACGGTTGCACTTACATAGATCAACATTCTGGTAAAATTTTCAAGGCCTTATCACTTGGCTAAATCAACTGTGCTTGTATCACAGAGGTCATTTGCACCATCATTGCAATAGTACATAATTCCCTTAGGATAGTAATTTGTACCTCTGGAACTGCACAAAGACCCCAACTCATTACAAGAATTCATATTTCCCTGCCTAAAAGTGAAAGTGTGATCTTATAACACTGGAGATCCTTCAGGTCTTTCTTAATAACTCTCACCAGAAGGAGGGTATTGCATTTGGTTCCGTTTGTTTGTCTGTCTGTATGTTTGTTTGTTTGTTCGCACAGAACGTGAATATGTGTCGGAATTACATTAGATCCTTATAAACCCCAAGGCCCTATAAGATCCCTAAAACTCCTCTGACCATTTACAACCGCAAGACCCAGAGAACCCATAAGACCTTGAGGACCCAAAAGATCCAGAGGACCCTAAGGATCCAAAAGCCCAAACGACCCCGAGGGTCCAAAAGACCACTAATACCCTTCAAACCTCGAAGAGATTATAGACCCCATTACACCCTTTAGACCTCGAAGACCCTTTAGAATCCCAAAGACTCCTTTCTACCCTTTATCCTTTCAGATGTTTTAATACCCTGTAGACCCCATTGACCTTCTGACCCTTTTGAGATATTTTAAGACCATTTAGACCCCTTCAAACAATTCCAAGCCTTTAGACCTTAAATTACACTCTTGAGACCCCTTCGACCTTTCAAGACCCTTCAGACCATTTAGACCCATTTATACCTTTTCAGACCTTTCAACCTTTAGACTTTCAGACCATTTGGCCTTTATAACTTTTCAGACCTTTGACCTTTCACACATTTACAACTACACCATTTAGACCTTTCATTTGCAATCAACGACCTTTCATTTAGTACATCCTTCCATGCATTTTCCACACAAAATACACCACACTAACCAAGTCCTGATGATGGTCTGCAATCTCTGATTGCTCTTTCTTGTTTCAATCTGTCTTTGGCGAGATGGATTACGTCTGCGAAGGTCTTTAAAATCGACTTAGTCATACTGAGGATTCAGTAGACCCAAAGTGAAATATTTTGTCATCAAGGTGCCAAAAAATGTGTGCAATGCGCTGAAGGATTTTTTTTTCCCCAAAGCTTCGAATTTTCTCATGGTCCTTATTATCCCGTTTACCCCTTAAAGTATAAACTGTCAATAACAAGCATCTTTATCCTTTTATTTTAAAGAAAATTCCTGACGACCTTTACTGGATAAATATCGATTTCATGCAGCAGTTTTCATTTATTGCTTGGTACATGACAGCATTTCATGCTGAGCCAAATCAAAGGAGGCTGAATTTGCCACATTCAAGTCAGCTAATTGACTATATACACATTTACAGCCAAATTACCCAGCCATTAATGTCAATTTCTGCAACCAGAAAGCAGATGAATTCCTTCCAGAAATGTCATCATGTCGCAGGTTCGCTCTTCATTGTTATGACAAACTCTCAATTAGTTTTACCCTCCATTTTATGCAACAAAACAGCACTCAGATATGCAGTTCCCAAATCGAATTTCCTCCTCAAAATGCCAAAATCATTTCTCTCTATGTTGAGATGTACCATACTCTTTACAGAACGTCGGTGCTGCTGAAGCAATTTCTTGGCAAGGGTTATACTAGGTGGTTTGCCATTGCCTTTCCAACAGTAGTTAGGATAGGAATTTGGCCATGGTGACAGTGATAACTTGCCTACTGTTTGTGAAGGACACTGTGGAATCCTTAATGTACACCAACTAATGCTGGCAGATATGAGGCCCGTTTGACGTCCGTGTGTGTGTGTGTGTGTGTGTGTGTGTGTGTGTGTGTGTGTGTGTGTGTGTGTGTGTGTGTGTGTGTGTGTGTTTTCACATCAAAATATTTTCGCTTAAACCACTTGTCCGATTTCTCTGCAACTGCTTGTCCAATTGATGTGAAACTTTAAATATAAGAGGGACTCCCCATGGAGAATATTGTATTGATAGCTCTGACATCATAGGCCGCATGGTATGGCAACCATATTGGGTTAAAGGAAATAAATTGATATTTTCAAAACTGCTCAAAAAAAATTAAAATTTAGCCTATGTCATAAATTCCCCATGGGGTATACAAGGTAATAACAGCTTGGTTTGGGAGCCTGGCGTGTTGGCGCAGTGGTTAGGGCAGCGGCTTGGGATCCAAAAGGTCCTGAGTTCAAGCCCCATTGGGCCACTGAATTAATACACCAGGGGGTTGACTCAGCCTGTCATCCTTCCGAGGTCGGCGAAATGAGTACCAGTATACTGGGCCGGTGTATACCCCGGTTAAAATAGGTGTACCATATCCCTGTGTCGTAAGAGGCGACCAGGGTTGCGTCAGGAAGGGCATCCGGCGTAAAACCTGTGCCAAATCACTATGCGGATCATTCGGATGATCCGCTGTGGCGACCCCTAACGGGAGCAGCCGAAAGAAGAAGAAGAGGAGTATACAAGGTAATAACGATGACATCATCAGTGAAGTGGTATTCCAGCCATAATTGGTTCAATCAAAATCCTTATCTGAAAAACCTGAAACTTCATATATCTGATCTACAACCCAATGTGAATGAAGAATTTAATTTACAATGCCATCGGTCACGTGGTCTGGTGGCCATATTGGATTGAAGATATAAACATACAAAAAAATAAAATTAAAAAAAAAACAAAAAAAAAAACTTCTTCTCCAGAACCACTTAACAGATCGGTGCAAAACTTCATAATATTGTTACGAATTTGGAATTCGATTGCACACAACATACAGGTTCCTTTAGTCAGCTATGTCGATAAGTGCTTGTTCCCTAGATAGCTCACCTTCCATTGTTTAAATGTTCAGAAATCGATTAGATGCGCTGCAGATCGATTTAATAGTTAGGGAACGAACAATGGAGACATCCCTCCCCCTCTCTTCTGCGAAGAGGAAGAAGAACCCTGCTGTCCCGTGATTCATGATGTCAACAACTCCCTCCCACCCGTGGGTGAGAGGGGGATGGATCACGAGGGCATGAGTCACGCCAGGCGTGGGGGAGGGGGGGCAGAGAAGGATAAGGACGAGATCCTTTCTTTGTTCTTGTTTTTTAGTAGTTGTTTTAGTAGTTGTTTTTTTTTTTTTAGTAGTTTTAGTAGTTGTTTTTTAGTAGAAAGTAGCTTTAGTAAGCTTTTTGCTTCGGCAGAGAGTAGTCGCTCAGCAGACCTTCGGGTCCTGTTCGGCTTGGGTTAGGGTTGAGGCCTTTGGAAGCTTTTTGCTTCTGCAGAGGAGTTGTTCAGCAGAGCTTCGAGTCCTGCTTGACTCTGGTTAGGGTTGGAGGCTTTTGAAAGCTTTTTGCTTCAAGCTGCCTTGTTTGGAAGAGAGTTGAGCTGGTTACTCGGCTCGAGCTGTGAGTGGTGGCTTCTTCTTCGTGGTTCGTGGAGTTCTTTGTTCTCCGTTTGGTTCCTGGCTTGGTGCGACTCATCGACCTCTTCTTGGAGGTGGTTCCTCGGGGAAGCGGCGCATCGACGGGAAGGATCGGCACTTCGTCTCACCAGCACGTGTTGAGAAGCACGGAAGGATTCGCGGGTGCTTGTGAAGGATCGCGGCTCGTGGCGATTGGATCCAGCTCGTTCTCGCTGGAGCTCGGGTCCGAACAACTTGAAGACGACACGAGGTGGAGAGGTTCGAGATAGGCTGTGGGTTTCAGCTCACCTCTCCTCCAAGCTGGAGCTCGTTATTAAAGGCCTTTGCCACCATTTCGTGTGTGTGTGTGTGTGTGTGTGTGTGTGTGTGTGTGTGTGTGTGTGTGTGTGTGTGTGTGTGTGTGTGCACGAGTCCGTGGGCCCGTCTAATAAGTAGGAAATTGTTAAGTGCTTTGTGTGCTGTAAATGTTTGCATCGCATTTCGTATAGTCGGTATAGTTCTGCTCTTACGTGCTTCCCTAGTTCCCCATTATCATTAATAAATACCCCAATTGTTAAATGTTTTCAGCTCGTCACGTCGATTCTTTCATTGACTGAGCATTTCGTGTGTTGGGAGTTAGAAAGCCATTGGTTTGCCATAAAAGGGGGACATTTGGACCGACGGTTCTCGTAGATTAAGCCTCTCGGAATCGCGCACGGGACAGGCTCGCCTCGGCGGTTTGTTCCGTACGAGTTCCTTTGAGGGTGGAATACCCCGGTAGTTGGATCACGTGGGTATCTAGGTACATTGAAGATTGGCAATCGACCCTACCCCACGTGATCTGCCCATTGGCGTATTTCGGTTCTTGTACAAGGACCCGTCGCTCGGACTTATCCGGGTGGCGATCTATATTCCGGGCGATCGGTCGGGCCGACTCGACTTGCGGCTCCGTCAGAGCGTTCGGTTCGCGGCCGACCCCCGGCCCGTAACAATATTGTAGCATCAACAGCTCAACTGATGTCGAGCTTGTTGTGGCGGGAGGTTAAAATCCTGTGATGCACCGAATGGTTTTAACTCCTGTGGAGATGTTCTGAATTATGGAGGACTATACGCGTGTGGTTGTGAGGAGAGACATGAGAAACTTAAATCTTTTGTTGAAACCAACGGGTTTCTTTTATAAGAAACTAACGCACCTCAATCTGGACTTGATCACAGATGGGAAAAGGACAAAACCGGGGAACTCAGCTGCTGGTGGACGAGCAGGCAGAAGGATGGGTGTAGGGCAGCCAAGAGTGGGTAATGAGGAGATGATGAGCAGCATGATGAGGAGACAAAGGCACAAGGACTGGTCCATGAAAGGAATGATGAAAAGGCAGGCAGGCAGGACGACCTCCTCTCCTCAAATTTTTTCACCTCTGAACTCTATCCTTTCTATCCCCGTTCTGCTCAGCCATCTTTTCTCCCATTTTTACCTCCGAACTCCTTCGATCCCTCTCTCACACACACACACACACACACACACACACACACACACACACACACACACACACACACACACACACACACACACACCAATCCACCAAATTAGGCTCCTCATTATTCTCCCTGGGTAACACTCCACCCCTTGAAGGGCGGAGCACCCTCTACAGCTCCACCCCTCTCCACAAAGTCTCTTGTCGTCCCCTAGTGGTTTACATATGGGTTTTACGGCACAATTTCCTGAACCATAATCCCTTATTATTATTACCACACCCCACCCCCTGTATGGTGCACATTCAAACAAGATGATCCTGAAGCTAACGTGTCCCTACTTCCTACATCGAGATTGGCAAACTACGCGTACATGGACCGTCCTACTCTCTACATTCCTATCTGCTCTATGGTAATATCCAACCCCCCCCCCCACTCCCAAAACATAACAATATGATTAACTAACCATGGGGAATACTGTATATAGTTTGAATTTTTTTTTCATATTCACCTTCATTGATGCAATTTAGCCTTAATGTGCACAGAAGTGGTTGTTAAATATCCTTATAATCAATAAAGCTATGGATAATGGCAATGTACTTGATTACTGGGAGTTTTCAATAAATGATCATGTACGGTTTACAAAACAATGATAGTAATGAAGTTTATTACCCCATAAAAAAAACAAAAAAACCCCATGATAGTCAACCTGGGGTGTGTTAATTTGCCAAACCAGCTGTTTCTTGTAAACGGTTTCAAATGGAGCACTTGCTTGAGTGTTTAAGCCACTCGGCGAGCACTCCACAAGAGACTTGGAAACTGAACACACCCCATATCTCAACTGTGAAAACGAGGCTTTTATCTTGACACCCTTATGTGATAGCCTCATGGTTCAACAGTTGCAACCCTCAGTCATAAATCCAGTAACCAAGGAGCAACAAAAATCTCTTGGCTTCTCAAAATGTCAGGCATTCACTTCCTTGCTTTTAACGTTTCCTGAGTCAAGGTTCAACGTACCAAAAAACGGGAACAAATCCATGACCTAATCATCGCCATGATCCATCCAGCTATCTCCGCCCAACAACCAATCACAGGATCCCAAATCTTGGATCCAATTGTAAGTGAAAACTCAGGGGGGGGGGGCAGAAGAAGAAGTTCACCTTGCAAAGAATCATGTCTTCTGTTACCATGTTGAGCAGTACTGGTGAGAAGCGAAAGAAGGGGATTGTTCTTACAATCAGCCAGAACATTGACATATGTAGAAGGGAGACAATAGAAATGTGTTGATGCGCAAGTACAACGTCGGATCATCAACGATCTACAACACCAATGCCCAGAAGGACAAGTTACTAGAATTTTACACCAAGTCGGAGACAGACAAGTTTCCGACAAGCACCGTACTCTTGTCAAAGAGTCAAAAACACAAGCGAAAGATGGAGTAGATACACCAATCTCAGGACTGATGTTAATTGAGAATGCAAAGTAGTTTTATGATAAGACGGGAGTCATTTTGGTCTCCAACTCTATGAAGGGCATGGAGGGAGTTTTTCTTCAAGTGTTACTTTTGTTGAAGCCTCTTCAGATGAGGAGGATTTTGTAGGTTTCAATACCTGAAGGAAGAAATCTAATGTCCAAAAAATTTCCAGTATGGTGACACCACCAAGTGACGATAACCCACTTCACAATTTGACCGATGCCGAAATTTGAAGAGCGGTGTGAAGTGGACCGAGATGTTTAAGTGACCCGTATTATAGTTGACTGAAATCATCGATGGTGTTTTTAATCCACAGAAGGACGAGAACTAGACTATTCAGAAGAAGAAGACTTTTCAACTGAACATATCACTTGGGCTAATACTGGTAAAGGTCTTGACATGCTTGTGAAGTTTGCTCAAAGGGAGAAAGCTTACAGCACTCAGGAACCTCAAACAAGAACATTTCATGAGGAAGAGGCAAGAAACAACGTAGCAGTCCGACATAAGCAAATGGTTCAAGAAAGCCTCTAGAGTTTGACAAGGTGATGAACCCAATGAGTTTGAGAAAGTGGAAGAGACATTTTCGATCATCCATCAACTTCAAAAAGACTAGTTTCTGTTTTTTTCATACAGGTACATTTTTGCTTTGGATAATTAATTGGCAATTACCTTTATACTGTACTGTAATAATGTTATGACTTGTGAAATTGAAGATTTGCATGGACAGTATATTGGTTGGTCTGGTCTGTGATTCTGTCTGTCTATGTCAATCGCCTATAGGTCACAATTTTAAATCAATCTTCACAAAACTTCAGGAAACGGTAGAATTGGTCATAAGCAAGAAGCTTATTGATTTTGAGGTCAAAAGGTCAACATAAGCCAAAGGTCAACAACTTTGTCAGGTTTCTAAAATCATCAATTTTCATCCGATTGACTTGAAATCTGAATACGATTTGCATAACATGTCACTGAATTCAACCACCAATTACTGAGGTCAACGTAGACCAAAAGGTCAATATAGGCTAATGGTGAACAACTTTTTTGGGGGGGGGATGAGACTGGAGGGGAGAGAGAGAATTCAGGAGAGCCACAAAACCCCACTGATTATGCTACTTTGGCTAATGACACAAACATACAACTTTGTATGAAGAAAGTAGCTCAAGGAGTGAGGTAAAGAATGAAGGAGATAGGTTGTATGAGAGGTCAGAGTTGCTGTGAGGGATAGACCACATAACACATTTGTGATCTTTATAAATAAATTTTAACGTGTGTGTGTGCGTGTGTGTAGACACACACACACACACACACACACACACACACACACACACACACACACACACACACACACACACACACACACACACACGCACTAGCAAATACCACCCATCACTTCGCTGATGGAAATACTGAGGGGAAGGGGAAAGAAAGAGGAGGGAGGGATGGGGGAAGGGAAGGCAGCGTGAAGTAAGAGGAAGGGAAGGCAGACGTGCGGTGGAGCATTGACAATTCAATACTGTCTCATCAAAATGATTCTGCATGGAATAACAGTGAAGATGGAAACAAAATAACGTCTTAAATCCATTTCCTACCGGTCATACGAAAAATATGGCCCGGAGACAAACACCACTAATTTCAAACTATGCGCCAGGTTCACTGCCTCTAAAATATTTATCCATTCCCTGATGCCCAGGCACATAAGATTGCATTTCTTGATTCAATTCGTAAATCAACTGAATTCACATGAACTATCATGGAAAATCAATCAGAATAAAGATATACAAGTGAATAAAGGAGAGTAATGTCCTATCAAACGTTGGACCAAATGCACATTCCTTACCTTTTGTGATTTGCCAATCAGACGTAAAATGGACTCCGTAGCTAAACACAATCTTTCAGCCACCATAGCTTCTCTTCTTTACCTGTTGCCTTGAAAATAGGTCCAGCACCTGGACAACCTTTGGGGAATTAACAACTGCTTTAAGCATAATATATGTGAATGGAATAATCAATAATGGGTTGTCATCATACTATTTGAGAAGCGTCTGTTGGTTGGTTTGTGTGTTTATTTGATTTTTATGCACTCCTGAATCGTTGGATGGAATGAGTTGAAAACTGGTAGTTGGACTCCAGGGGAAGTGGGGGAGGTGCATGGGATCACAAGTTCCACTAAAATACTTTTATGGTTGTTGGAGGAATTTCATAGGAAGGCAAGGATTGTATAGAGTTGCTTGGTCCGTGGATGTGTGGGCGACATCTCAATGTAAATTAAGTAGGGAAACTGTCAGCATAAAAGTGTTACTTGTCACCACATGGGGGATGGTGCTCTGTTAATTAGATAGGGATTAGGACCAATTTCCCCCAGTATGTAATTGTCCCCTGTGACCTTTCCTGCGTTTTTATATTTACAAGCCAGCCATTGAAGGAGTTGCATTTTTATAACAACAACCACATTCGCATGCCCAAGCAGGCGAGAAGTCCCACCTTCCCGGGTTTCATGCCAACAAGCCATGCCCGGAGGTGGATGATTGATGGGCGTGATGTCAGAAGCGGAGGTTTTTTTGGTTAAGTGCAAGGGATGCAGCCAGGAGATGGCGTGAAAGATGAGGGCATCACAGCCAGCTTTCCTTCGACGCATGAAGAAGATGGCACGATTTTTGTATTCGTGCCAAGGCAAATTGGCTTGCGTGGTGGAGCAAGATGCTGGCCATGAGAGACTGACCTCGAAGCCTCGTGTATATCACTGAAGGGAGCGGTGCCATTCTGCAGAGAGCAGCTGCATCAGTAAGCGCGATCGACGAAGAAGCCCCACGGCAGTTGGTGAACCTTGGTGTTGAATATCGGCCTCACAAATTACCTCATGTACGTTTCCCGCCCAGAGAGCGGCTCATCGCCATTTTGGGGCACATCTTCCCACACCAGATGAAGCACCTAAATCCCAAAGTTCAGTAAATAAAAGACCACCTCTGGACAAAGCTAAGTGCCAGAATAAAGGGAGGATTTGCTGTTCTTTTGTTTTTCCCTTGTCTGTATCAAAGTCCATGTGTTGCGGCACCTCGACTTTAGACCTAAATTACTTCACGTATTATTATTACATTCTGACTTATACCCTTGTAAATATTAATATTTTCATTAAATCCCCGTTTATTTTAAGTTGCTGTGTCCGGGTATTTGTCGTGGGGTTCGAGTATAAACCCCTTGTGCTGTGCATCCATCTGTTCCGTCGCTCCATCAGTGCCGCTAATGCCCCTCCCGCGCACGTGATAATCTCTGAGGATCACGTGTCCACCTCCGAAGGAAAACTGCTCGGCAAACCGGGCCTGGTCGGTATTAATCGCCAGTCCACCACAATTAGGTCGGGGGGATTAACCCAACCGCCAGGCCTGCGACAATACGCCAGTTCAGAGGCGGAAGGGTGCTTTGTTAGTTTTATTAAAAATAAAGTTAAACTCAAAACATTTGGACTTGCCCGTCAACAGCACATCCAAAAGGCTGACTGGAAATTAGGCCCGGTCAGTTTTACCCGTTGGCAAGTCGATTTGAAATCCACCATGCTTAAAGTACTGAATTCTAGTAATGGCAAATCGAGTAACAAACAGTAAATGATACCAATTATCTTTGGCTGACGTGTTTAAATATTGGTAGCAATGACAACATTACATCTAAAAGTCAATAAGAAGCATTTAATGAGTTTTATCAACTGCTTTACAAAACAAAGACACCAAAGGCATTGTCATCCTGACATATTTCCAAGTAAAGTCGTGGGTGGGTGATGTTAGTGTTCCACTGCAAAAATATTAGCACACTTCCATTAAGGGTCAAAACCTTATTTCTGCAAGTAATCATTCATTTAAATTATGTAATTACACAAAAGCACAAACAAAAGCAAGTGACCACATTGTGACCTCTGTATGTACGGCTACAGAGGTGGTGCACACGTACAATAGAACGAAGTGAAAATTCAAATAATGTTCAAATAAAGCCAATAATCACCATGGCAGTGCAGTAACCTGTGTATCCCTTTCCTCCCTCCACATAGCTTTTACCAGACCTCACGAGACACACTCTTTCCGTTTATTCTGCCACATGATGACCCCTGTGATGATGACAGTGAGAGCTGAGGGAAGGGCAATTAGAATTCCAAAAATAGAATCTGAAAGGTCTTCCATTCCCATCAAATCCTGGGTGCAGTTCCTGAAGAACTTCTGATGAATGCGAACAAACAGGTTATTGGTATCAGCATTAGGCCAAGAACGGTTGTGCTGCTCCAACACAAGCATGATGCAGTCAGATAACTCCAAGTAGCTCCTATGGGGTATGGGGATAACAGCCTTCTGCCTGACTGTATGACAACCGATATCTGAGGCTCAAATTCATCAGACAAATTACATGAAATCGTTTCTCTATGTATCAATTGCTTTGTCTTGCCAATTAGGGCATACAGTCCAAAAGAGGAATATTCAAGACCGGAATTGATGTATTAACTGGGTTATCACTTCCCCAGCACAGAAGGAAGTGATAAACCACTGGCGAATTTGTGATTCATGTACATACTGTTACATCTGTGTATGTATATTGTGGTTGAATACACATGATGACGAGGTAGTTAGCCTTGAGGTCACATGTCCCATAAATTTGTTCCAGCTTTGCCTGGCATCTCTATTATATTCTTTTTATTTTTCCCTCCACCCCGACTCTCCCCCCCCCCCCCAATACCCTCCCTTGGAGCCCATGCTCTGTGGTTTTCTGAAGGTGGATCTAGTATACCACAAGTCACAGAGCACAGGAACTCCCATTGCTGCAGCCATGCTTTGGTTAGGAGCTATAAAAGGTAGGTGGGTACCCATACCGGGGGAGTTTGAGAAAGTTGAACAGCGAGAATCAGTTTGAGTAGGAAACTGGCCTGCTAGTCCTGCAGCGTAGTCTGATATTTCAGATCAATTGTTCAAATTTGCATAAAAGCAACAACATTGGTACACATGTAGAATAATGTATTCCGAACAATTCTAGATATGGAGCCACGCGAGATTGTGCCTTGGTCAGCTTCGGCGACCATTTTCCAAAATGGCCACCATTCTACTTTAGCGAAATTGGCTATATGCTCTTATTTTCTTATTGTATTGGTGGTAGATATAAGGAAAGTGTAAAATTCAGTAAATTGACCATGAAAAGGCATATTCAAATATTACGAGCCAGTATTTTCGGTAAAAAAGCCATTATTTGATTTGTAAATTGCTGCTCTCCTGAAACTTTTCGCTGAAAAGCACCCATTATAGCCTGGAGAACAAGAGTCAAATGATGTTCATCACATTCAATGGGTTTGGAATCAACAAAAAATGCATTATAGATTACATACTTTACTCTATTTTGAAAAGGGAACTGATAATAATCGTGATAATGACAAA
Organism: Eptatretus burgeri; assembly: GCF_056783735.1. Lineage (NCBI taxonomy): Eukaryota > Metazoa > Chordata > Myxini > Myxiniformes > Myxinidae > Eptatretus > Eptatretus burgeri. The sequence goes on along the minus strand of NC_140962.1, from coordinate 118,579,548 downwards.
CTCAGAAAATGTAGTCAAATTATTGCAGATTTCACTTTGAAGCGGCTACGGTTTACTGTCTACTACCATTCTACCAGGACACATGGTACACGCATACATCAGTCTAGTACAATATTAGTTTCTGAGCTCAAGTGTACTGGCTGGGAATCAAGAGGTCAACACTTTTACAAGCAATGCGACTTTGCATTTGCACATTCTAAGCGAGGCCGATATCTCAGTCGGTGTCTACTGCGTCTGTCTACTGGCATTCTCCCTCACAAGCACACAGTCCAGTGCATTGCAGATTAGCCTTCTTGCATTTGCAGCGGTTTCTTCAGCCTTTTTTGCAGCCGCCCGACACCAGCTTGAAGCAGCTTTTTGAAGCCTCAGGGAGTTTGGTCCAGAGCAGTTTGTAGGACCCATCCTCTGTTTGCTGCCAGCTCCAGCTTGTTGGTGATGGAAGCATGGGTTGAGGGACCAAGACCTGCCCCCAGACATAGCCACCCTGGAAGACTGATCTCTTCACATGCTGTTCCAAAGCATCGTAGGGAGGTGGGATGCGCTGGACGGAGTTCCTCTTGGTGAAGAGTTTCTGGCCTCATTGACGTCCGTATATGGACTGGTGCGGTCATAGAGGAGCACCAGAAACCTTTCAATGCAGTGCATTGTGTCATCCTGGATGTTGACTGGCATGGTGGTCAGGGTCACAAGAGAATCTGTCAGTTCTGGAAACGAGTTCCATGTGGCCCATACAGATTTCTTCCCATGCCCCACGAATGCTGATACTGTGTCACATCCGGTCATGGCGTGGAAGACAGGGAGGGCACGTGCCTTCTGTGGACCGAGGGAGGCAGCCATTTCATGGGCAAGGATGTAGCAGTCGTTCTTCCCTGTCCCAAAGGCAATCCAGAGTTCATCCACGCATGGTAATGCCTGGGCTACCATCACCGCCAAGACGACGACGTCGGTGTCTACGGTTTGAACTTGAATCCGACGGTGGTCATGTTCTGCAGCATGGGCCACATGTAGCATGATGCGAGTGTCCGCCTCTTCTTGACCGCATGGAGCCAGAGAACTTTCATCTTCCTGCCTTGGAAGGCAGATGACTGCTTCACCATCAGTGACTACCAGCTGCTTTACCTCGTCATGGAAGGACTGCACCAGCACATCGGACAGGAAGGTGAAGAGCTCCACCTTGTTCGCGTCGACACGTAGGAAACTCTGCCAGTTTCCTGGTATGTCTGCAGTGCTCACCACGCACCGTCGCACCCCTTTTCCTCATTTCTCCCTAGTACTACTACACCAATATTACCAATTACACCACTTCCACCACTACCTCCACCACAACAAAATACTTCTGAACTTGTCACTGATGCTGTGTGGGAAAATGGATTTTCCCATAAAAATGACCATTTTTCCCCAATACAATGGTGGGAAATATAATAAATCAACACAAATGACATTTGTATTGTTTTCCTTTGTAAATGCACATCACATGGAGTATTTATCACCTCTGAGAAACCTACAAAGAGAATAACAATGACAGATATCCCATGTTGTTAAAGTAGAATGGCGGCCATTTTGGAAAATGGCCGCCAAAGCTGACCAAGGCAAAATCTCGAGTGGCTCCATATCCAGAATTGTTCAGAATACATTAGTCAACATATGTACCAATTTTGGTGCTTTTATGAAAAGTTGAACAATTGGTTTGCTATGCTGCAGTACTATGGGAGGCAGATCAACTTACATAATTTGCTATGGGTGTGGGTCGCTCAAACTATCGTCATGTGAGTGGCAGGCCACGGAGATTTTGGAGGCCAGCCGCATCAGAGGGTCTCAGCCCGAGCAGAGAGGCTCCATTGAGAGCAATGGTCTGCCGCACTTCACCCACAATCACGTGCATAGACTGTGCTGGACCCTGCCACTGTGCTCATGGTCAAATTAGTCTGCACCATAGAATACCATGGTTGTCCTGCGTTCTTCCCCTTTCATTTTTTTCTCGTCACATGATTCTTTTTACCTCAGAAGGAGGTTATATTTCCTAAATACATGTATTTACGTTCATCCTCCATTGAAGCGCTCGTCAGAATTGGTGCTTCATGTCCTGTTTATAGTAAATTATTTATAGTGCTGCATCTGTTATTGCATTGCCATCATTCCCATTAAAATGTCAAAATGAAATGGGATGCTGCCATCTTTGTTCTCCCATCATGAAGGAAATACAGAGCATCTGCCATTAATCTGCCGTTCAATGGAGCCATCACCGTTATATATTGTGGTGCAGCCTCAGCGTGCACATGTCCATGCATTGGTTTGCCCACGTTACAGTGCTGTACTATTTTTACCTCCGGCACCGAAGGTGAAGGAGGTTATGTTTTCACCCCTTTCTGTCTGTCTGTTTGTTTGTTTGTTTATTTGCGTGCAGGATATCTCAAAAGTTGTCGATGGATTTGGACGAAACTTGGTGGACAGGTTGGGTGTGTGGCAAGGACGAATTAATTCTATTTTAGTGAAGATCTGAATCCGGATCTGGAGAATTATTTAATCTTTCATGTGATTCTTCACCATTGCCATTGAGAGATCAAGCCAAAAACTGTATAACATGATATTTCAAGAATGTATTGGGCCCAATATGTTATCTTGGATCATGCATTATGTGGTGAAGGTATGCCCTCTACCAAGTGCCCTTCTAGTTCTGAAATGCAATGACATTATTGCCACTTTGGGTGGGAATCTCTGATATTACTCTATTAAGTTCGCTCACCGAATGATGACATGCCAATCACACCAACTTTCTCGCTCCAGGTCTTCCATCTGCTCCTCAAACCTTTTAGAACAGTTATAAAGCACATGACGACGGTTTGATACCTGACAAGGCATAACACAAACCACGTAACCTGCATGAGAAGTAAAAATGCAAAAAGTTAATGGATGGGATGTCCAGAATAATCGTGGCAGAAAAAAACAAACATCCATCTACACCATTTTAAAATCAACTCTTATAATTACAATCTCTGAATAACGTTTATGAACAATATATCATACAATGCAAAATGGCCAATCAAGATGACAAAGACTGGAGATTGGGAGTTTAATGTTTTGATGTCACTAACAACTACATGCTTGAATAATGCTTTCATGAACTTTACAACTTAACTCATTTAATATGTATGGAAAATCTGAGGAATTGTAAGAGAAATAAAAAAAAACCACAATGACAAAATAATGAAATGAGCCTGGAAGATACACACAAGGAACTTTGTTATAGGAGGAGGCCATTCAAACAGTTTTGAGAATTTTGCAGGAATGTCAAGTTAAGGATCTATTACAAGATGGCCTTGAGGTATGCACATTTGCCTTGAAGCTGTCTAGCCTGGGTTCAAATCCTGACCCAGCTATAAACTCTCATCCTGGTGTTTCACAAGCAGAGTGATTCATCAAAGTGTGTGCAGTCCCTCGGATGGATGTTAAACTGTCTGCCAACATTAGTTGATGGATGTCTGCCACCATTATTGGTGACAAAGCTCTGACTTTGGCTTGCAGTGCAAGCAAACTTTGTGATGTACTTTTCATTGTATTTCAATGTATTTGATGTATTTCAAAAATCCAGAGAATTTTCAACTGGACGTACATGCCTATTTCAACTTGAGCCTCTGCAATGAGTTTCTGTTGAAGGATTACTAAATGATAGCTCTGACTGGAAAATATAATTCTACATGAATGCGTCAATGGAGATGCCACTGCCCATGTTGAATGTCAACCCATGGTTACGCTTGATCTCAATTTAAGGTCACACGAAGAATTAGATAGCTGCGATCACGAAGTGATTGCCAAGGGTAAGCCCATGATCAAATGATGGCCATATTCTTTTCAGACTACCATATGATCTTGACCTTCAACATTTAGGGATAGAGTGCAGATTAAGAAAATGTGTCCCCATGTACAATCTATCCATAAAACTCAACATCATGAAAATCAGAGGAAAATTATTCAAGTTATGATCAAAAGTGTTTTTTGTTAATTAGGTCACAATACAAAAAAGTAGGTCAATGACACCAATGAAATATCATGTGCACAACTTTAATGCAGGTAGAATATTATGATACAAGAACATCTTGGAAGGCAAAGCAGTCTTTAAGATTCGGCATTGGCAAAATTGAGCGATGACAATTTTTTTTTTTTTTTAAAGACTGCCATGTGACCTTGACCTTTAACCCCGATGGCTATGACGTAAATTAAAGGTAAATGTGCCTTGCATTAGGCTCTCTGGAAAAGGCAATTTCATTCAGATTTGCCAAACCTTAGTCGAGATATTGTGAAACATGTTAAAATATGTACAATTACATCATGACCTTAAAATTAGGTCAAGGTCAAAATATGTCAATCCCATATACTTTCTATTCACATTATTGATGCAAAGTTATTCCGAAAGTCCCAGTAGAAAAAAAAAGTCCCGGATACAGCTTGGACATGGACAGTGTGGAAGTAAAAATAATTACAGTAATTCCATATTGTGAAATATGAGCATGGACATTTTTGTAATAGAAAGCTCTATGGATCACATTACTATTGCAAAGCACTGGTGTTTCCGTATTAATCACACTAAAACAAATATTTTTCATATTTAGATAAGTGTTCTTCGTCCACAAATTATGTACACATTTCTCTATTTTTGCTTTTAAACAATATGGAAGTATAAAATCTGATGTGAAGTATAGCTCACTATCATCATATAAGGAATAGTTCGCTAGAAAACATCGTCTGCAAAGGCACTGAGATAGATTTGAGATAGACTTAAATTGTCTGCGGGGTAATTATGCTTATCAGCTCTCTCACAATGACAAGGTCAGAGCTCATTAAATTTGCAGAGTTGATACTGACAGGCCACGAGTCTATGATCATTATACTATGGTCTTGTTAATAAACTGATATATCTTTCTATATTAAACCTTAGGATCATTGATTAATCAATATAATAACAACGAATATCTAATCCCCATACTGGCCCAAGTGCTTCTGGGCCTGGTAAGAGATCTTGTTATTCCATGTTTAGTTAAGGAAATATGTACCCATTTGTTATGTTTGTTACTCAAAAATATACTTCATAAATCATTGCATACTAAAGGTTGTAATATAAATAAAGAGATATCATATGTTAGTTAACGATGTAATAATATAATCTTATATTCTCCACTTGTTTGGCAAATTGGGGAGAATTACTTTGACGACACCAGAGAGTCTGATCCCCAGAGGCATTAGTCTCATTAACTCAGCCCTCCCATTCTATTGCAATGTGGTGCAAACACGAACTCTGTCTTCCCATTGTCCTCTTATCAACAGGAGTATCATCGAACTGCAGAGGTCATTGACCTCTAATTGTTCTGCAAAAGCTGTGCAAAGCAGACGCTCCATCTGCATGTTGAGATAAATGGTTATCATTGCCTAAAGTAAATAAAGGTTTTCTGTACATCCATGCCCTGAAGGAATACACATTCTTTCACAACACAATGTGCTTAATTATGCACAAGATTGTTTTCTCTTTGCTTAAAGGACCTCGTGTGCAAACAAAGCTTTCTTGTAGTCTGATTGGCCAAGTGCCCTGTGATGTTCTGACCCCTGCAGATTTATAATTGTATAAAAGGCCATTATTCTGCCTCAAAGGCAGAGATCTGCTTGGACTATTGAGACAAGCTCTTCTTTCCACATGTGTGTTTTTGTATAATAAACGATATGTTAAATTATAAAGGGTTTTCTCTTTTGGTTGGAAATCACCACAGCAGAAAAAAAAAATCCTACATGGTGGTTTAGTTCTCCTGGGGGTCCAAGAAACTCTGAGGTACCGTTAAAAACTGGGGGCACTAATCGTAGAAACAAACCCTAAAACAGCTGTAAGCCTTCCCCCATCTCTCATCCTCAAAAAATGAAATGATAATAAAAATTAGTTCACAACTTCACATAATTTTTGTTTGCAAAATATTTGAATATAGAACACCCTAGTGATGTCTTTATAAAGACTGTAGCAGACCAGTGTAGACGTGTGGAATTACACACCATGGACACGACAGATCGAAAAAGAATGAAAAGAACAGAGTAAGAATGATGCAATGGATAAATGGATCGTCTCTGAAAGAATGATTTTCAAGCTCAGAAATCAGGAAAAATTTTTTTAAAATTAATACTATTAAAGAAGAACTTAGAGAAAATTTGGTTGGTTTGGTCATGTGCAACGAAGATCAAAAGATGAAGCTGTAAATAAAGCATTAAAGCTAGCGGTAGAAGGAAGAAAGCTGAGATGATGCCTTCAAGGTTTGGTTTGCACAAAAATGATGCAGTAAATTGATCCATATGAAGGAATGCCATCATTTGACCAATCCCCTGAAAAAAAGGGGGGGGGGAATGGTCATAAGTTTGTCATGCCGTGTTGTCGTCGTCCCCTGGCAATGTCTGTGCCTGCCTCCTGTTCTCACACCAACTCCTCTACTTCAATTTAATTCATGGAATGTTTATGTCGTGCAGGCTTGATGGACCAAATGGTCTCCTTCATCAAAGTTCCTGTGTGCCCACCCTGGAAGTTCATGGCAGCACTGTTTATAATGTTATAATTAAATCGATAATCACACAGGATTTAAAACTTTTTCCTCTTCAACTGCACTCGCCTTTTATTGAAAAATGCAATCAAATGAATGTCTGTATTAAAAAGTAGAAGGGCACTCGGTAGAGCGCATACCTCTGCCAAGCTGATTAGTTTACGTTTTGTATCCCACTAATAAGCCGGATCTGCATTCGGACCTGAATTAAAATTTAAGCAGCTTGTTCTCATCACCTAACCAACTCATCCGCCAAGCTTTGTCTGAATCTGTCCATAGTTTTTTGAGATATCGTGCTATATATCGTTTTAGCCCTGTCAATCAATGGTTTCATTGGCAATCACTTAAAAAAAATTCTCAGATCCAGATCCCGATTCGGATCTTCACCAAAATCTAAAAATGTTGTCCTTGTCACATACCTAAGCTCTCAACCAACCTTTTGAGACATTTTGTTCAAAGGAAAAAAAATATTCACTCGTAGAGCGACACTTGGCAAAACAGAACAAAGTATAACAGCACTCTGTGGAACGCATACTTCCGCCAGGTTGAACAGTTTACGTTTTGTATCTCACTGATGGGCTGGATCTGAACCAAAATACAATCTGCTTGTTCTTGTCACTTGACCAACTCATCCACCTAATTTTATCATAACTTGTCCACAACTTTTTGAGATATCATGATATATGTATAGTTTTTGGCCCTATCTCTCAATTTTAGAAATCAGGCCAATGTTGACCTACCTTTTGAACTTAAAAATAATTGGTGGTTGAATTGAGTGACCTGATATGCAAATCCTGTTTAAATTTCAAGTTGATCCAATGAAAATTGAGGATTTTAGAAATGCCACCAAAATTATTGACCTTTGGCCAATGTTGACTTCTTAGCCTATATTGATCTCAAATATAGTTGATGGTTGAATTCAGTGAACTGTTATGCAAATCTTCAAATTTCAAGTCAATCGGATGGAAATTGACCGTTTTAGAAATTTGGCCGATGTTGACCTTTTGGCCTATATTTACCTCAAAAATAATAGGTGGTCGAATTCCGTGAAGTGATATGCAAATACTCTTCCAATTTCAAGTTACTCAATTAAAATTGAGGATTTTAGAAATTAAGCCTTTGCTGACCTTTTGGCCTAAGTTGACATCAAAAATAATCAGTGGTTGCATTCAGTGAGCTGATATGCAAATCCTGTTCAAATGAAAATTGACAATTTTAGAAATTTGACGTTTGTCCTATGACCTTTTGACCTCAAAAATAAATAGAATTCTGTTGGACCACCAACTCTACCATTTGGTGAAGTTTTGTGACAATCGGTTCAAATTTTTGACCTGTAAGCGATAAAAGGTGAGTGGACAGACAAACGAACGGAAGCAATCAACATACTTGGCAAAAAAAGTTTTTTGTTTTTTTTAAATAAGTGAAAAAAAAAACACAGGGGTGAAAACACAACCTCAGTCCACCAGCCTCCATCCACCTTCGGTGGGTGGAGGTAATTATACATTTAATTGTCTTTGTTATCGATTTCAAATCATTGTTAAATATCTTGCATCGAACAAATTGGGATTGTGGAACTTCTTTTTTTTAATACATGGTCTAGGCTTGTTGAAGAGCGAGGGCACAGAACAGATCAGAACACATCATCACAAAGGGAACAGCAGGAGAAAGCAGAAACACCAACAGCAGGGTGGAGGGAGAAAGTAGATGGAGATGGACAAAGAGGGAAGCGGGTAACGAGGAGGGAAGGGGAGAACGCAAGGGGTGGACAATATGGTTACATAAGCAAAAAAATAATTTTTTTTGGGGGGGGGGGATTAGAGGAGGTTAAACAGATGGAGAAAAGATCATAGTTTGGGATGGGGGGTGGTGGTGAACAGCTGTGTTGAAGACCTAGAGGGAAGAATGAGATCAAGAGTGTGGATGGACCGCATGCATCCTGCAGATACCTTGGGAGGGGGGAGGGGGCAACAAAGCATGGAGAAGGCAGACGGTGGGAAGACCAGAAATGAGATGGAAGAAGAAAGAGACCACCGAATGGTCGGCAATGGCAAAGTGATAGGACTATAAAACATGCGTGATTGGTCATGTCAACATCGATTAATTAAAAGAGGCTTTCATTATTTTTAAATTTAAAAGCTTAAATTAATTAAAATAACGAATCAATGTTTTTGTTGGAAAAAAAAGTCATTTGATAAATGTTGGGGGAGGTTGGTTCATCCAAACCATTGAACCTCACTTGGATCCACCCCAATGTTAAATACTGTAATATAAATCGAAAACATTATACCCAAAGTGAATTTTTTTTACCATATTCATAATTCAGAGGCAGCCTCAATGGCAACAAATTAATCTTTGCTGTAATAAATAATAATAATATACACAAGAAAAAATACAAGGAAAACAGACAGGTGGAGGCCATTCAGCCCATCATGCCTGCACGAACACCAAACTAATTTATCAACACAAGATCCAAAGAAGAAAATGCAATTTTATTTTTTCATGTATTTATTTTAAGTTTTTGTATTTTTTTCCCCTTCTTCCCCTCAGGGGAGGGGGCATGGGCTTGGTTCAAAACGCACAACATCAACCACACAACACCCCTTTATGAGACCCCCACCAACAGCACTCCGTACGCATGCACAGAATCACCCATCAATGCTCAAACTCCCTAAAAGTCCTGCCAACATCCCTATACCCCTCTGTCTCCATAACTTCCAGGTACCTATCTAATTCCAATTTAAACTTATCAACTGTTTCTACTGCCACTACCTTTCCAGGGAGGCCATTCCATGCAACAACTACTCTGAGTAAAAGTCCCCTGCCTTACTACCATCTTAACTCTCCTCTTCTTTACTCTCAGGCTATGGCCCCTGGTCCTATCACTGTCTACTCTGTTGAATAATTCATCTGCACTTATTTTATCGATCCCTTTCATTATCTTAACCATCTCCATCATATCTCCTCGTAACCGCCTCATTTCTAGTGTATAAAGCCCCGTCTCCTTCAGCCGCTCCTCATAGCTGAGTCTAACTAGGTCTGGAATCAATCTCGTAGCCCTGCGCTGAACCCTCTCTGTGGCATCTATGTCCTTCCTGAGTTGTGGTGACCAAAACTGCACACAATATTCGAGATGTGGCCCTCACTAAACTCCTGTACAATGTTAACACAATGTTATTGTGTTGACAATAACATTGTTAACACATTGTTAACAACAACGTTAACGACATTGTTAACAACGCCTTCATTGCATCCATCAAGAATTGTGTTAAATCGCATCTCTGACCTAAAACTTTTAAAAACCACAGTTTGCCATGGATGCTCGCTTTCCATCAACGATTCTTTTTTTCCAACTTCAGTGCCAACTCACCCCCCTCACCCCTCACTCTCACTCTCACTCTCAAAGCAACCATCCCACTCTTCTCCCTCCAAGCCTCCCTCTCACCTCTTTCAAAAATTCCCCCCTCACCTTTCTCCCACCTTTCATCCCCCTCACTCTTCCTTCTCTAAGTTGCCCCCCCTCTCATCCACCAACCTGCCTCCCTCCACTGCCCTCTCACCTCCATCTCTTCACTCCACCTCCTCAAATACTCAACTGCCATCTTCCTTGTCTCTTGTCCCCCCTCTCTCCCAGCACCACAGAGCCTTTTCTCCTCCTCATTCGGCCCCCTCCCCTCGCTATTCTGCAATACCCCACACTCCTTCAGCAACCCTCCTTACCTCCCCCTCGTCCCTCGTCCTACCCTCCCCCGCCCCTCCACCTCCTGCACCCAAAGCCTCCTCCCCTACCTCTTCATTAAAAGTGTGGACCTCAAATATCCGGGGCCTTCGCTCAAACCTTTCAGATCTTTCCATACAGGTTGCCACTGACAAACCAGACATTATCTGCCTAACAGAAACTTTCCTCTCCCAAGACGTGTCTGACTCCCAAGTATCTCTCCCTGGTTACTCCCTCTTACGGTATGACAGACCTGAGCCTCGTCCTGGTGGAGGTGTTGCTCTCTTCATCAAAGACTCTATTCCTCACTCTCCCTGCACTGCTCTCACTCCCCCACACCCCCAGGAATACCTCTGGCTTCGGCTTCCCCTCCACTCCCACCTCATGTTTATATGTGTACTGTACCGTCCACCGAACAGTGATGACTCCATCTACACCTCACTCTCCGAAAACATGGACCATCTTCTATCTTCTCATCCAAACTCTCTCTTCCTCTTATGTGGCGACTTCAATTGTCATCACGCCAGTTGGCTAGGTGTGGGTACCTCTCTCACCTGCCATGGGACATCAGCAAAAGCTTTCTGTGACTCATTGGGACTGACTCAATCGGTCAACTTCCCGACCCGGATCTCACCCAATGGTACTCCATCTCTTCTGGATCTGATTTTGACAAATTTCCCTGACAATATCTGCTGCTCTTCCTTCGCTCCAATTGGTTCTTCTGACCACGTCCTTGTTAAAGTGGACATCTCTCTGGCTGTTATCAGAGAACCACCTCACCGCCGTCGAGTCTGGCATTTCACTCAAGCCGACTGGCAGGGTCTCCGAGCAGCCATCAAACTTACAGACTGGTCTCCTATCACTACTTTCTCAAACATCAACTCATCCTGGGAATTCTTTCAAAGAAACTTGCTCTCCCTCATGCACAGATTTATCCCCTCTCGTGTTCAGTTGTCTTACCCTTCCTCCCGCCCTTGGTTTACTGAAGCTTGTGGCGAGGCAGTTGTCCTGAAACAACTTGCCTTTGCCTCATGGAAAGCAAACCCAACTGAGGGCAATCTCAGTTCTTTCCACAAAGCTCGGAACAAGTGTGTAGCTACCCTCAGGAGAGCCAGAAAACAACATCTTTCTCATCTCAAGTCTGAACTCTCAAACCTCTCTCCCTCCTCAAAATCCTGGTGGCGTTTAATCAAATCTGTTTCTGGTGTATGTTCCCCCTCCATCCCCTCCCTTACCTCAAATGGCCGCACTGCTGATTCCACACGTGATAAAGCTGAATGTCTAAACTCGGTGTTTGCAGCTAAATCTTGTGTCCCAAACCCATCACTATCTCTACCCACTTTACCCAGTCGCACCCAACTGTCCCTGGACTCTGTATCCTTTTCTCCTGACAAGGTGGAGAGCTTGCTTTCAAACCTCGAGTCAGATTCTGCAACCGGTCCAGACGGCATCAGCCCACGTGTCCTCAAAGCCTGCTCTTCTGCTCTTGCTCACCCTCTCTCTGTTCTATTCACCCTCTCATTTTCCCAAGGTCATCTGCCATCTGCTTGGAAATCTGCTAACATCACTGCCCTGCATAAAAAAGGTGCAAAAACAGATCCCTGTAACTATAGACCAATCAGCCTTCTCCCAATCATCAGCAAGGTTATGGAATCCATCATCGCTTCAGACATGAAATCCTTCCTCTTCTCCAATGGCTTGATTTCCAATCATCAATTTGGTTTCAGACCAGGTCACTCTACCCTAGATATGCTGCTACTGCTCTCCCATCAATGGATGGAGGTCCTCAATGCCAGACAGGAAATCCGAGCCGTATCCCTGGACATATCACGTGCTTTTGACACAGTCTGGCACCCTGCCCTACTCACCAAACTCTCTTCCCATGGTATTCAAGGCCATCTCCACTCATGGCTCGCAGACTTCCTCTCCTGTCGCAGTCAACGTGTGGCCCTAAATGGAGTTCTTTCATCCCCTCTTCCTGTGCAGGCTGGAGTTCCTCAAGGTAGCGTTCTGGGCCCTGTTCTTTTTCTGGTTTTCATCAATGATCTCTCGGACTCTCTGGAAAATCCTCTATTTCTCTTTGCCGATGACTCCACCCTCTGCCGTACCATCTGTCATCCCTCAGACTGGCAAGCAGCAGCTTCTTCGCTCACTGCAGATCTGGATAAAATCACAAACTGGTCCAACACGTGGAACATGTCTTTCAATCCAGACAAATCTCACACTCTCACTATGTCTCTTCGAAAGGACCGTTTACAAACCCCCCCAATCCACTTTCTCAACAATCCTCTGGAAGAAGTCTTTTCTTTCAAGCTTCTGGGTCTCACTATCTGCCATGACCTTTCCTGGGAAAGTCACATTTCCAACCTTGCCTCAAAAGCCAGTCGCCGACTGGGAATCCTCCGTCGTGCAAAGTCCTTCCTCGGCCCTCTTGAGCTCCTGACCACTTACAAAGCTTTTGTCCGTAGCCTGATGGAGTACTGCTCTCCCCTCTGGGCTGGTGCTCCTGCCTCCCACCTTTCTCGACTTCACGCTGTCGAAACCAGGGCTTTTAAGATCATTGGCATCTCCCGCAATGAAGCTGAGTCTTTGGGCCTCTCACTCAATCACCGCAGGTTGGTCGGTGGTCTTTCTGTCTTCTACCGACTCCTCTCCAGCCTTGCCCCCCCTGCTCTCTCTGCGATTTGTCCCCACCACATTTCCACAGGGCGCTCAAGGTCCGCCAACAACTCCCTTCTGGTAAAACTACCAAAATCACGAATCACTGCTCATCTTCACTCTTTCATTCCTCCTTTTTCCCGCCTTTGGAATAAACTTCCTCACTCTATTCTTTCCCATTCTTCCCTCCAGGCTTTCAAAACAGCTGTTCACCACCACCTCTTATCTTCCCCCATCCAAATCCTCGATCTTTTCTACCCCCGATAATCCACCCAAGCCCACTTCCTTCAATTCTCCTGCTTTCCTTCCTGAAAGTCCCTTTAATGTCCATCTTCCCCTCGCCATGTTCCCCGTCCCATCCCCATCCCTCTCCCTTCCACAGTTCACCTGTGTCTGTTCCCCAATGTTTTGTCCCTACCACTCCCGCCCCTCTTGTCTCATGCCTCATTGCTGTGAGTTGTGTGTTAGCTCTCATACGAGCCTCGACCAAGGTATACAAAAAAAAAAAAAAAAAAAAAAAAAAAAAAAAAACACCACCTCTTTTGATTTATAAACGATCCCCCTCCGAATACAACCTAAAACCCTATTGGCTTTACCTATAGGTGCCTGGCATTGTGCTGCCTGCTTATCTCCCATAACTATTACCACCCCCAGATCCTTCTCCTGTGTGAAGCGCTCCAAAATTACCCCTTGCATCCTGTAATCTCTATTTTCATTGTTCTTTCCCATCCCCAACACCTTACACTTGCTCAGGTTAAATTCCATCTGCCAAGCTTTTGCCAAATCTATGCAAATATCAATACTTTCCTGAATTTGATCACCATCCCTTCTGCTATACACTTTACCTCCAAGCTTTGTGTCATATGCAAATTTGGAAATCTTATTCTTCACCCCACTATCCAAATCGTTGATGTAAATCATGAATAGTAATTGTCCGTGTACTGATCCCTGAGGTACCCCACGACTTGCATCCTCCCACTCACTGCCACTCCTTGCTTTCTATCACGAAGGCAGTTTGCAATCCAATTAGCTACCTGACCAGCCACTCCACAAGCCCTCACTTTGGCTAACAACCTCCGATGTGGTACCTTATCAAATGTGTTCTTAAAGTCTCGATACACCATGTCCACTGCCTTTCCCTCATCCACTCAATCAGACACTGCTTCAAAGAAATGCTAAAAGATTTGGCTAACAAGAACTACCTTTGGTAAACCCATGCTGACTACCTTTAATTACTTTGTATTTGTTTAAATGGTTCCTCATTCAGTCCCTAATTAATATCTCCAACATCTTCCCCACAATACTATAGCTAAACTATCAGGTCTCTCGTTTCCCAATTCTCCTCTGGATCCTTTCTTAAATAATGGTGTTACATTTGCTACTCTCTAATCCTCCAGTACCTGTCGACTCCAGTGAACTAATGAAAATATCCGTTAACATCTCTCTTATCTGCTCAGCCAACTTCATAAATACTCTCGGTTTCATATTATCTGGCTCCAGAGCCTTATCTACTATTAGATTACCTAGCTGTTCCTTTACTTCCTCCACTCCAACCTGGATGTTCTGGAAAAGCCCTCCCTCGCCTCCATGACATATACTCTCAGCTACTGGCAATTCTCCTGATTGTTCTTCTGTAAATGTTGAAGAAAAAAGCCTGCCATCTCACTTACATCGCAAACCACTCTCCCGGTGCTCTTCCTCAATGGGCCCACACTGGTCCTAACCTATTCTTTTCCTCTGATATACTTAAAGAAAGCCTTGCTATGATGTTTAATATTCTAAGCCATGTCCTTCTCATACTCTCTTTTGGCTTGCAGAGTTATTTTCTTAACTTGCCTCTGTTTACTTCAATAGTGATAAAAATCGAACTCCAGTCCTCTTATTTTAAACCTAGTAAATGCCTTCTGCTTCTATTTAATAGCATTCCATATCTTTCCACTCAACCACCCTGGTCTCTTTGTGCTTCTAGTTTTTCACCTCATTGGAATGTACTTATTCTGAACTCTACACATTTGGTCCTTAAAGGTTTCCCATTTCTCTGATGCCGATTGTCCTGTTGTTGGAGTCTTCCAATCCACTCACCCAATTCTCTCCTCATACGCTCAAGGTTTATTCCTGAAATCTAATAGCCTTACCCTATTATCCTGAACTATAACCCTTAACAGAATCTTTGCACACACAAAGTTATGGTCACTTGCTCCTAAATGCTCCCCGACCTCTACCTCTTCCACCATATTGGGATCGTTACTAAGGTCTAACACTGCACTCCATCGAGTGGGCTTATCTTCAAACTGGGTGAAAAAGCAATCCTGCACTAAAATAAGGAAATCCTCATCTGCTCTGCCCTTTCCCTGTTCCTCCACCCAATCTATCCCTGGCAAGTTAAAATCATTCCTTTCGTGCCGTAAAGGCATGTAGGCTGCCAAGGCAGTTTCATTGGCAAGTACAGTCCTGGACGGGTCGCCATTCCTACGCAGGTTACCCTGAATGGTTATTACCCCAGTACACTGGTACTCATTTCACTGATCTCGGAAGGATGACAGGATGTCAATCCCCACCTGGTGTTAATTCAACGGTCGACACGGGCTCAAACTCAGGATCCCAAGGTCCCAAGCCAGCAATCTTTGTTGTGCTGCTGTTCAGTTCAAGGATCTCCAAGGACTTTTGGTGAATTGCCCAGTTCGACCACACTTTTCTGGCTTTTTACCCCATGCACGCGAAGAGAAAAGCAGGTGAAGTAATCGGTTCACTTTGTCAGTCTAAAAAGGTGTTTATGATCGAGGAACAATTTCATTTGAATTAAATGTTATATATTGTTGTGGTTACCAGATTCGCAAACCACCATTCAGGTCCCTTAGGTGAGGTATCTCGGTAAGTGCATGTGTAGTTAGGCCCAAACCCGTTGTCTAGTGGGAATACATGTCATTTATGCGAGCTGCGACTCTTCAGGATAGCCGTTTTTCTTTTACTATCTTTATTTTGGACCAACCGCCATGATCACAACCACAACATCAACCACCGACCACAACCACCGCTTCACCACAACCGCCACGACCTTCACGCACACCTCACAACCGTAGCATCGCCACCGTTCTTGCCCCGCTATGGGCACCGATGCTGGACTCGTGTAGGGCGCACGTTGAACAGCGTGTACAAAATCACGGATTTTCTGCTTCAAAAACGGATCAAAAACGACACACGCCCACTTTTTGCCGTCCAATCGGTGAGCGAGGGGCGATTTGGCCCCGCCTCCAGAACGATCGATATATGCAAATTTGTGGATCAAAAAGCCTTCACGCCCACTTTTTCTCGGGCCAATGGGGAGCGAGGTGAAAGGTCAAAGGGAGGGGGTCAAAGGCGAAGTTACGGGGGATAAAAGGACCGTGTTCGTCAGTCAGAGTCGGTCGGAGAGTCAAGAAGAGGAGAGTCGGAAGCAGAGGGTCAAGACTTCGCGGGCGGTGGAGCTGCTCGTCGTGTGCGTTGGAGTCGGAACGGAGGGGACGGAGCTGTGGAAAGGCGGCGACACCAGACGAGGGGTGCTCGCGTCGTGCAGGAAGCTGCACCCGAGGGAGGCCGACAGCGCGACCTGGCCGAGGTGGAGACGCTCGTCGCACATAATAAAGATCCTCTATACCCCGAGCATCAGCAACCCCCTCCTGTTTCCCCCCGCGCTGAGATAGTGCGACCAAGGGGGCCCCGTTCCCACCCCCTGCCAGGCACTGTCCACGAGGCCCGCGGGTTGCGGGGCCATCGCCGCTCCGCGTCTCATCACCAGACGGGTAGGCCCGACCCGGTCTCGGCCTCAGGCCTACCCCATTCTTGGGGATTTCTTTTCCTTGGTTTTGGGTATGTGTTGTCGGCGCCGTCTGTGAAGTAGAATTGTATAAGTGTTGCCGTGTGCTCGGTAGTCGGTATTAGCTCTGCACTGTGTTTTCACTTTTATGTTTGCTTTTTGTGTAAATGGAATTGTGTTTTCTTTTTTGTGTGCATTTGGTGGAATTGTATTTGTGTGCTTCCCGTGTGCCGCGAATAAATGTGCTTTATTGTTGAACTGTTCTCCCGCTTCGCTTCGTCTTTTCCCCCATTGATCCCCATCTTGCTTCACGTAAAGGGTTGGTAGTGGGCTGAATACGCCCGATAATTAATCGAACCGTCGAGGTCGACGATAACACCGCTCGGTTATTCTGATAGTACGGAACGGGTCGCTTAAGTGGCCCGTGTCCGAAGTCGACCTGCGGCGAGGTGCGATCGCCCGGTCTACCCTCCGCGTGGGTACTTAGGTAGTTCGAATTTGGCGAGCAACCCTATCCCACGCGGGGGCTGATTGGCTCGATCGCGGTGAGACCGAAAGGTCCACCCGTGACTGGTTCCCGGCGTTAGTCCGAGAGGGTCACGACTGGATTGTCCGTCCGGTGGGCGATGTGCCGCGATTCGAGTTACGTGGCCGTCGCACGCCGGCGGGCGCGAAAACCGCAACACTGGTGTCAGGTCGTGCGATACAAATTCATCGCCCTCCTCTCGGCACTGGTATCGGAGAACAGGAAAACGGGCTCTCCTGTCTCCGGCTAAATTTACGGGAATCGGTCCAGGGGTGAGAGAAGCGACCCCCGATTCCCTCCAAATTACGAGCGAGCAAATTAACCCTTCACGAGAAGCAAGATGGCGTCTCAAGGCGAGCGGGAGCCGGGGGTATTAGAAATGTATATGTGTAATAATGTAGAGTCCATGGTCCAGGATGGAATCCCCGAGCAGGAAATGTTGATTGTGCAGGAACACGGACTCGCCCAACTGAACCCAGGGCCCGAGGTGGGTGCGCCAGCGGCCGCGGTGTATGACTCCTCCCCCCCCCTCTCCACCAAGACCCTTCCCCAACCCTTGCCGAAACGGCTCACTTGAGTGCATCCGACATGGCCCAGCTATGCGCCATGCTGGCGGCAATGAACGAAAAGATGAATGCGAAAATGATCGAAAAAATGGATGCGAATATGAAAAACGAAATGAAAGACATGAACAAGCAAATGAATGAAGTGAAAACGACGATGGATGCGAATACACAACAAATGAACAAAAAGATGGATACAAATACAAATGAAGTGAAAACGACGATGGATGCGAATACACAGCACATGAAGGAAGAAATGAAAGAACTACGGGGTGAGACGCAGAACATGGGCGGATGCCTGCAGGCGGGCATGAAGGCCGTGACCAGGGAGCTGGGAATGGCGACTCCACGAGTGGGAGCAAACGAGCTGGAAGGGGCTGCAACGGCTGACAGGCCCGCGGTGGAGGCGGGTGAAAAAATAATTCGGGGGGCGTGTTGGACGAGGGTCGTGACAGAGGAATCGACGGTGACCAAGAGGGAAAAATTAAATGGGGAGACCAAAACGTGTGAGACGAGACACGAGGTGACGACAAAGGAAATAATAATAGCTGAGACAAGGGAGGTAAAGGGTGAAGAGTTGGCAGAGACACGGGAGATGGGAACGATAGAGGGAAGACTACACGATGAAGACGGGGTAAGTGACGCGCACGCACACACGGAGGTAGTGGAGGACAATGGGGGTGAGCTCGCGGAGCGTGTAGGGACCCGGTGCGAGCAGCGGGATGGCCTCCTCCAGGAACGAGGGGAGGGAGTATGCCCCCTTGAGGCGAGTCACGACCAGGTGAGTTCGGTCGTGTTTTGCGAGGTTGAGGGGACGAGTGCTGTGGACGGGTGCACGGAGAGCTTGGGGGGTGTAGAGGCCCCGGAGACCCTTGTGGGGACACGAATCCCCAGTATGGTTGTCCCTGTGTGTGTGGTGCAAGGTGTGAGTGCGTCCCCGTGTGTGGAAGCGACCCCGTGTGTGAGTGGTGTGGTGGCGATGGTGCCAGAGTACGTGCTTCTCAGCACGCCGTGTGTGGATGAGGCACCGTGTGTGAGAGAGGCCGTGTGTGTGGATGAAACGGCCAGTATGAATGAGGAACCACGTGTGAGTGGTGTGGTGGCGATGTTGCCGGAGTACGTGCTTCCCAGCACACCGTGTGTGGATGAGGCACGGAGTGCGAGTGAGGCACCGCGGGTTAGTGCCCCCGCGTGTGTGGATGAAACGGCCAGTGTGGATGAGGCACGGAGTGCGAGTGAGGCACCGCGGTAGAGTGCCCTCGCGTGTGTGGGTGAGGCACCGCGGGTGAGTGCCCCCGCGCGAGTGAATGGAGCACCACGTGTGAGTAGTATGGTTCGTGTGAGTAGTGAGGCACGCGTGAGTGAACGGCCGTGTGCAAGGTCGCTGTGTGCCAGGGAGACCGTGTGTGTGAGAGAGCGGTATGAGAGGGAGATGTCGGTTGGCATGCGGGAGCACGCAGCCGCGTCTCCCGGTGTGAATGTGATTGAGTGGACTGTGTGCGTCGTAACACGCGGGAGTGCGTGTGTCGAATGGCGGCGACGACGGCGACAGAGGAGAGAAAGCCGAGTAGCGGCTGTGGTTGTTTCGAGGACCGTGCCGGGTTCACCCAGCAGTGAGCACGCGGTTCGTGCTGTGCAACGCACGAGACCGCCACGTGCTCGCTTGCGAGAGTGAAGTCCCGGTCCGGAAACGCACGCGGTGGATTTGCCGATCCCGCGGACGGACAAAGTTTAGGCAGGATAACGGATTTGGACCGGACGGGTTCTCCACGCGATCGTGTGTGTTAAGCTCCAACGGGCAAAGCACATGTGTTCGCGTGGGGAACCCCTCGAGACGTGGGGCTTGTGTTTTTTTTTGCGCACGGTGACGTCATGGCTGCACGTGTGGTTGGAATCCGGCAGGAGGGGTATCTCTGCCGGATGGTCCCGTCCAAGGAGGGACGAGGAACACGTGCAGCTGCATGACGTCACGGGCAGGTGCAAAGTGCGCGAGCTCTGAGTTGCCGCGCAGGTGCTGCGCATGGAAAAAAAAAAAAAGCAAGCCTCACTTTCGGGTGTACAGGATTCCTGGGCAAGGGGTGGGAGACCCCCTTGACCTGGGCACAGGATGGAAACTAGTTAGGGGGAAGGGTTAGCTTAGTTAGACCGACTTCATGGGGCAGGGGTAAGTCCTCATGGAGTCCGTGGAATGGATTAGTTAGAGGGATTGTAGCCAGATTTAGCTTGGGAAATAAAATGATTTATTTAGAGACCGTGACAGACTTGTGAGTGTGTAGAGGGGACGTAGCTCAGCTACGTAGTGTTAAAAGGAACGTGCTGTAGTTTAAGGGACGACGTGGGAGCACGAGTTAGTTAGGGGATGTAGTTAGGAGGATGGCAGAGTTCAGTGGTGTGTGTGTTGAAGAGTTGGTGAGTGAAGTGGAAGCATGTGCTTGGTGAGTGAGTGAGGCCAGCGGGTCTGTGTGTATGGAGTGAATGGGGAATGCATGGTGCGATGAGTGATTGGGGGGAGGAGTGACTCCCGCCCAAGGGAACCCCGGGGTCAGAGTAAAGTGAGTTAGCTGGGTTAGTCAAATTGAAAAATGGAGGTCGTTTTGCTGTTGGTGGGAATGTAGGCTCGAAACCCATTTGGAGGGGTGCAGGAGCCCTGTTGACGGGCTTGGGAGCGTGGCTGCGAAAGGTGAGTATCGCTGAGTGGGTACCCCGGGCACCAGGCTAGTCGGCCGCGGTAGGCCATGGGCCCATGGGGGGCCGGGATAGAGTAGTGGGCACGGGTGCGCCTGCTTGGTGCGGGGGCCCGGGGCGCCATTAGCCGCGTGGGCAGTGTTGTGGGCACGGGTGACCCTCGGAAAGGGGCCCGGGAGGCCGGCCTGCCACGTGTGCGTTTCAGGGGAGGTGCCATGGGGGGCACTCCCCGGTGTTAGGGAGCTGGTAGGCTCAGAGGCAGTGTAGTGCCCGGGGGTGCCATAGCGGGAGATTCGGCAGAGGGTCGTGCCTGCCAAAGGGAGCCACGTGTCCCAGCCAGGAGACCGTGTGAGGGCACGGAGAGAAAATTGGGGGGCGAGGCCCGAAATTGTAAGGACACCAACACAGGCGACAGGAATCTGGGTTGTTAGAACCAATGGTTTAAGTGAGAGGCGCTTGTTGAAAGCCCCGGTGTAGTTTAAAGGTTAATGGATAGGGTAGATTAGGAAGTGTACCCCTCCGCACCATCCATCCCCTCGCTGTCGTTGTGGGCCGCTGGACCCACTTTGGTTATAGATCGCCGAACTCTGGGGAGGCCATCCTGAGGCTTCGTTGGGCCTCGACACAGGACGTTAGCTCTCCCTTGTTCCCCTCCGGGAAGGGAACGTAGGGGTTGGGAGTAGGCTAGGTGACAGAATAGGTTAGCCGAACAAGGACGATAAAGGGGGTTAGGGGACGATTTATAGTGGGGAAGTAAAAATAAAAACAACAAAAAAATAAGTTGGGGCTAAATTGGGGTTTGACAAATTAAGGGAGTGGGTATGTACAGTGACAGACAAAGGCGATAGGTTTGGGAGGGAGACAGGTAGGTAGGTCCGAGCCCGCCTTCCAAGTGGCCAGCACCACCGCACTCCCTCCACCAACCTCCACTGAACGGCAAAAGCTGGCCAGCTTCATCTGCTGGCTGTGTTTTCTGCAAGGCCTGTGTCATCGGCTGGCCGTGTTTGTCTTCGAGGCGGAGGCCGGCCAACTTCATCGGCAGCTGTTGTTTTGCTGCAAGGCCTGTGCCATCGGCTGGCCGTGTTTTGCTTCAAGGCCTGTGCCGGCCACTTCATCTGCAGCTGCTGTACTTCAAGGCCTGTGCCGGCCAGTTCATCTGCCGGCTGTGTTTGCCTGCAACGGTCTTCATCTGCCGGCTGTGTTTGCCTGCAGCGGCCTTCTTCTGCGGGCTGTGTTGCCTGCACCTTTGCCATGCCATGCCCACTGCCCATGTTCACCAGCCCCGTTCAATTTTTGCTTTGCCCCCCCTGTTCATTTCCATGTGCGCCAGGATCAAGGCAACAGTTTGCAAGCTGCGAGAACTGCCCTGTTGGCAGCTACAACACGGGCCTGCAGTGGCGGCCCGTGCACCGTGTTTGCGTCCATCCATTCATCCATCCATTCGTTGTGCTCATTGCGTGTGCCACTTGAGCTGGCACGGAGACTGCGTTGTGCAGCCCAAGCACCGTTGTGGTTCACTGAGTTCAGTTCAAAAGGGAAGGCCTTGGACTGCGTGTGAGCAGCCAGCCACGTTCCCTGTCACCTGCATTGTTTTGAGCCAGAGACTGCATGCGGGCAGCCTGGCTCCCTGCTAACTGCTTTCTTTTGCAGAGTTCAATGATCCTGGGCCATGGTTTAGTGTAAGATTTGTAAGTTAAGGTAAGATGTACTGTACATATGAGTGCGCCCCCGGCATGTATGTTTTAGCGCCGGCAATTTTATTTAAGTCGTCCGTGTGAGTGAGTTTGTTTAGATAGTTACGCAGCCCTTAGGTTATTTATTTTGGGGACACGAATACCATGAATGTCGCACTCAGGGATCCGTAGGTAAAATGTACTAGGGGAAAACTACACATGATGGCACACGAAAATTTGACGACTCGGGACGAGTCTGTAAAAAGGGAAGGGGGTAGTGTTGTGGTTGCCAGATTCGCAAACCACCATTCAGGTCCCTTAGGTGAGGTATCTCGGTAAGTGCATGTGTAGTTAGGCCCAAACCCGTTGTCTAGTGGGAATACATGTCATTTATGCGAGCTGCGACTCTTCAGGATAGCCGTTTTTCTTTTACTATCTTTATTTTGGACCAACCGCCATGATCACAACCACAACATCAACCACCGACCACAACCACCGCTTCACCACAACCGCCACGACCTTCACGCACACCTCACAACCGTAGCATCGCCACCGTTCTTGCCCCGCTATGGGCACCGATGCTGGACTCGTGTAGGGCGCACGTTGAACAGCGTGTACAAAATCACGGATTTTCTGCTTCAAAAACGGATCAAAAACGACACACGCCCACTTTTTGCCGTCCAATCGGTGAGCGAGGGGCGATTTGGCCCCGCCTCCAGAACGATCGATATATGCAAATTTGTGGATCAAAAAGCCTTCACGCCCACTTTTTCTCGGGCCAATGGGGAGCGAGGTGAAAGGTCAAAGGGAGGGGGTCAAAGGCGAAGTTACGGGGGGATAAAAGGACCGTGTTCGTCAGTCAGAGTCGGTCGGAGAGTCAAGAAGAGGAGAGTCGGAAGCAGAGGGTCAAGACTTCGCGGGCGGTGGAGCTGCTCGTCGTGTGCGTTGGAGTCGGAACGGAGGGGACGGAGCTGTGGAAAGGCGGCGACACCAGACGAGGGGGTGCTCGCGTCGTGCAGGAAGCTGTACCCGAGGGAGGCCGACAGCGCGACCTGGCCGAGGTGGAGACGCTCGTCGCACATAATAAAGATCCTCTGTACCCCGAGCATCAGCAACCCCCTCCTGTTTCCCCCCGCGCTGAGATAGTGCGACCAAGGGGGCCCCGTTCCCACCCCCTGCCAGGCACTGTCCACGAGGCCCGCGGGTTGCGGGGCCATCGCCGCTCCGCGTCTCATCACCAGACGGGTAGGCCCGACCCGGTCTCGGCCTCAGGCCTACCCCATTCTTGGGGGATTTCTTTTCCTTGGTTTTGGGTATGTGTTGTCGGCGCCGTCTGTGAAGTAGAATTGTATAAGTGTTGCCGTGTGCTCGGTAGTCGGTATTAGCTCTGCACTGTGTTTTCACTTTTATGTTTGCTTTTTGTGTAAATGGAATTGTGTTTTCTTTTTTGTGTGCATTTGGTGGAATTGTATTTGTGTGCTTCCCGTGTGCCGCGAATAAATGTGCTTTATTGTTGAACTGTTCTCCCGCTTCGCTTCGTCTTTTCCCCCATTGATCCCCATCTTGCTTCACGTAAAGGGTTGGTAGTGGGCTGAATACGCCCGATAATTAATCGAACCGTCGAGGTCGACGATAACACCGCTCGGTTATTCTGATAGTACGGAACGGGTCGCTTAAGTGGCCCGTGTCCGAAGTCGACCTGCGGCGAGGTGCGATCGCCCGGTCTACCCTCCGCGTGGGTACTTAGGTAGTTCGAATTTGGCGAGCAACCCTATCCCACGCGGGGGCTGATTGGCTCGATCGCGGTGAGACCGAAAGGTCCACCCGTGACTGGTTCCCGGCGTTAGTCCGAGAGGGTCACGACTGGATTGTCCGTCCGGTGGGCGACGTGCCGCGATTCGAGTTACGTGGCCGTCGCACACCGGCGGGCGCGAAAACCGCAACAATATTTTGAACACAAATCAGAAAACACAACTGTAGTTCAGCAGTACTGTGGCTCTGAATTCCTTCTGATTGCACATACACAGAGAGAAGTGAGATAATTTTGTTTACTCTGTCTGCCTGTCTGGCAATCAAACAAAATTGAAAATCATTCCAAAGAGGCAACTTACTGTTTTTAAGGATGTCACAAAGGACACAAACAGGCACTAGTGTAACGTGTTGAGAGTTAAGGTGGCAGGAAGACAAGGGTCTTTCATTCAGAGAGTTAATGCGTTGAATGGTCTCGCTGGAAAGGTAGTGGCAGCAGAAATAGTGGATATGTTTAAATTGGAATTAGATTGGTACCGAGAAGCATCGGAGATAGAGGGGTATGGGGTTATTGGCAGGACTTTATGTAGCTCGAGTATGGATGGGTGATTGTCTGCATCTGTGCGGAGTGTCACATCTGTGAAGGTCTCGTTAAGCGATAGTATGTGGTTGAATTTTTCCTAACAAAGAACCACATTTGCCTACCCCACCCCCCCCCCAACCAGAAAAAATGACTCGTGGCACTAGGTAGAGCGCATACCTCCGCCAGACTACAGTAATAACAGATCAACTTCAGATCTCAGAAAGTTTATGTTTTGTATCCCATTGATGGGCCGGATCTGCATCCAGACCATTACCAAAATCTAGTCAGCTCGTTCTTGTCAACTACCCAATTCATCCACCAAGTTTTGTCATAACTCATCCACATTTTTAAATATTATGCTATATATCATTTTTGGCCCCTTCGCTCAAAGGTGAAGAATCACTTGTAAAAATTAAAAAAAAAAAAACTCGTGTCCAGAGCTGCATCTTCACCAAAATGTAATCAATTTGTCCATGGCAGACACTCAACCTGCCCACCAATTTCATCCGAACCCATCCATAACTTTTTGAAATATCCTGCTCACAGACAAACAGACAGGCATGAAAACATATCTCCATCCACCTTCGGTGGCGGAGGTAATAACACGCACATTTCTTTTTTTTGTTGAAATAATTAAAGTAAATATATTTCCCCATTTATATTTTAGCACCATTGGGATATCCTTGAGCATGCCACATTGTCTCATCCCCACTCCTCGCCCCATTCCCCCAATAAAGTTATGTAGTTTTGATGGATGTATTTGGTCTGGTGTTGGTGTGGAGCAGCCATGATGGGCCGAATGGCCTCCTGTGTGGTTTTGTGTCCCTTGTTTGTTAAATAAGGTGGTGTATAAGATGTTGCATCAATACTGGCAAACTTCTGAATTTTTTTTTCTCCAAACTTTAAAATCTTTTTCAATTGAACACTGGAGAGCACAGATCATCTGTTGGCATTTTCAAAAACCTTTTGTTTATCAGTACTTGGACAAAATATGGCATTTACATCATCTCGACCAATCAAATTTGCTGCTCACATACCACTCCGATGTCTTCGTTTCTCAAGACTGCATGGGGTGTTCTATGAACATTTTTTGTTTCTGCTAAACCCCTCCTTCATAAAATGCATTTTACAAACAAAATATATGAATGAATGAATGAATAAGGAAAAAACAAAAGCAAGGAAATAAATAAAGCTCGAGCAGCAACGACATTCTCACCTGCAACAATTGTGAGTGTGGACAAGAGATGACCACGAAGCATCCTCATCTTCACACCACGCACTGATACTTTTTCCCCCTGAAAGTTTAAATGACTATTCTCACTTTGAAACACGTATACCGTATATTTATATAACCGCTCCACGAACTTAGTGCTGGATACTAAACAAGAGCCTCTCACTTCACAACACTGGACAAACCAATGGGCGGTGTTGATTTTCAGCTAACTGGTGGTTGGGGTGGGATGCTATTTCAAGCGGTCTTCAATTTCACCTTTTCAACAAGAACAAAAAGCACCTTGCTAGAAACACTCATCACTGAAATAAAATAAAAAAAAAAGACTTTACTAAAGATTGAAACAGCAAAACCATTCCATAATCCTATTGGGGATTTCAACTTGGTGCAACCACAAATAAAGGTGAATGATGAAATCTCCTGGCTGTTTATATTCGTGGAGCGGCATGACCTTTTACAAAACGACTCTCATGACTGCATTGGAAGAAATCTTTACCTGCTACAATTATTCCCAAAGTGGAAAACAGTATAATGTCAACTGCACATGATAAAGTTCATATGCTTTATATAATCATTTTAAAAGCACCAAAACATTATTTATTTATTTTTAAATAGCATTAACTTTTTCACATAGAGTATGTTTCATGAAGGTGACAAACAACCGAAAAATGAGACTGCACACATAAATATCATGAGTGAAGACAGGTGGGTTCACTAATGCCGAAAACCTGGTGTTGGCTTAACGGTTAAGATGGCTGGCTTAAGAACTTAGGGTCTTGAGTTTGAGCCCCTGCCGTGCCATTAAATAACACCAGGAGGGGTGACTCAGCCTGTCGTCCTTCCGAGGTTGGCAAAATGAGTACCACCTTACTGGAAACGGGGGAGGGGGGGCGGGGGGCATTGCATCAGCAGCACAGCTGTACTCCAACACTGCAACACACAAAATGATGATGACTAATGCGAAGTGTCGACCTATCCCACAAAGATGTTCCACTCTTACTAGTGCCGGCGCTACTGAAAGTCAGCAAAGAAAACACTGGGCCATATTCCATTGCTCTTTCCAATGCTATTCGAAGCAGTATTTGCAATTTGGTCAAAGTACTAGCACACAGAGGCCCAATCCTTTTAAAAGGTCTTGTGTGATATTTTACATCAAGCAGTGAATGGGAGTAAATGGCTCACCTGGCTTAATGTCCCGACAAAGGATGGCAAGCTCATTGATGCAACACCCTGCCTGCAAAGCGCCAGAGTACGTTTATAATCCAGCATGGCATATAATTCAGCTTTACAGGAAGAGTACTCTCGACGTGAGGGTCACACCATCAGCCCTCCCAAATTATGTAAGGTGCAAGATGTTGAAGTTCATGGTCCCAAAAAGCCTCAACTGCAATATGCAAGACCATCAGTCTCAGAGGAGGGTGCACTTGCCTTTGAGCTGGCCAATCTGGGGACAATTCTCCTACCATTATCTGGTGGGTGGTAAAGATCCCAGCATCTTTTGTAAATACCTCGTGGTGGCTTAATGGTTAGAATGGTGAGCTTGGGATCCTAGGATCCTGAGTTCAAATCCCACTCAGCTGTTGAATTAATACCAGGTGGAGTTGAGAGTGCCCGTCATCCTTCCGAGGTTGGCAAAATGAGTGCCAGTTTGCTGGTGTCCTGTGTCGGAGTGGAGACCAGTCCAAGATTGTACCCAATAGGTAAGGAGACTGCTTAGGCAGCACCAACACTGCACAGAGTAGGGTCCCAATGGATAGATGGATTTTTTGTGAAGAGTAGGCAATTGTCACTGCCATAATTAATGGCACAAGACATGATGCAACATAACATGCCAAATTCTTAATCTTATTGAATTGAATCCTGGTCCAAAATACACTCACCAATGATGACCAGGTTAATTTCACACCAATACAGTACACCCAGAAGAAAACACCCAGTACACCCAGGTTTGTGACAACTTGCAAGACAATAATCAAGAACCAGGCAAAGTGGGTTTCTTCCACAAGGATACTTTATAGCATGGCTTCCAGAAACCTTGCAAGCTTTTTTGTAAAATAACAACCGTTATTTTTCTTTTTTGTGTGGGGGGGGGCAGAGGGAGGGTAGATTGGTGATCACAAAAATGGTAGCGTTGAGTCTTCACCACAAGGAAGAAGACAAAAAAGAAGAAGTTAAAGTTCACAATAAATCTCTCATTTGCAGTCATGATGGATTTCATCAAAATGTATGCACAAGCATAATAAATGCAACATTTAAGAAGAAAGAAAGATGTGGGATAAAAGCCACATCTTTGGGATAAAATCCCACCACATATGGGACAAAAGCAAAAATAAGTGTGGGATTTGAAATGAAAACGTCAAGCACATATTTACAAGAGTACAGATGATGAAAAAAAAGGCATTCACTTGAAGAACAACACCAATACCATTTCATCAGATACATGGCACTTCATGTAGAACTTGAGGCCTCGCCAGAGTTGAGCCGAGTGTTGACCTTCTGTAGCTTTTGCACCTCCAGCTGCAGCTCCCAGTGCTTTAAGTAAAGCCACATGAGGCTCCCATTTTGAGTTGGGTCCACATTTTTTATCTTGGCACAATAAGTGTCATGTTGGAAAATGTCATCAATTCCATTATCAAGGTGCAGTGAGGCCAACGGTCCGTGGGACTCAGATTTGGCCCGCTCAATCACAACACGTTCATGAGTGTGGCGGACATGGCGATGCAGGCGCAAGCTGCAATACATCTCTTGTCGCTTCATCAGTGCCCCCCTAAGCCAGTTCAGAGTATCACGGGCTTGTTCCAATGCTGCTTCTTCTTCCAGAATAAGGGGAACAGCTTCACGTCTCCGCAGGGCCTCCAAAACCTCTCGCTCCCGACACAAACTTGCACGCTCCTCAGCAACAAGGCGTCGTTCTTCGGTGTGTTTTTGCTCATTTGCACGCGTCATACGCAATTCTTGCACCATCTTCTCCTGCTGGAGCTCAAGGTGAGCAACTGTGGCAGAGCATTCTGACAGTAGGTGTTGGTATTTTGTGTTCAAAGAATGTTTGTTGTCCTCCACCTCCTTCTGTATCTCTTTCTTCGTTTCCTCCACCTCTCTTTGGCATTCTCGTGACCAAACCCAACCTATGAAGAGCATGTCAAAGTAGCTTTTATGTTCATCAAGCATTGGTTATATAAACGGCTGATAAACTGAGATTAGTTGGGATACTTGACTTGGCTTGGCTTCACATCCTGCATACAAAAGCAATCATAGGTTTCATAACTTTCCCAGATTTTCAAAAGGAAAACATATATTGGTCCATGGAAGGGGGTGGGATCCATAGCTAGATTGTGGTAAGTGTAACATGATCCATGTGTTTTTGAGGTTACATTATTATCATGTAACAAGGACCTGTCAGAGAAAGTAGTTTCGTTATACAGTCGTGGCCAAAAATATTGGCACCCTTGCATTTTTTTTTTTTTAAACAATGCACCATTTCTTCCAGAAAATTGTTGAAATTAAAAAAATGTTTTGGTATCCACATGTGTGTTTCTTTGGTTTGCAGTGGAACAAAACAAAAAAAAAGCTGAAAAAATTACTAAATTTCAGCTTATTCCACACAGAAATCTTAAAATGGCCCAGACAATATTATTGGCACCATTTCGAAGTTGTCAGAAATAATTCGATTTCAAGCAGGTGATTCTCCTTTACTTTGGAATTGAACTCACCTATGGTGAGTTGCCGGTGCCTGCAATATTAAAATCATTCATTCAATGAGTTTGAATAGAGAAAAGGAGTCATTCTGCTGTTTTGTGTCATTGTGTGTCCCGCATTGAGCATGGAGAGAAGAAAGAAAACCAGATAATTAATTGTCTGAGGTGGTCAAACACAAGATTGTCGCCAAGCATGGACAATCTCAAGGCTACAAGTCCATCTCCAGAGACCTTGATGTTCCTGTATCCACCATACGCAATGCTATCAGGAAGTTTAAGGCCCAAAGCACAGCAGCCAACCTCCCTGGATGTGGCTGCAAGAGAAAACTTGATCAAAGGTTGCAGCGAAGGATTGTTTGAATGGTGGAGAAAGCACCTCGATCAACTGCCAAACAGATTCAAGCTGACCTTCAGACACAAGGTACGACAGTTTCAACTCGCACCATCCATCGCCAACTCAAAACTCAATGAAAGGGGGTTCTATTGTAGGAGACCCAGGAGGACACACAGAGACAGAGAGACATAAGAAAGCCTGACTGGAGTTTGTCAAAATACACCTGAACAAGCCAAAATCGTTGTGGGAGAATGTCCTGTGGACAGATGAGACCAAATTAGAGCATTTTGGTAAAGCACATCATCTCTCTGTTTACAGAAAACAAAATGAAGCCTTAAAAGAAAAGAACACCTTCCCTCCAGTCAAATATGGAGGAGGTTCAGTGATGTTTTGGGGTTGCTGTGCTGCCTCTGGCAATGGATGCCTTGAATGTGTGCATGGCATCATGAAATCAGGAGATGCAAGGCATTTTGGAGCACAATGTTCAACCCAGTGTCAGAAAGCTGGGTCTCCATCAAAGGTGATGGATCTTGCAGCAGGACAATGACCCCAAACACACTTCAAAAAGCACCCTGGAATGGTTCAAGACAAAACGCTGGACTGTTCTGAAGTGGCCAGCAATGAGTCCAGATCTAAATCCCATTGACCACCTGTGGGGAGATCTGAAAACAGCACTTGGGAAAAATGGAGCAGCTTGCCCAAAAAGTGTGGGTTAAACTGCCAGTAGAGAGGGGTGTAGGAAGCGCTTGACTGCAGTTATTTTGTCCAAAAGCTGTGCTACCAAATATCAAGTCAAGAGTGTCAATAATTTTGTCAATGCCATTTCTTTTTATTTTCTGATTTAAAGGGATATATTAAGTTCTAAATAAAAAACAAAGGTTCTGTAATATTAACAGTGAACTAAAGAATTGTGGAGAATCATATCAAATACTTTTGTCAATTTCAACTTATTTTTAGATAAAAATTGAGTCATTTGAAAAAAGTGCAAGGGTGTCAATATTTTTGGCCAGGACTGTACGTGACGCTGAGGAGGCAGCGTATATAATTTATAGATAGGATAGTCAGAGTAATATGGTATGCAGAAACAACTCATGTTTGTGAGTAGGGCCAGATGAGGACTTCCCGTTACAAAAGGCATACGCGTGACAAGTGAGATGGGACGCCGGTCACAAGTTCCATGTATACCACCTCAATATTTCCTGATATGTTATATATACCAAAATAGTTTCTCACACAATTGATTTTGTTGCAGGAATTGAAATAATGGCATCGAGTACCATGTACAAAGTTGTGGCAAACAGCTTCAGTTAAAGCAATTCCTCCAACCTGTTGGAGTCCTGGGAATGGGAGGTTTTGCTTTATCTGCTAAATTCCGTAGATTTAAGACCGTGAGACTTCCACTTATTATCCAAAATGAAAAACAAGTTTTGGATCAACGTCTTGGTTCCCCAGTATGTTAGTGCCAAAATTTATTGAAATATGCAAAGAAACTCACGAAAGGCTGCCAAACTCAACATGGGGACGAGCAAGGCATAATTCCAGCGTCCACCAGCTCCAGCATCTCCATCTTGAATGATGTTCAACTGACGAGGATTATTCAAGTTGTTCATGGTTGGACGCAAGTAGAAATATAGATGTGGACCGCTGCACACAAAGCAAACATTCAAATCATTGTAGTTTTTACTCCACAAGGATTTCTCAATCTTAACCAGCAAGAATCTTTCACAATTCTCAGCATTCTGTTTGGCTTTGCCTTTTTGGTGTTCCCAGATAAGGACTTGCCCCTTGATGCTCAGATCAAAAGTTCAAATCACAACCATGTGGAGGTCTCCACTCTGAACAAATGTAAAGGTACACCTGTCCTGCATGTACAAACAAGCTCCATTGGCTTAATACTGTAACAGCTATGGGTCCATTCCAGTTGCACCATTCGAGTCCTGCGGGTGGATCACGTCAAAGCAACTGCAACCAGAAGGTAAGTCCACAGCCCTGAGCAAGTTTCCAGGCCTGTTTGCCAGGTTACATTGCTCGTGGGGGCACAGAATTAACCAGGTATCATGCCAATAGATGCCCATGCTTCTTATTAATTTGACCGAGCAAACCGAGAGGTCATAGGCATGGTCTAAAGCACTTTGAACCACACCATTAACCTGCAACCAGCCTAAACCACCAAAACAAAGCAGCCAGGGTAAGCTGAATTCACCTCAAGAACAAATGGCTCAATAGTGGGGCAACTTAGCATAACAATTGTGCATTTTGTGAGGAAAGCACCAAATTTGGCACACTAGTAGCCTATCATATTATGAACAGATTTGGATATTGGGCCATCTCAAAATATTTTATGGCAGTGGAAAATGGCTGCCACAGCCATCAGTGGCTGAATTTGAGATGGTCCAATATCCAAATCTGTTCATAATATGATAGGCTACTAGTGTGCCAAATTTGGTGCTTTTCTCACAAAATGCAAAATTGTTATGCTATATTTAGCCAAGTTGCCCCACTACAAGGGGAAGAAACAAGAATGAAAGCACTACTTAAAAATAAATCTATACAATAAGACAAACCCCAAATTTTGGTGCCAATTTGCGGCGCCAAATCACATCGTAGCTTCCGGGCAATTGGCAGGTATTTACTTTAATATCTCGAAGGGGGCTTAATGTAATTTTTATGATGAACTGATGCTTATCTTTCATGAAATTCAGGGGTGAAAATGAGCGTCCATTTCAGTGACATTACCAGTCTTCGACAGGTACCCTGCGAGTGATGCAATAAACAATAACATAACCCCTTAACCTCGACTGATACGCACCCTCAGTGTCAACCAACGATCAGGAGATTATTCATTATTTAACTTAGCTGGGCAAATCAGACACACCACAAGAGAATGACAAGGGAGAATTCACAAGACAATGAAGAAAGTTGCATAAACCCAAGGCAGATTCTGGCAAGATGTTCCAGTCTCAGCAGGGGGCTAATGTTCATTCCATGCTGCTAGCTGAGAAAAAAGAAAAGGACACAGCCATTTTCTCCCACAAGCTTTGACACAGCCAACAGCACCAAAGACAAGGCAAAATTCCTCCTGCAGGCTTTTACGCAACTGGCAGTCCAGGTA
>NC_140962.1:118529165-118541665 GCF_056783735.1 Eptatretus burgeri | reverse complement strand
GCGCGTCACGTGATCGCGCGTCACTTCATCCTTTATTTCATCACATTCTCCCCATCTTTAAAATGTAACTAGAGGCTCAACTAACGCACCATGATAACTTCAAAGCTATAGGAGTATACATTTCAAGCAGTGCGAACTATTTAAACTACAGAAGCATACATTTCAAGCAGTGAGGATTATTTTGAGTTATAGGAGCATGGTAAGGTGCCATCGAGGGATGCCGATTAGCCCCTTTACAGATCGAGTCGTCGAGGGGGTTTTATCCTCTTGGTGAGCCTCGACTCGTGCTGGGGATGACTCCTCGATCGCTCTCGGGTGGAATGCGGTAGCTCCGTCGCCACCATTCTCGGGTGGAGGAGTTCCTAAGGGGAAACACCTGGGGAGGGAATGTCAGAGTGAGGAGTACCAGATGGAGGAGTACCTGCAGGAGGAGTACCTGCGGGAGCGAGATGGCGAACCGACACAGTGGTCTCCCTGCCATCAGGAAGTCTAACATGAGGATACTCAGGATTAGCATCGATGAGTTCGACCTTCTCCACCATTGGTTCATACTTGCTTTGTCGTACCGGGCGCTTCATGAACACTGTTCCCGGATAAGTTAGCCAGTTGGGCACCGATTGGCCGCCAGTATATCGTCGTTGGTGAGTAAACATTCGTTCGTGCGGAGTAGCATTGATAGACGTACAGAGCAAAGAGCGCATGGAATTCAGGGCATCGGGACAGGTAACCACCCACCGCTCGGGCCCCATCCTCTCAATTTCAGCGCCAGGGTTATGGCTTTCCAAATAACTCCATTATATCGTTCCACCTGCCCATTACCCTGTGGGTTGTAACCCGTTGTTCAACTAGTTGCTATGCCGTGCTCAAATAGGAACTGTTTTAGCCCGGCCGACATGAAACACGGCCCTCTGTCTGAATGTATGTACAAAGGTCTCCCAAACATAGCGAAGAGGTCAGAGAGACATTTCACGACAGTGCCCGAGGTCATATCCGAGCACGGGAATGCAAATGGGAACCTTGAGTATTCATCAACAACAGTGAGTATGTATCTGTTGTCTGTCTCAGTCGGCAGGGGCCCTTTGAAGTCGATATTTAGTCTCTCGAAGGGTGAAGTGGCCTTGATCAACCGGCCAGGAGCAGCCCCACAGAATCTGGGTTTTAGTTCAGCACAAACAGGGCATGAAGCACTCATTTGTTTAATATCTTCGATAGAATAGGGAAGGTTTTGTCTGCGCACAAAATGTGCCATAATGGTTACCCCTGGGTGGCACAGAGACACATGAAGGTCTTGCAAAGCCCGACCGATTGTTAACGAACAGTAGACCCGAGAGAAGGTGTCTGCAGCAGGGTTTTCCCTCCCGGGCCGATAAACAATGTCGTAACTATAACAAGATAGATCTATCCGCCATCTCATTATTTTCTCGTTCTTAATTTTCTCGTTATTTTCCCATCAAACATGAAGGCAACGGATCACTGGTCCGTGACGAGTGTGAAGTGGTTGCCTAGTAAATAATGTCTCCATTTACGTAGGGCTTCGACAATAGCGTACGCTTCCTTCTCTATCGCCGAGTGTCTCTGCTCGCTTCCTGAGAGAGTTCTCGAGAAGAACGCGACGGGTCGTCCGGACTGATTGAGCGTCGCGGCGATTGCATGATCGGAAGCGTCCGTTTCCACCACGAACGGCACCGTGCTGTCGATCGATAATACCACGGAATTACTGATATCATCTTTGAGGTTGTGGAAAGCTTTTACAACAGCAGCATCTGGCGAGAAGTTTTTGCAATGCACCAGGGGATGTATTTTCTCAGAGTATTGGGGAATCCATCTAGCGTAGTAAGCGAACATTCTCATCACCCGACGCATTGTCTGCAGGTCCTGAGGTGGGGGTAGCTCACGGAGTGGGCGCAATCGTTCAGGATCGGGCTTAACCGTGCCGTCGGCTATTGTGTAGCCGAGAAGATCAATTGACTTTGCCGAGAATACGCATTTGTCGTAGTTGAGAGTCAGATTATATTTTCTAGCAATGCTCAAGAATCTGTCCAGATTCGTATCATGTTCCCCCCGATCATTACCGCACACCGTGACATTGTCCACATAAACAAAAGTGTCTTTGAGGTTTTCATCCGAGATAATGTCGTCCATAACTCGTTGGAAGCAAGCTACTCCATTAGTGACACCGAACGGGATCCTCTTAAATTGATAGAGGCGTCTACCTGCCTCGAACGCGGTGTAAGGTTTGTCTTCCTCTCGAATGGGAATTTGATGATAGGCACTTCGCAAATCGATGGTGCTGAATATTTTGTAGTTGGCCACGCGTTCGACCATCTCGTCTATGCGCGGCAAAGGGAAGGCATCGAGGTGGGTGAAGCGATTGACCGTTTGAGAGTAATCTACAACCATTCGTTTCTTATGGTTCTGGTTGGTGGTCACCAATACCTGCGCGCGCCATGGCGAATCGCTCGGTTCTATAATACCTTCTTCCAGTAATCGCTTGGTCTCAGAAGTGATGAAGTTCATATCGGCGGCGGTATATCTTCGCGATTTGATCGCTATCGGTTTACAGTCCAGCGACAAGTTAGTAAACAGCAGGGGGGACGTTACCTCTGCGGTGGTCAGAGCATTTAGAATTAGACGAGGTTTGTTTCCTCCAAAGGGTATTTCGACGCTCGCGTGCTGCTTGAGGACATTATGACCCAGAATTACATCTGCGCATAAATCACGAAGCACCAGTACCCTTACATCCCGATACGTGTAGCCTTTTACGTCCAACTCAACATTGCAGTACCCTCGTACGCTGGACTGTAGTGATGTGGATGCCATGCATACCGTATTGTCTGTCGGGTGGATCTTCCATTTCCTGCCTTTCGCGAGTGAGCTGTTGACGAAACTTTCAGAGCTACCGGTATCGATCAGCGCCTCGGCCATATGCCCGTTAATTCGTACGTTGATGATAACTTTGGATAGATTCCCCGGTGAAGCTGCTGTTACTTTCTTTTGTGAGTAGAGAGCTGCAGAAGTGGGTTTATTTCTTCTAAGAGTAGATTTGCATACCCTGGCATAATGCCCTTTATTGTCACAGTTCATGCATGTGGCATCCCTGGTGGAGCACTTGTTATGGGGGTGTCTTTTATACCCACAAAAGAAACATTTACCAACCGAAGTAGTTGCTGAGGAGTTTGACGAGGTCTTGGTATCCGATTCCTCGGGTTTATCTCCATCCTCAGTGTCGGAGGTATCCCGGGGAGTTCTTTGAGTTTCCGCCGTAGCAGCGTTCATTAGCAACACCGGTGTCCCATATGATTCAGATTGCTGCTGAGCCGTATCCATAGCTCGGGCCTGGTCAGCTACCGTTTCAAGATTGGGTTGTGCTTTTTCCAGTAAGCATTGCCGAATGGGGGCTGACCTGAGCCCCTGGATGAACGCCTCTCGGGTCGCTTCATCTCGATGTTCCTCGGCGGTTACAGCCCAGAAATTGCAGTCTTTGCCCAACTGCCTCAGAGCTTGCAGGAACTGATCGATTGTCTCACCAGCTTCTTGCCTGCGTGTGTTGAGAAGATGTCTTGTGTATACCTCGTTCTTGCGCTTCACGTAGAGCGCCCGCAGCACGTCGATCACTGCGTCATAGGTGTCACACTCCGAGAAGAGCCTGAATACACTTGGCGAGACATGGTTTACAAGTGCGGCCAGTTTGTCGGCTCCCTCTTCAATGATGGTCAGATAGTGTGAGAAGGAGCGGTACCAATTGGACCACTTCATTTCCGAGTCAGTAGCGTTGGGGTCTGCATCGAACCTCTCCGGCTTGTAGATCTTGTCCATAGTCGGTTGAGGCAGCCGAAGGGATCAAGTGAAA
This sequence comes from Eptatretus burgeri, assembly GCF_056783735.1. Classification (NCBI taxonomy): domain Eukaryota; kingdom Metazoa; phylum Chordata; class Myxini; order Myxiniformes; family Myxinidae; genus Eptatretus; species Eptatretus burgeri. The sequence goes on along the minus strand of NC_140962.1, from coordinate 118,537,815 downwards.
TAAATTGAAGTGAATGCGAGAGAAAGACCTTCGGAGTATAAGCCTTTATTTCATTTGATTGAAGCCGTCTCTACAGACACAAAAGGAATACATGTGCATTAAGGAATACATGTGCAGTCGATCACCGCAAAATATATCAGCAATTAGCCAGCATTAGCACGGAGTCCGGTATACTCTCAATTCTCACCATTCAACGAACACCAAGTGAACCACCGCCATAAATGACATTGCTCCAGGGACAATCCCACCGACTGCGCGGCATCTCGGTTTTATCTGTCCCATGTGCGAGCTGCGAGACATGTGATCGCGCGTCACTTCATCCTTTATTTCATCACATGTATATATATATATATATATATATATATATATATATATATATATATATATATATATATATATATATATATATATATATATATATATATATATATATATATATATATATATATTTTTGTGGCCAATGAAATATTTACATTTGAATGATCCCCCCCCCCACCCCCGTCCAAATTATTTGAATATTTCTGTGAATCATATAATTTGACCCAACTTCGATGAAAAGGACTCCATTCAACCAAAGCACTAACCCTAACCCTAACAGCTAACCCTAACCATAACAGCTAACCCTAACCCTAACAGCTTGGTATCAAAATGTTCAGAGTGGAGAGGACAATAATGCTACCTGCCTACCTGACAAAATAAAATAAAACACCCATGTGACACGTGAATCAATATATGAAGGAGCTCAATGCTTTTAACGACAACACCGAGTTGATTTGCTCCAATTTCAGGACCTCCCAAAATCCTCGTCCACAGCAAATTGTCAATCATTGAGCCATTCTTGGGGAAAACGCCAGGGGGCGTCGAAAAGGCCCCTTGACATGATGTGTGCCACGTGGCAAATTATAGAAAAGAAAGGAGATTAAAAATATATATCGTGGCCATTGTGTTCTGAGAAGAATGAGATTGGAGATTGTTCTGGAGTTCAAAGATGGCGGACATTATCTTACGTGTTTTCGTTTTCAAGGCACACACAAAACTTTACAGAGTGACAGGTTTTAACCTATATATGTAGGGCGCCCATACACATACATACTCGCGAGGTATCTGTGCTATGCACTGGGGGGGGGGGAGGGGCAAAAGTAAACAGCCAATGTGGAAACGGTGAATGCCGTTAAACCGTGAACCAATAAATTCCACACTCATGTGCCACCTTTGGTCGAACGTCAGGCATGGACAGCCGGTTCGTGAAGGACTTGGGCAAAAAAACAATTACTGCAGCTCACCGCACCACAAGGTGGGTGTGATGTTTCTACACACAGTAAATGGCAAAATTGCAGATATGAGTGAAAAATTGCGGCGTCTGATGGGTGGAAACCGAGAATCTCAATTGTGTTGATAAATTGTCGAAGCTGTGATTGTGTTTTCACCACTGATCTCCATGCCAACTGGATTGGGTGTCGAACGTCCATTGATCTGGCGGTCCTGAAGCCACCGGAAGTGCTCCATCCGCCATATTCCTTCTTCCACAACACAGAAAATCCTGCTTGCGTCAATACAAATATACTTACTTCAAAATGTATATTTCCTACGAAAATTCCACGCTTCTCCCTTGATTTTACTCCTTTCCCACTTTATTTCATTCCATTCCCAGGTTGAACTAGAGGGGGAGCACTCGGTAGAATGCAAAACCTCCGCCGCCAATACTGCTAGGTCACTCAAGTGAACCTGATATCCTATTCATTCAATTTGACGCCAACAGTGCTCACAGAGTTATCGTTTGCAACTTTCCCTTTTACTTTTAACTTTTACATACTCAATTCATTCGTCATAACTAGATTCCTTGAGACAGAAATTGATTTTACGTGGGTATATCCACCTGAAGTTCCAAAATCAGCCGCAATTATAATTTTGGAATGTTTTTTTTTCGTTGGAAATCACTTATAACATGTAGAAATGCAAAAAAATCGAAATTTTGTTGAAAAAAATTTGCAATTTTTTTTTCTCCAACAACTTTTTTTTGGGAGGGGGGGGGGTTGGAAATCACTTAAAACATGTAGAAATGCAAAAAAAAAGAAATCGAAATTTTGTTGAAAAAAAAGTTGCAAATTTTTTTTTCTCTAACAATTTTTTTTTTTTGGGGGGGGGTTGGAAATCACTTAAAACACGTAGAAATGCAAAAAAAAAAAATCAAATATTTTTTCAAATTGGCCACCATAGCAGCCATATTGGATTTTGGACCAAGTCCAAAATCTAATGGCATGATCCTTGGACCAGACCTAACCCCACCCCCCCACCAAGTTTCGTCGAAATCCGTCGAGGAGTTTTTCCGTAATACTGTTCACAAACAAACAAACAGAAAGGGGTGAAAACAGTAACCTCCATCCATCTTCGATGGCGGAGGTTAAAAAGGGCATTGTTAGAGTGTTTATGAAATGCCATAGTGTGCTGCTTACAGTTGTAAAACCGCGATGTCGTGCTGGAGAATGGTGCCACAAAACAGACCAATTGTGCATTTTGGGTGAAAAGCATGAAAATTGGCACAGATATAGCTTTTAATGTACTGCACATTTCTGGATATGGGGCCATTTCACTTTCTTTCCAAGATGGCCGCCAAATTCAAAATGGCCACAACTGAGTAAAAAACTGCTAGTTCTGACTTGTTTATAATATTCAAATGTACTAATTTCATTTTTTTCATGCTCTCTAACCGTGATATTACATCGTTAGTTTCTATACTGATGTTTGCATATTTCAACAATGCAACAATTTTTTAAATGGTGCAGAAATCCAAGATGGCCACCATGCTTAAGCAGTTGAGGAGAAAAAGAGAGAAACCTCTCTGAAAAGGAGGTAAAAAGGGTCGTTTTTGCTGAATAACATCCACTCTACTTGATATATTCTTTCCATGCTTTGAGTCGCATGTTGCCTCATATATTTTAACCAAATTACATCGTTAAACCAAATTGTTGCTCATCTCATTTGCATAATAAAAGGGGAATGCAAACTCTCCCTTCGTATAATAAAGCACATTAGTTCTGCAGTTAGCAAAACGTTCTTATGACATGTAACTTTCATCTACGCAATGCGTCATTAAGTTTTTGAATATTATCATGTGTAAATACAAAGTAATTGGACAAAAATAACCGTTTTTACCTCCATTTCTAGAGAGGTGGATCTCCCCACTGTTAAGTGGATAACTGTAAAAGCAAATATATCCTTAATGAAGTCAGGTTTTCTTCAAATTGTAATTCTTTTTATTACTATCACATGTAGGCATGGGCTTTACTATGATTTGTTTTTCAAGAGAAACGTCTATCAATATGGTGCACATTCATCTTGTTATAATAGATCTAAGTCATCGCATAGCAACAAGATTCAGCAATGGTTTTTAGCAGTACATTGTTAGTTATATATAGAAATAGCAATCTACCTCGAGGCACAAAATGATGCTTAATATTGCTTCATCATGTTATTGATGCTCACAGTCTCGGTGACACTTGCAATATGTTGTACATGCCATTTCTGCCTTCACACACTTGCACTGGTGCAGGCATCCTCTTTCCACTTTGTAACTGCACTTAAGAAGTTCTTTGCACGATTTGGATGCTTCAGGCAGGGTTGTCCACAGAGGTTTCCACAACTGTGAGGCCCCTTTAAACCATCCCCAGTCAGCGGGATCTGGTAATTCTGGGTCTCGTAGTAATGCCTGCCCTCAGCAATGCCCTGCCTGATATGCTGCCCCCTTTGCGTGTTGACACAGTGCAGCTGAAGTAGGTGGAATGAACTCAATGGATCTCCCCTTTTGAGTAAATAACTCTCTTCTGGCATCGTCAACACTGTAACAGCAGCTTGTCCAGTCATACATGACGACAACAAACCGTTCAATTGTTTGCATTTGTTCTTTCAATGTCTCGTCTGGAGGAGGTACTCCACCAAGAGTCGCAAAGGCTTCCACGACATCTGTGAAAACCTTCATTGTGTTCCATGCTGTTTCCTTTCCTCGGTTCAGAAAGAATGATGTCTGATCACAACTGGTGAAGGCGTGGAACATTAACAGAGACAAAGATTTATCTGGACCTAGGGTATGGGCAATGGTGTGTGCTGGTATGGGTCTGCAATTCTTTCCTGTGCTAAATAATACCCATATTTCACTCAGGTTCATTTGGTTGAACAATGCTATTGCTAAGACAAGCACGTCAGTGTCCACAGTACGCAACATGACTTTCTAGTATCCATTCGCAGCAGCGTCTGCTGCATGGAGTAGTAGCCTGGTGTCGGCTTCTTCGTGTGCACATGTAGAAAGTCGACTGATGTCTTCTCTTGGGGAATTCAGCAATATCGATTTGCCAAAAGTATCCTCTTTGAATCAGCTTGGCATCACAGTGGTTCTTTTGACGTCTCTTGACACAAAATGCATTTTGTCCAATCTCTCAGCGATGATGATTCAGATGTTGAAGGAGTTTCTGGATGTTGTCTGGGGTCTAAAATATTGAAGGATTTAGCCATTGTTGGTATTTTGATTACTACACCACCACCACAGCTTCTACAACTAACAACAGCATGCACTGTGATATGGAGATACTGATCTGAAAGAAGAAGATGAACGATGAATGAATGGATGAATGCGTGTGATGTACACAGATTAACTGGAAGAACGTTAACTGTGATGCATAGTACAATTACCACATTACAGTTTCATATGTTTATCACCATTTTATCATGTAGCAGCCATTTTGAATTTGAAAGCCATTTTGGTTAAGAAATGAAGAACATGTGAAACGTAAGGTAAAAGTTAGTGACATTTCACATTTCTGGTCAATTTTCCAACCAATCATAGGAAATATATTCATTTATATGGTTGTATCGATAGTTTTGCCCATGGTGGCGGCCATTTTGAAAATGACCGCCATCTTGGAAAAAATTCAGTTGGCCCCATATGTAATACTGTTCAGGAGGTAAAACAGTACAACTGTGCAAAGTTTAATGCTTTTCACCAAAAGTGCACAATACTTCCATTTGGAATCGCATTTCATTTCATTGATAAATGGCATTTACCTCAGTTACAAAAATGGCATTTACCTGACAGTCCCATTGATTTGTTCTGGAGTTCAAAGATAGCGGACAAATGGCTTCAAAACTGAGCTTCTCCACCTATCCAGTTTGTATAGAGATCAGTGGTTTAGATGCTGAGAAATATCGGCGTCATACAGGAGGAAACTCAACATCACAATATTGTATCGAGATATCACCAAACTAGCAAATGCCGAACCTGTGAATGAGTTTACATGTGGAAAGAGAGAAGCTTCCTATGGGTGGAAAATCAAAATAATAATTGAAATGACAAATCTATGAAACCTCCCACCTACCTCAGGACATCCTCTCAGACCCCAAAAGGGTCCACAGAAAGTCTGGCGGGGCAAGCCCCAAAACTCAGGGAGTAGTTTTTTTTTGTTTTTTTTTGTATACCTTGGTCGAGGGTCGTATGAGAGCTAACACACAACTCACAGCAAGGAGGCATGAGACAAGCGGGGCGGGAGTGGAAGGGACAAAACAGTGGGGAACAGACACATTAGGTAAACTGTGGAAGGGAGAGGGATGGGGATGGGATGGGGAACATGGCAAAGAGAAGATGGACATTTCAGGGACTTTCAGGAAGGAAAGCAGGAGAAATGAAGGAAGTGGGCTTGGGTGGATTATCGGGGGTAGAAAAGATCGAGGATTTGGATGGGGGAAGATAAGAGGTGGTGGTGAACAGCTGTTTTGAAAGCCTGGAGGGAAGAATGGGAAAGAATAGAGTGAGGAAGTTTATTCCAAAGGCGGGAAAAAGAGGAATGAAAGAGTGAAGATGAGCAGTGATTCGTGATTTTGGTAGTTTTACCAGAAGGGGGTTGTTGGCGGACCTTGAGTGCCCTGTGGAAATGTGGTGGGGACAAATCGCAGAGAGAGCAGGGGGGGCATGGCTGGAGAGGAGTCGGTAGAAGACAGAAAGACCACCGACCAACCTGCGGTGATTGAGTGAGAGGCCCAAAGACTCAGCTTCATTGCGGGAGATGCCGATGATCTTAAATGCCCTGGTTTCGACAGCGTGAAGCCGAGAAAGGTGGGAGGCAGGAGCACCAGCCCAGAGGGGAGAGCAGTACTCCATCAGGCTATGGACAAAAGCTTTGTAAGTGGTCAGGAGCTCAAGAGGGCCGAGGAAGGACTTAGCACGACGGAGGATTCCCAGTCGGCGACTGGCTTTTGAGGCGAGTTTGGAAATGTGACTTTCCCAGGAAAGGTCATGGCATATAGTGAGACCTAGAAGCTTGAAAGAAAAGACTTCTTCCAGAGGATTGTTGAGAAAGTGGATGGGGGGGTTTTGTAAACGGTCCTTTCGAAGAGACATAGTGAGAGTGTGAGATTTGTCTGGATTGAAAGACATGTTCCACATGTTGGACCAGTTTGTGATTTTATCCAGATCTGCACTGAGCGAAGAAGCTGCTGCTTGCCAGTCTGAGGGATGACAGATGGTACGGCAGAGGGTGGAGTCGTCGGCAAAGAGAAATAGAGGATTTTCCAGAGAGTCCGAGAGATCATTGATGAAAACCAGAAAAAGAACAGGGCCCAGAACGCAACCTTGAGGAACTCCAGCCTGCACAGGAAGAGGGGATGAAAGAACTCCATTTAGGGCCACACGTTGACTGCGACAGGAGAGGAAGTCTGCGAGCCATGAGTGGAGATGGCCTTGAATACCATGGGAAGAGAGTTTGGTGAGTAGGGCAGGGTGCCAGACTGTGTCAAAAGCACGTGATATGTCCAGGGATACGGCTTGGATTTCCTGTCTGGCATTGAGGACCTCCATCCATTGATGGGAGAGCAGAAGCAGCATATCCAGGGTAGAGTGACCTGGTCTGAAACCAAATTGATGATTGGAAATCAAGCCATTGGAGAAGAGGAAGGATTTCATGTCTGAAGCGATGATGGATTCCATCACCTTGCTGATGATTGGGAGAAGGCTGATTGGTCTGTAGTTACAGGGATCTGTTTTTGCACCTTTTTTATGCAGGGCAGTGATGTTAGCAGATTTCCAAGCAGATGGCAGATGACCTTGGGCAAATGAGAGGGTGAATAGAACAGAGAGAGGGTGAGCAAGAGCAGAAGAGCAGGCTTTGAGGACACGTGGGCTGATGCCGTCTGGACCGGTTGCAGAATCTGACTCGAGGTTTGAAAGCAAGCTCTCCACCTTGTTAGGAGAAAAGGACACAGAGTCCAGGGACAGTTGGGTGCGACTGGGTAAAGTGGGTTGAGATAGTGATGGGTTTAGGACACAAGATTTAGCTGCAAACACCGAGTTTAGACATTCAGCTTTATCACGTGTGGAATCAGCAGTGCGGCCATTTGAGGTAAGGGAGGGGATGGAGGGGGAACATACACCAGGAACAGATTTGATTAAACGCCACCAGGATTTGGAGGAGGGAGAGAGGTTTGAGAGTTCAGACTTGAGATGAGAAAGATGTTGTTTTCTGGCTCTCCTGAGGGTAGATACATACTTGTTCCGAGCTTTGTGTTAAGAACTGAGATTGCCCTCAGTTGGGTTTGCTTTCCATGAGGCAAAGGCAAGTTGTTTCAGGACAACTGCCTCGCCACAAGCTTCAGTAAACCAAGGGCGGGAGGAAGGGTAAGACAACTGAACATGAGAGGGGATAAATCTGTGCATGAGGGAGAGCAAGTTTCTTTGAAAGAATTCCCAGGATGAGTTGATGTTTGAGAAAGTAGTGATAGGAGACCAGTCTGTAAGTTTGCTGGCCGCTCGGAGACCCTGCCAGTCGGCTTGAGTGAAATGCCAGACTCGACGGCGGTGAGGTGGCTCTCTGATAACGGCCAGAGAGATGTCCACTTTGACAAGGACGTGGTCAGAAGAACCAATTGGAGCGAAGGAAGAGCAGCAGATATTGTCAGGGAAATTTGTCAAAATCAGATCCAGAAGAGATGGAGTACCATTGGTTGAGATCCGGGTCGGGAAGTTGACCGATTGAGTCAGTCCCAATGAGTCGCAGAAAGCTTTTGCTGAGGTGCCATGGCAGGTGAGAGATGTATCCACACCGAGCCAACTGGCGTGATGACAATTGAAGTCACCACATAAGAGGAAGAGAGAGTTTGGATGAGAAGATAGAAGATGGTCCATGTTTTCGGATAGTGAGGTGTAGATGGAGTCATCACTGTTCGGTGGACGGTACAGTACACATATAAACATGAGGTGGGAGTGGAGGGGAAGCCGAAGCCAGAGGTATTCCTGGGGGTGTGGGGAGTGAGAGCAGTGCATGGAGAGTGAGGAATAGAGTCTTTGATGTGGTTAGGGGATGGACGGACAGATGCTCCTGCATTATTTGACCAATTAAAACAAAAAATACCAGTTGATCGTCCCCTCCGGCTTCCTTTTTTGAATCCGCCTCCTTTTGTTTGTTATTTTGTAAACAAACTAGAAAAAAAAATTGCACACGTATCCAAAGGAAACTGTGCAGTGAAGCGTCTGCACCGCTTAAAAAGTAGCCCCATGGGGAACGGATGGTTACTTACCCAACAGGCATGGTGACCGTACTGTCCTGGTGCAAACTAAACATTAACATAAACAAGCTCAAATGAGCTAAGATCCTCGTCCTCTTAATGATGA
>NC_140962.1:118444165-118524165 GCF_056783735.1 Eptatretus burgeri | reverse complement strand
ACAGCAGAATGAAATGTGTACTGAATTCGGACTTCACGTTCGTCTGAATAAACACAAACGGTGTTAATTAACAAGCTCAAATGAGCTAAGATCCTCGTCCTCTTAATGATGACGTCATAAAAACGAATATGACGTCATTGTGATGTATCATGTTTGCGATAAATTATCTGTGCTAATCCCCGGCTTGATTCCCGCAAACAAAATTCAAACAGCTTGCTTAGTTTCGGAGATAATGGTATCGGCGATTTCCATTAGCGGCGATATTATGACGTCAACTTTTTTTCTCGGAAGAATTTCCAAAATCGGAGATGGTTACTGCCTGCGCGTGGGCTTTCTGCATATACATGGCAAGTTTCACGAAGATCCGATGAAAACTCTGGGTTGTGAAACAAAAAATGTCAAAAAATAGGAATGACGTCATAAAAATTGATATGACGTCATAGTGATGCATCATATGTGTGGTAATTCATTTCTGCTCATGCCCTGTTCGATTCCCGTAAACAGAATTCAAAAAGCTTGGCTAGTTTCGGAGATAATTTTTTAGGCGATTTCCATTAGCGGAGATATTTTGACGTCATAACTTTTTTATAGGAGGAATTTTCAAAATCGGAGATGGTTACTGTCTGCGCAGGGTATTTTTACATATGTATGCCAAGTTTCAGGAAGTTTCGATGAAAACTGTGGGGTGTGAAACAAGAAAGTCCACATGAACAACAACGTGAGTAAGACTTAGAGAAGATCCTCCATGAGGATCTAAAAAAATCACTGCTTTGGTGGTTTATTCGTGAAAAAATATCTTGAATGGAAGTTTTGTGATTTTTTTTTTCTGGCTTCGTTTCTCTCAGACCACGCCCCCAACACGTCAAATCGAATGACGTCATGTTGCGACTCTGATGCTTCATCACCGTGGGTTTTCCTTTTGTGTGCAAATCAGTTCAACATTTTAAAACTTAATGCACAAACGTTAACGTACCAACTCGTTGTGTTATGGCTGATTACATCAATACAGCCAAAATAAGGACTTCAGTCTTTGCAAATTTGCTAAGTGCCCCATGACTTATGACCTTAATAAAATGATTCATATTTCGTAGTTTGATGTTACTTTGAAAAAGACTTTAGTAGTGCATATTGTGATTAAATGAGATTGATAGTTCATGAAAAACTTCAAGCGGCTGTCCATCAATGGTGGCCTGGCCACAGGTGGGTTCGCGATGCTGCACAATTGGTTTTATGGAAAGGAATGCAGTGGATGGTTTGCCATTGCCCCTCTTTGTGAAAGACATTGTGGGATCTTTAAAGTCCACAACTAATACTAGTAAACAGCTGACACCTGGCTTAACATCCATCCGAGGGACGGCGCAGCACTTTGTGATACAACACTCTGCCTGCAAATCACCAATCCGGCAGTTTATAGTCAGGGCAGAAGTTAAACCCAGACTCGACAGTTAAAAGGTGAGTTTACTTGTGCTGTGAAGCACAAGGAAATTTGATGCATGAGGAGGCCATTAGACCCATCATGCTTGCGCTGCACCAAGTTCCAGCAACCCCAGATTAAACTAAAGAGTTCATAGAACATCTTCCTCCATGCAGTCTTGAGAAAAGACATCGGACGAGTCTTTCAAACTCTTACTTTGCGTCCTTGCATAACAGATAATATGATGGTAACCACACTACGCCTATGGGTCAAACGGAACAGTCCAGAGCTGACGATGCTGCGCCGAGATGCGATTTTCGTCGCCATCAAGGTCTATCCTTACCTTTGCACAATTACAAACCTTCTGACAACTCCTCTTGGAGAAAATGACGATTTTGGAACAATCTTTGGGGAAAAAAAAGTTGCATCAAACAAACAGTACGAGGCGCTGCCGTATTTGTCAGAATGCACAATCTCAAACAGTTATGCTGTCCCAGGGCATGGGATGGCTTTAATGCTGATTCTCAGGCTTTCCTCATACTTACTCTGCCTGTATATATATTTTTTAATATTTTGAATGAATATTTTGTCCAGGTACTGATAAACCGGTTTTTTTTTTTTAAGTGCTAACAAGGCGATTTGTGTTCTACCGTGTTCAAGTGTATAATTCAATTGAAATAAAATAACGATTTTAAAGGTTGTATATAAAAAAAAAAATTGGACGTTTGCTGCCATTCACAGTGTCTTTCCACCACCTCATTCAACACATTATATTAGTTATTCGTGCTGGTTGTTTGTGTCCTTTATAACATCCTTAAAAACAGCGACTTTCCTGTTTGAAATGATTTTCAATTAAGACTGCCAGACAGGCAGAATGAGTAAAAATATTACCTTACTATCTCTCTGCACATGTGCGATCGGGACGGATTCAGAGCCAAGGTAGCCCACTGCGAAACTACACGTTCGTGTTCTGATTCATGTTCAAATATCACATTCAATTGAAGTGAAATTGTTCCTCAATCATAAACTGACGTTTGTAGACAGACAGACAGACGTGAAACAATTACTTAACCCCACTTTTCACTTTATGTGCGCGGGGTAATTAATCCGTCAAAACTAACGACTTGACCTCATGGGGAATTGGGGGAAGGAAGAGGGGTGAGAAATGTGTGGCAGGCTCAGGAACATCAGCATGGTGTTAAAAATAAAAATGGAGAATTTTTTTTTTGTGTTTGTCCTTTTGGGGGGGGGGGGGGGAAGAGTGGCGAAGAGGAGGTAACCCCATATTTCCAATGCTTCTAGATTTACCTTTGTAGTTCAAATTTAAAGGTCAACAGAATCATAAATTAACAAAAAACATTGATGTGATAATATTTATTTGTAACTAATAAACAAAGAACTGAACGTGGTTTTTTATTTTAATTTTCTGAGGTGGGAAAGTAAAAAAACAAGCAGTCATAGACTGGTACTTACGAAATCGTCAACTTGACCTCTGACCTTGTCTAATAAAAGCTGTCTCTAGAGAAGGTAGCGATGCAAACCAGAAGTTTCTACGATGATTGTGTACCAAACCTCTTATAAAACATCCGATTTTACCAGAATTTCGACAACCGGGTGTTAAGCATACTTAAGGCCCAGTCACACCTTGACGTTTTAGCCAACGTATGCCGATTTTTGAAAAAATTTTCTAAAACGCTGGCACACGTTGAATACGTTATGGGTAAGTTTTGATAACATTGAGAGCACGCTGAAAAACACTGCCATACGTCGTTGTACGCTGGCTTTAAACATTGTACTTTTTGGTTGTCCTCAAATTTTTGCATGCTTGAAATTTCACGACGTATGCTGGCGTATGACTCACACGTTCCGCTACGCTGGCCACAAGTTGTATGCACGGTCTGCGATCGTTGACAGACGTCAACACATGCTACTTGTAAGTTAATCATAAGTTGAGACACGCCGAGGTAATGTTTAGCGTACCCGAAACTTATTTCTAACCTGTGATTAACGTGTTGTTGGCACGTTACGCGATCGTTGCCACACATCGACAGACGTTACTTTTAAGTTACTCATAGGCTGAAATACGTCGGTATAATGGATCGTCCTTGCGTCAGCATCCACGGCCACGGCCAGGACACTTATTTGCAGCATTCTTCAAACTTTTCTTCGGCATGACGAGGATGTTCACACTTCGATGTCTAGCTTGGCTATGATTCCAATTGTCCATCGGCAGCGTCTATTTAAAATAGTCGAGTTTGAGCGTTTTAACACGTTCAGAAGAAACGCTTCAAATTTCCAAACCCCAGCGTCAAAAAACAAAGGCGAGTGACAGCAATTTAAATCGTTCATTGTAAACAATGAAAATAGTTGAGTGGTACTGTTTAAAAGTCGTTGAGTGTAAAAAAAATCCAATTGTTGAGCGCAAGCGTCTACTTTCAATAGTGGAGATGCAGCCATTTAAATCATTGAGTGGCAGCCTATGAATAGCAAACCCTACGTCACCGGCAAAGATAAACTGCCGCACGATATGGATAAGTTAGGCCATCATTGGGCATAGTTTGTGAACGCCGGCTACACGATAATTATTCGTTGGTATCCCGTATCTATAAGTTATCGAAGCGCTCTATGCACATTATTAGTTCATTGTGCATTTCTCCAACCCGTTATGAATAGACCTAAATCGTAAAAACAAGCTATAGCTCATTGTTGAAAAAGCCCCATAAAAAATAGCCGCGAAGAACTTCGAACAATGGTGCGAAGATGTCTCCTACCCGTGGACACGCGGACGCAAGGAGGATCCATCATAACCCACACCCTCCCCCTCACACTCACCTACTACTGCCAACATGAACAAACTACTACTAATACTAATACTGATACTGTTACTGCTGACATGGACATCGACTCAAAAAGGACTCGAAAACACTGTTGGGTTCCCCTTTTATGAGCAGCATTTTTATATACCAATTCCCAAAATCGCTGGGAACACGTCTTTATATGGCAATTGTAAGCTAGAAACACGTTCATTTATTTTTTTTTGTCGACCGGAAGACGTCATTGGAATACGTCTACATACGTCGATGTGTGTTGGGACTACGTAAAGAATTGGTTCAAAGCACGTCAAACATAAGTTAGAAATGTTTCGCGTAAAAAAAGACATTACCGTGACGTGTTTCGACTTATGAGTAGCTTATAAGTAGCCTTTGTGGACGTGTGTAAGCGTCCACATATCGTGTGTACAACTTTTCCCCATCGCATGTGGAACGTGTGTCATACGCCAAGTACGTCGTAAAATTTTGAACATGTTTAAAATTTCTTGACGTAATCTACTTACTACGACGTATGATAGCGTACTTTAGCGTTCTACTCATGTATACCAAACTTACTCATACCGTATTTGACATGCCCCAATGTTTTAGACACATTTTTCTTAGGTCGGCATACGCTGGCAAGATCGCCAAGGTGTGACCGCGATGTTGTCACTTCCATTTCTACGGCAGTTATGATTCGAATCGTTGTGCGTCAGCCTTTTAATAGGCTACGTCACGACATCGTCGGCGATGCGTGCAACGCGCTATGCCTGAGTTTGACTATCATTGGGCATAGGTTGTGTAGGCCGACAACAGGTTCAGCATTCGTTGGTATAAGTTATCTATAACACAACGAAACGTTCTGTGTCCGTTACCAATGCGTTATACATAAGACCAAGTCGCTATGAATACGTCCGAATCGTTAAAAAAACATCAAAAGTTCAACGTAAGCCAGCGTTTTACATACATTTTAATACGTTGCCATCGCTGGCTAAAACGTCAAGGTGTGACTGGGTCTTTAACCGTTACCAAAATTGAAGATAGGATTGAAATTGACTTTAAAACGAGCGCGTAATGCCGTGAGTTACAATCCCCCTCATTCGCATAATCTTCAGTTAAGCCGCAGATACGACACCCGACATAAATCTCATAAACATCCGATTTTTACCAGAATTTCGACAACCGAGTATTAAGCATACTTAACCGTTACCAAAAGTGAAGACAGGATTGAAATTGACTATAAAAAATACCCCCGAGCGGGAGTGCAGGTCATCTCTGCCAGAGGTCGAAAGTAAGTAACTCTGTGCCAGACTGGAATAGGGGCAGTTCATAAAGTATGTACACTCTACTTCCGGGTTTCAAAACCACCCACCCTCTCTGTATGTAGGCTAGTGACCCCCACCCACCCCCTCTGTATGTAGGCTAGTGACCACCCACCCAACCCCTCTGTATGTAGGCTCGTGACCCCCACCCACCCCCTTCTGTATGTAGGCTAGTGACCACCCACCCACCCCCGTATGCGTCTCATATCACATCACAATACTTTAAGATTACAACGAACTGTAAATTTATCTCAAATGCATCAGTAATTATTAACTACGGTAATACAGTAATATGGAACAATTGTTGACGTCCACGGATTCAACATCATGTCGAAAATGTTCCTGTGAACGGGGATATTTTCCCCCTCGCGATGACGACAGGCTCACCTTCATCTTCTGAAACGCTTTCATGTAGTCCGACACCACTTTCATAAAGTATGTATGCAGCCGTCGTACCACCCACCCACCCCTGTACGCAGGCCGTACGCGGGCTTTAAACCACCCACCCCCCCCTCATACATCGCTAATCGCTTGCAAAGCCAGCAGTTTCTTATGAACCGATGTTTGTAAGCCATGACGATGCAGTCCCTAGCGGTGTAATTTACCTTTTTCATTTAATATCACAGCACGTCATTTATGAAAATAAAAGTACAAATTGACATTCAAAACAATGTTAATGTCATAAATGAAAGTAAGTGTGCATATAAACTTGTGTTCCATTGTTTTAGTTAAATCTGACAAAAGCTTCAAATGTAATATTTGTATCGGAGAGTTCCGGTTCTTAATTTAATACTTTTTTTTTGTATGTACGTACTTTATGAACGGCCCTTACGCGGAATCAGAACGAAGTTTGAAGGGCTATAAAATCGGAACGAGAGCAAATTTCAAAAAAATGGCTCGTGTTGTTCTAGATAATAGTCCATAGTATCTGAATCACTAATAACATTTGATCTCTCTTGATAAATGAGGGAGGAGATACGATTTGAAATCGACGATTTTCGCAACTTTGACAGCCTCGTGACGTTGACCTCGACCTTGGACGACCTTGAAAGTTATATCGTTGTGAATGTCTCATCGACCTCTATCCATTCCACTATTGGTTATTTGTCTCCACTCGGTTTGATTGTGGAACGGACGGACATACGGACGGACGGACGTACGGAAGGACAGACGTATGTACGGACAGACTTCGAGAGTGTTATTATTAGGTCATCTCTCCTGAGATGATAGAGATGACCTAACGAGCGCATAATGCCGTGTGTTACAATCCCCCTCATTCGCATAATCTTCAGTACATAATACCTCAGATACGACACCCGACATAAATCTCATAAAACATCCGATTTTTACCAGAATTTCGAAAACCGAGTATCAAGCGTACTTAGCCGTTACCAAAAGTGAAAACAGAATTGCGATCCGAGTTAAAACGAACTCGTAACGTCGACCGAAGCAAAAATCTCCATTTCTCCACGCAATTAATTAATATTATTTTATCAGTCACAAAACCGTAATATTCGGCCATCCACCAACAATCTTTATATAATCCGACAGCTTACCGAGTCAGGCATGCGACGATGATAACCGTTATTGGGATAAAAAAATGACTTTTAAACACCATCTTTATCGAAAACACCGTCAGCGCGCACACGCAAAACCTTCACATGAGTCAACGCCGCGTCTGCTTGAGCGCTCTGCACCACGTGAGGATCCGTGACGCGACGAGTAAAAATTTTTTATACAATCTTAAAACGTCTCCAAAACATCCGATTTTTACCAGAATTTCAACAACCGAGTTTTAAGCGTCCTAAGGGATCGCAAAAACCGAAGACAAAGTTAAAATCGAAGTTAAAACGAACTCGTAACGTCGACCGAAGCAAAAATACTCCATTTCTCCACATGAATTTACAGAATTATGTTTGACCCTACTGTGACCTTGACCATTGACCGATTTTGACCAAAATCTAATCAGCACTTGCCATCACCCTCCTGAATCACATGGTGTAATTTGACATTGGTAGCTTCTTCCGTTCTCGAGTTATCTGTACCAAACCATCAAAAATCGAATATTTGACCTAACTGTGACCTTGACCTTTGACCGATTTTGACCAAAATCTAATCAGCACTAGCCATCACCCTCCTGAATCACGTGGTGTAATTTGACATTGGTAGCTTCTTCCATTCTCGAGTTATCGTGCCTACAAACAAACAAACAAACAAACAAACAAGCAGTCATAGACTGTTACTAACAAAATCGTCAACTTGACCTCTGACCTTGTCGAATAAAAGCTGTCTCTTGAGAAGGTAGCGATGCAAACTAGAAGTTTATACGATGATTCTGCACCAAACCATCAAAAATCGAATGTTTTGGATGTTTGACCTCACCGTGACCTTTGACCGATTTTGACCAAATCTAATCTGTGCAAGCCACCATCCTCCTGAATCACGTGGTGTAATTTGCCATTGGTAGCTTCTTCTGTTCTCGAGTTATCTGTATCAAACCATCAAAAATCGAATATTTGACCTCACTGTGACCTTGACCTTTGACCGATTTCAACCAACATCTAATCAGCACTTGCCATCACCCTCCTGAATCACGTGGTGTAATTTGACATTGGTAACTTCTTCCGTTCTCGAGTTATCATGTCTACAAACAAACAAACATACAAACAAACAAACAAACAAACAGAAACGGAAGTCATCAATATAATTCCAAAATCTTTAGATTTCGTAAATAACAAACAAGCAGTCATAGACTGGTACTTACGAAATCGTCAACTTGACCTCTGACCTTGTCTAATAAAAGCTGTCTCCGGAGAAGGTAGCGACGCAAACCAGAAGTTTCTACAATGATTCTGTACCAAACAATCAAAAATCGAATGTTTGACCTCACTGTGACCTTGACCTTTGACCGATTTTGATCAAAATCTAATCAGCGGTAGCCACCACCCTCCTGAATCACCTGGTGTAATTTGACATTGGTAGCTTCTTCCGTTCTCGAGTTCTCTGTACCAAACCATCAAAAATCGAATATTTGACCTCACTGTGACCTTGACCTTTGACCGATTTTGACCAAAATCTAATCAGCACTTGCCATCACCCTCCTGAATCACATGGTGTAATTTGACATTGGTAGCTTCTTCCGTTCTCGAGTTATCGTGCCTACAAACAAACAAACAAACAAACATACAAACAAACAAACAAACAGAAACGGAAGTCATCAATATACTTCTGAAATCTTTAGATTTCGTAAGTAACAAACAAGCAGTCATAGACTGGTACTTACGAAATCGTCAACTTGACCTCTGACCTTGTCTAATAAAAGCTGTCTCGAGAGAAGGTAGCGACGCAAACCAGAAGTTTCTACGATGATTCTGCATCAAACCATCAAAAATCGTAACGTCGACCGAAGCAAAAATCTCCATTTCTCCACGCAATTATATTAAACCTTTACGTGACTCAACAACGCGTCTGCTCGAGCGCCCTGCACCACGTGACGAGCCGTGACGCGGCGAGTGAAATATTTTTTATACAATCTTAAAACGTCTCCAAAACATCCGATTTTTACCAGAACTTCGACAACCGAGTTTTAAGCGTCCAAAGCGATCGCAAAAACCGAAGACAAAATTAAAATCGAAGTTAAAACGAACTCGTAACGTCGAGCGAAGCAAAAATACTCCATTTCTCCACGTGAATTTACGGAATTATGTTTGACCTCACTGTGACCTTGACCTTTGACCGATTTTGACCAAAATCTAATCAGCGCTAGCCATCACCCTCCTGAATCACGTGGTGTAATTTGACATTGGTAGCTTCTTCCGTTCTCGAGTTATCGTGCCTACAAACAAACACACAAACACACACACAAATAAACAAACGAACAAACTAAAAACAAACAAAAAACAAACAAACAAAAAACAAACAAACAAACAAACAGAAACGGAAGTCATCAATATACTTACGAAATCTTTAGATTTCGTAATTAACAAACACACAAACAGAGGACTGAAGTCATAAATATACTTACAAAATCTTTGGATTTTGTAAATAAAAAAGCCAACCTGACTTGTACCGCCATTAAAAATTCCAGAAAAACTCCATGGTAATTGCATCATCTTTGATGTCCTTCGGTGTGACTTCATCACCGGAACTATTGTCTCAGCACTCAAAGAAGAATGGCCGTACAACTCGCTTCAGACTTGTCAGAAAGTGAAATTGACGAATAATTTTCGAATCAAGAATCCTCAGATTACGACGATAGTCAAAATCATGATGTAGAAGGTGCTCTCAGACCGTACATGTATGAACCCGAGGTGATGATTTATCTGGCATTTGCACCAATTAGGACGACGTCGAAAAATACTCGGCAATAACAACTAGTAAGTGGTAAGTCGTAGAGTTAGAATGTGGTAAATGTGGGCTTTTGTGGTATTTTGATGTAACATTTCTCTGGTTCTGTGGACTTTTAAAGTAGCTATTGTTTCTGCTGTCACTACCTTTCCAGGGAGACCATTCCATGCATTAACGAGAGAGTTTATAGGACACGATACCCCATGCAGTGTTGAAGTATATACTTGAATTTTAACAAAATACTTTTAAAGATCGTTTCAAAAAATCTGGAAGTTTAGCGCTACTGAAGCAGTCTTATACAACACCCTAATACACTGTACACATAGAGGCAATACGCCTGGGTGCTCACCTGGTGGTGGCTGGATAACATAACCAGGGAACCACTGGAAGGCATGGATGACCCCTAAAATATTTAATGGAGAAGAAAGTAAATAGCTATGGATTTTTTTTTAATGCCCTGAGCAAACTTTGGTGGATCAAAGGTGATAAAAGTTGTGGGCAAGTTTTATTAAAATTGTGTGTGTAGTTTGTGAGAAAAAAAGCAAATACATATTTTGGGGGGCAACCCCACCCCTTTAGAGCCCCTGAGACCCCGATTCTTCTAATGTCATGAACAAACTTTGGTACATCACGGGTGATGAAGGTTGTGGTCAAGTTTCATTGAAATCGTGTGTGTAGCTTCAGTGAATAAGTTGCAAGTATTTGTGGACAGACAGATGGACGGATGCACTCACAGATGGACACTGTGCCATACCAAAAGCTCCCCAGAACGACGTTCCAGGTGAGTTAAAAAAAGGCACTAAATCACATTTTAGGGGATGGAGGCTTTATCATCACAGACATCATACATCGCCATATTGATGGCCTCTTCTTCACCCCAATACTCCTCCGTCTCACATGTCAAGCTCACTTCCCAAGGGCTCCACCTGCATTTGATTTTTTATTTTCATTTATTTATATTTTCATTTTTGTATGATTTTTGACAGTTCTGTGATTTTTCCTGGTGTGCTGACTTCGACGCCCATCGGCACACAAAATAACCATGTTTCCCCAATGTCTCGGGTCACTCACCTGCATATTTTCATTAATTATTTTTTTCATTCATTTATACTTTAATTTATGGATGTTGTCCGACGATTCTGTGAAATATTTTTCCTGTGTACCAGCTTCGATTTCCATCGCCACAGAAAATTTCAGCTTTCTACGTTACCCTGAAGGTCCCGATCTTCAATATCAATCAGAGAGTGAGTGAGTCAGATATATATATATATATATATATATATATATATATATATATATATATATATATATATATATATATATATATATATATATATATATATATATATATATGAGATGTCCATGCATTTTTAAAATGTGACAAACAGACCTGGTGCTGTGAGGGTCCACCATGTATATAGTTAAGCAGTCCGTGCAAAGCCCGCCAAGTATGGGGAGTGCTGAAGCTCTCAACAGTCTTTGCGTTGCGCATGGAAAGGCTCATCTACCGCAGTGCCTTAAATTAGTGTCCCTTGTCTCGTTAATGTGCATCGCTTGCTTGCGGCAAGCCATGAGAACAGATCGTTACAGTGATTCCCCACGCATCTACATGTCCTACACAATTTGTTTCTCGTCCGTTCTTCGTCCGTCATAAAAAAATGACCTTTTCACAAATACTGGTTGGTATGTGAAATATATCATCATACTTCTGTACATAAACACACTCATACATATATACAGGGGGCTACAGGTATGCACCCCCACCACTCCGCTCCCCCCCTCCCCTCTCTAATGCTGGGGAAACTCGGGACGTTAAACCTGTAGTCCAAGAGCATTAGGTCAAAATAGGCCCTAACCTGGACATTTTTGGTAACAAGCTGATTTTTTCAGGATAGGTCCAGGAATATGTCTAGAATAACATACTAAAAGTCCTCATAAATCCTCCTTGAGCGTTTTCCGCAATCCAAGATGGCGTCCAAAATGGCCGCCTCTTCTGTTTTTCTCATAACTTTGCAAGCAGATTTCCCCAAAACACACTTTAAATGTCTACATATATGTTTTGAAGTATGAGGAACTCATTAGAATACATCTTAAGAGATGCTGAAGCACGCAAGTACCAATAAGACCTCTTGAGTTCTTCCAAAAATCCAAAATGGTGTCCAAAATGGCCGTCATTAACAATTTTATCTCAAAATTGTTTATATATTTATCATTAATTAATTAACTGTGATATTTCATCCTGAAAATATTCAACAAACATTTCAATTATAAATGTGGTTGCTGTGCATACAGTATTCAAATCAATTTGAATGTTAAAGTCTAGAAGTGTGCCCTTAATCGCTTATGACATTACGAGGGAAACATTGTACCATCAGTTTGATGCTAAACAGACAGGGCGACATAAATTTGCCATATGGTCCATTTTCGTCACCTAAAGCTCGGAAATTGAAAACTTGGTGCTAACCTTTTTTACCAACAAGATGCAGTTGATGTCTACCATGAGGTGAGTTCTATTTGAAACATTCCGTTATCATTAAGGAAGTAAAACTATTATTTTTGGTACCCAGACTAAATGCATGATCAAAATTTGTGTCTTCATGCATGTACTACACAGTACTGTGTAATATCACTTGACAGGGAATTTCTGTGGAGTAGTCTATCGTTACACCTAAAACATTGTATTGAATCATTTTATTTGTTTCATGCAGATGAAAAGAATTATAGTATGATAGAAATCAGAGAGTGTATGACACTCCTTCCTATTGGTAAATGTATGCTGTATTTGTATAAAAGGTTCCTTTTTTGTGTGTGTCATGTCATTCCTATATTGTGATATGCTAGTATACATTCATTATTAATAATAGCAGACATTTTAAAGTGCCTTTTCCATTGGATACAAAGTGCTATGAGATGTCATCCCTGGTTGTCATAGGAGATAAAATATATTACCAGGCTGCGACAGTACAAGTGCAGTGCACATCTAGGGATAACAAAATAAGTTAGTCTTCAAGTCACATATTACATGGCAGTGAATTTCTGTGGAGTAGCCACTATCATCATCATTTTTCTCTCGGGTTTCCTTGCGAGATTTTCTCTGCGCAATACAATTCCTACCAGACATTCTGGCACCCCACAATGAGTTGATTCATCCGTAATTTAACTTCACAGGTATCAATATGTAAACATGCTATAGAGTACTGTGATTGTGATGTGTTATAGAAATTGCAGAATCATGTGATGGCAATCATGTGATGGCATTGGCACTTGTGTGCTTCTACATCTCTTATAATGTATTCTATTGAGTTCCTTGTACTTCAAAACATATATTTAGACATCTAAAGTGCGTTTTGGGGAAACCTACTTGCAAAGTTAAGAGAAAAACATGAAATGGCGGCCATTTTGGACGCCATCTTGGATTGCGGAAAACGCTCAAGGAGGATTCATGAGGACTTTTAGTATGTTATTTCACACACATTCCTGGACCTCTCCTGAAAAAATCAGCTTGTTACCAAAAATGTCCAGGTTAAACCCTAATGCTCTTGGACTACTGAGGACTCGTCTCCTAGCACTGGTCGTTGGTGTACGTTAAAGATCACAAGATGTCATCCGCAAGTGGCAGATGAGTTATTCCCAAACCTTTGGCCATATTCCAAATTTCTGCCACCTTTAGTCGAATGGCAGCCCTTGCCAGCCGGTTCGTGAAAGACGGACCAGAAACATTCCCCAGCCAACCGAACAAGAAGGTGGTAAAAATAAATTGTGTAGTAGTAGTGATTCAATGCCCTATAACTAACACACACACACACACACACACACACACACACACACACACACACACACACACACACACACACACACACACACACACACACACACACACACACACACACACACACCCACACCCACACACCAGCAATTAAAAAGTTTAAATGTAAATAAAGCATCAATACATTCAAATATTATTTGGATATTTATTGTTTGGAAACATGTTTGTTGTGAACAACCTTTTGCCTTTTGTGTTGTGCCACTACACCCCCCCCTCAACCCCCCCCCCCGCACCATTCCAAAGCTCATTCGTGGGGTAGATAACAGCAATGTTTGAGAGGAATCGTGCAAATGATGATACAAGCATCAAATTTGGCACATTTGTTCTCCAGGGGATTCTAATCAAATCTGCCTGATTGGCCATTTGAAAATCAAAATTTTGAAAAATTTGAAAAAAAAAAAAAATTCAAAAAAGTCAACATCACGAATCAATGTTGGATGCTGGCTGAGATTGGTGAATGTTTCAGAAACATCATCAACGACATTCCAAGTCTGCCATGCAGTTTTCTTCCCTTTACTGCAAAAGGCAGACACGACGTCACATCCAGTGAACGCATGGAAGTATGGGATCCCTCGAGCTTTCTCAGGCCCTATTGCAGAAACTACCTCATGGACTGGAATCCATCGCGCCTTGGCTCCTTGGCCAAAGGCAATCCACATGTTCTCAAGACCTAGTTCCTGTAAGGATGGCAGTACAGATATTGCTATGACTAGTACGTCCGTGTCATTAGCCTTGATGATAATGGACTTGCTACCATCCGTCGTTGCATCCCTGGTGTGTACAAATATTCGAGTGTCAGCTTCTTCATGACAACATGGAGACACAGCATCCAGTGACTTCCTTGTGTTGCTAATGGCATCTTCTTTTGTGACAATGACTGTGCTTGTCGTCTGTGCTTCACACATCTTTTCCGCAAGGAAGTGAAACAGCTCAGTCTTGCTTCTGTCATCTCGGAAAAGCTTCTCCAGTTACTTGGGGTCTTACTGGTTCCTGTCACTCTTCTGCTGATTCCTTGCCCCCTTTTCGACCTTGGTTCGGACTACAGACTTGACTTCTTGTACACATCATACACTACGTCCACCCTCTCGTACCTGGCACCATAGGATTCCACCTTTGGGATGATTTCTTCTTTAGCATAGTCATCAAATATCTTTGAAGTGCGTGGACGTAGGGCATTGATAAGTGCTGAGCCATCAATGATGACTGCATCTCCCCTTGGTTCTCTGTCTGGGATGTTCACTTGCGCTTCAAGAATTTCAGCCAGCCGTGACTTCAAATTTTTTTGAAGTTTTTTTTTTTCTTCAAATTTTTCAAAATTTGGATTTTCAAATGGCCAATCGGGCAGATTTGATCAGAAAGCCCTGCAGAACAGAAATGCCAAATTTGATGCTTGCATCATAATTTGCATGATTTTTATACTATCTACTACACTACATCGTCTTGTGAAAGATTGATCAAGCAGAGGGAAGATGGCAGGTTTTTTTTCAAGCATCCACTGAATGGTCATCCTGGAAAGTACCAGTTACTGTTTTTCCTTTCAGGTCGATTTGCCTGAACTGCCAGTCGGCGATTTATTTCAGTTTGATGTGCTTCGAACGCTTTCTCCGGAACACACCGATGGCTTCCGAGGTTTAAGAACAATGCCTCTCTTCTCAAGTCCTCCATGTGAAGGTGAACAAACAACGGTGTTTGTGCATGGTGTCCATGTTGTACAACTTGAAGCTCTGAAATTCCACGTTGCGTTGCTCACAGCTTTTTGTCTCGACGAATAGTGTGATAAATCTGGTCTCGAGGAACAGGCCACCAGCGACCATGTTCCAAGAATAATCGAGTGGCAATGTCTAAGACCGTTATTAAGTTCAATTCGGCAAATGGATTAATTGTGTAATTAGAGTGAGACAATTCGTGGCGCAATGAAAGTGCGAAAAAACAACAATCTACAAGAACCAAAATGGACGTTTATTATGCAGAGCAATTTAGGATGGACAGTGAAATGCGTCAAACAATAACTCGTATGCCGAAGTAGTACTGTGCATCTCAAGTCAGAGTTTCAAGCAGTATCTTGGGCCTGGTCGTGTTCCTCGTATTATCCACACCAGCAGACTACCTGCCCGATGGGTGATCTTGTTCCAAGCTGCAATATGTTCTTCCGATGTATACCTTATTTGGGCATGGTGCAGGCAACTATGTCTGGTATTGGCTTAATGGTTCGGGTGGTGGGCTTGGGATTTGAGGGTCCTGACTTCAAATCCCGCTCAGCTATTGAATTAATACCAGGTTGGGTTAATTCGGACTGTCATCTTTCCTCGGTCGACAAAATGAGTGCCACCTTTCTGGTATCCTGTGTCGACCTGTCCAGGATTGTACCCGATCGCCGAGGAGACTGCTGAGGCAGCAGCAACGCTCTGCACGGAGCATGGTCTCAATGGATGGAGAGGCAACTGATAGTTGTCTCAATCTCTCCCGAAAAAAACCCCCCCGGGTTATGTGCACGAAACAAAAACATACCTCCTGCTTATAATTCAAAACACCTCACTGCACTGGAATACCATGCTGCAAATGGTGGACTTGTAATACCAGGGAAAACCTGGAGGTGGCGCTACACGATACACATTCACATAGAGAATTTGCATCACCCCCTCACCCCAAAAGACACTCCTTCTGAACGATCGTAATTAGCATCATCATGGATATTGCTTGTTAATGCTAGATCACTGTGAAACAACTTTGATGATCTCGAGGAAACTCTCGTCACCCAGTACAGTGATGTTAACCGAGCAGCAGTAACCGAAACTTGGTTTACCCCAGATAAGCCATCCACATGTTTTGACTTACCAGCATTTACTCTCTACCGCTCTGACCGTGATGGCCGAATGGGAGGACGAGTTGCACTGTAAGCTCGAGATGATATCAACTCCTGACAAGTGTTTCACTTTCCTGTCCCAACACATCTTGAAATTCTTTGGGTTCAACCGACATCTTCATCTGCCGTGTGTCTGATGATGAACGTCTACGCATGTGTTGTCTATGTTCCTCCACATCCCTACCATCAGGAGAGAAGAGATCACATCATCGAGGTGGTCGACCTCATCAATTTAACGGAGGAGGCGGTAGTACTTGTTATGGGGGATTTTAATGACCTCTGTCCCGATGTTATTGAACAACATGCTGTGTTGACACAGATTTAACACCAACATGAGGAAATGCAGTTCTTGATAGGATTTTGACAAACTTTCAAGAACTTTATGCTGAACCAGTAATACGTGCCACAATTGAATCTTGTGATCAGTGTGTTGTTGTAACCTGACCGCATGATTCAATTCAACTTCTGAAATCCACCAAGTCTAAACGAAAACCTTTTCGTGAATCATCGATCCGAAATTTTGGACAATGGATTACGGAGTCGAACTGGGCTGATTTGAACTCAATTAATAATCCTGATCAAACGGTCGAAATTTTACATCGTACCCTTATGATGCAATACAAACGATGCTTTCATGAGATCGTGATTAAGCGGAAACCTAGGGACAAACCATGGTTCAATGATAATGTTCGTCGTTTAATCGTACAATGGGATACATGACCGTGGCAATTTTGATCGATACCATAAGCATAAACTAAAGAACATAGTCCAGCACAATATCAAAAAAGTTAAGTCAGGTTACTTTCAGAACAAATTTGAACACCTTAAAAGATCAGAGCCTGGAAAATGGCACAGACAGATTCGATTATTGACCTGAATGAAGAAGCAGTCCTACAATCTTGCTTCTGCTGATCAACCTCCTCATCAACTAGCCAATGATCTTAACATGCATTTTTCATGTATCTGTACTCCGTTACCTCCGCTGGATCCAGCAACTCTTTCGGCTTATCTTCCGGCATCTGCGCCTCCAGGGACAATCCATCAGCACGAGGTTTACTTTCGTCATAGATGTCTCAATGCATCCAAGGTACCAGATCCCAGTGATGTACCTATTCGTCCTTTCAAAGAGTTTGCACTGGAAATCTCAGGCCCTGTTACAAAGAAATTTAACTCATGCTTGCAGAATGGTTATTCCCTGCTAAATGGAAGTGTGCCTCGGTATGTACGATTCCTCAGACTTCTCGTGTTATTGGATTTGATCAGCTTCGCCCCATCTCAATTACGTTTGGTTTAGCTAGGGTGTTTGAAATCTTTCTTGCTGACTGGCTGATGGTCGATTTTAAACCTCACATTGATCCTGCACAGTAGGGAAACATGAAAGGAAGCTCCATCAACCACTATTTAGTCCACATGTTAGATGTTATACATCGAAATCTTGACCAACGAAGTCATTATGCAAACATTTGCACTGTCGACTTTACTAAGGCGTTCGACCTCGTTAACCACTCCAAGGTCATGGAAAATCTCATTCAGCTTGGGGTTGATGCTTCCATTATACCACCATTGTGTAGTTTCCTTTTTGATCATTCCCAAGTGGTTCGTTATCAAGGTCAGACATCGAACCCCTTGGGTTTCTCATGCGGAGTTCCACAAGGGATGAAACGAGGACAAATTTTGTTCCATGTTTTGGTGAATGATGCAGCTGTAACAACAGCATACTGTTGGAAATATGTGGACGACTTGAGCATGGTCGAAGTGTTGCACAGAACTCAAAGAAAGTTCCACCACAATTAAACATTGTCATTGATAACATCCCTCTGCAAAGAGTTCAATCGTTCACTCTCCTTGGTGTTATAATCCAATTAGATCTAAAGTGGAATAATCAGGTCCAGCAGATGGTATCTTGTGCTACATGACGACTCTACGTTCTTTGTACCTTGAAGAAATTCGGTGCAAGTGGCCCTAATCTTGAAATATACAAAGTGTTCATCTGCTCTTTGCTGGAGTTTTGTTGTGCCTGTGTGGGGTTCTGGTATCACAAGGACTCAGAGGGATGAGATTGAACGATTCCAGAAGCGTGCACTTTGTTTTATTACGTACCCATCTATTCAGTCCTCTGCGCAACAACTTAATCATTTTGATATACAATTGTTGAGTGAACACAGGAATGAGCTTCTCTTGCGTTTTTGGACTTGTTCTTCTAAAGTCTGATCGTCACCGTGGCATTCTTCCTTCCACCCGTCAATCTGTGCTCAGAAATGCTCAACATCTTGACCTACCTCAGTGTAAGACTCAAAGGTATAAAAATTTAGTATATAACTAAATTTAAATAAAATAAAGATTTTAAAGGTTGTAGAAAAAAAAATTTGGAAGTTTACCACCATTGATGCAGCATCTTTTACACCACTTTGTTTAACACGTTATATACATTCATTCTTTGCTCCTGTTGTTTGTGTCCTGTATGACATCACTAAAAACATTAAGTTTCCTGTTTGGAATGATTTTAAATTTTGTGTGACTGCCAGACAGACAAAGTAAAAAGAGTATCTCACTCCTCTCTGCACATGTGCGAATTGCTTAACCGTGCCTTTCACTTCGCATGTGCAGAGTAAAAAGGGGGAAATGAGAGTGATGTTTCAGCATCTCTCCACACGAATGCTTTCTGAGTCTCTTCGAGTCACAGTAGGTTTTGGTTGGAGGAGTGAGATAATATGGGGAAGAACAAAAAATAAAAGATCTCATCGTTTTTAGAACCCTGTGCTGGAGCCTCCACATACCTCTGGGAGCCAAGATCCAGACCTCACCATCACTCAAACTACTGGAAGATGGTGAAATGTCACCCTACTCCCCACAATTCCTTGTTGCACAAGTCATCTCTTAGTCTAGTAGATAGTAGAAAAATCGTGCAAATTATGATACAAGCATCAAATTTGGCATTTCTGTTCTGCAGGGCTTTCTGATCAAATCTGCCTGATTGACCATTTGAAAATCCAAATTTTGAAAAATTAAAAAAAACTTCAAAAAAAATTGAAGCCACAGCTGGCTGAAATTCTTGAAGTGCAAGTGAATATCCCAGACAGAGAACCAAGGGGAGATGCAGTCATCATTGATGGCTCAGCACTTATCAATGCCCTACGTCCACGCACTTCAAAGATATTTGATGACTATGCGAAAGAAGACATCATCCCAAAGGTGGAATCCTATGGTGCCAGGTACGAGAGGGTGGACATAGTGTATGATGTGTACAAGAAGTCAAGTCTGAAGTCCGAGGCAAGGTCGAAAAGGGGGCAAGGAATCAGAAGAAGAGTGACAGGAACCAGTAAGACCCCAAGTAACTGGAGAAGCTTTCTTCGAGATGACAGCAACAAGACTGAGCTGTTTCACTTCCTTGCGGAAAAGATGTGTGAAGCACAGAGGACAAGCACAGTCATTGTCACAAAAGGAGAAGATGCCAATAGCAACACAAGGAAGTCACTGGATGCTGTGTCTCCATGTTGTCATGAAGAAGCTGACATTCGAATATTTGTACACGCCAGGGATGCAACGACGGATGGTAGCAAGTCCATTATCATCAAGGCTAATGACACGGATGTACTAGTCATAGCAATATCTGTACTGCCATCCTTACAGGAACTAGGTCTTGAGAACATGTGGATTGCCTTTGGCCAAGGAGCCAATGCACGATGGATTCCAGTCCATGATGTAGTTTCTGTAATCGGGCCGGAGAAAGCTAGAGGGATCCCATACTTCCATGCGTTCACTGGATGTGACGTCGTGTCTGCCTTCCACGGAAAAGGGAAGAAAACTGCATGGCAGACTTGGAACGTCTTTGATGACGTTTCTGAAACATTCACCAATCTCAGCAGCATCCAACATTGATTCGTGATGTTGACTTTTTTGAATTTATTTTTTTTTCTTCAAATTTTTCAAAATTTGGATTTTCAAATGGCCAATCAGGCAGATTTGATTAGAATCCCCTGGAGAACAAATGTGCCAAATTTGATGCTTGTATCATCATTTGCATGATTCCTCTCAAAAATTAGTTATCTGCCCCACTATCTCTGAGAAGATGAATCAGAAATTCCTCAACATCACTTTCCTCCTTCTTATTTAATGGCTGCAATTATTCCCACCACCTTGTGGTGTAAGCTGGGGAACGTTGTTGGCCCAAGCATTTCACGAATTGGCTAGCCAAGCCTGCCACTCGACTGAACATTGAAGGAATTTGTTTAACACACTCACAATAACTCAACAACCCTTCATATAAGACATGGTGGGATCATTAATATCCACCGATGACCAGCGTTGACAGAAATGCCCTCTCACTTAATGTCCATCCGAGAGACGGCACACACATTGAGGAAACACCGGGATGACAGTTTATAGCTGGGTCAGGATTCAAACCCAGGCTAAACAGCTCAGAGGCGAGTGTGAATACCTCTCGGCTATCCTTCCAGCCCATTCATTGGACCCTGAACTCCTTCCGTTCACAGTTCCTCTCTCACAACCTCTCGCATTCCATTTTTGTTCCAAATTGAGTGGAAATTTCTCAGATGGGGCCTGATTTGTAATGACCAACAGCCGAGTTCCATTCCGCTACACCTCATTGTCCTCCCCATGCACTTCTGTGTTCCCCTCCAGGCTGGATCCAAAGACAAACAAAACCACCTGGTTGAAGAGACAAAAATAGAAGTTAACAGTACAGTATAAAGCTGCATAAATCATTTATGAAATGCAAAAGATCAATTCCTACATTCTAATAATAAAGAGAATACAGCATATACTCCACAACACTGCACCCCATAACTCATTCCAATAGTAACTCTTTTGCTGACAGATGACTTTTTCATCGCCATGACTATTAAGGAACTTAAGAGCTCTTCCACATCAATCTCTTGATACATAATGCAGCGTGTGGCACGAACAATCATCGTTTCAGGTTAGGTCAGGTGTCAGCCCCATCCAGGAAGGCTGCCATGGATCTCCAAGCTGTTCATATGTCCGTGCATCCATTACAGTCCAATCCACTACTTTATATTGGCATATGTCTAACTATCCTGCCTTCAACCTTGCTTTCCAACAGTTCTGTATTTAACAGTCATGAAGAAAGACATGATCAAGATAATCCACCTTATAATATCATTGATTGTCCCAAATAGACTTCTCTTACACATAGGTTGAAGAACTAGTCTTGCGCGGGAAGGCTTGTGTCAAACTGCATGAGCGGACATGGGGAATAGTGAATAAAACTAACAAAACATTTATTGAGGAATGCTAACCGCTGTGGGAAGTAAGGAGAAGCTGACATTTTTGGTGTTAACTCACTCGGACAAAGGGTTAATGACTGAAATGTCACCTTGCTTCACATAGCAGTTGGCGTACCTTGACCAACATTGTCTTGGTTTTATACATTTGACATTTTCTGCGTTAAGGAGATTCTAAGCGACTACATCTCAAAAGCTTCCAGCACGATCAACCAAAATCGGTGATGTAATGCTAAGAGCATCTGGTCTGAGTCTGGGAGGTCAAAGGTTCGACTCCTTGCTTGATGCTCACCTCTGGCCTTTAAAATACTAAAAATGAAAACTACATCACATAGAGTGTTTAATACAAAACAATACCAATTCTAGAACTTAATACGTCACTATAAAGGCATTCAACATTTCAAGGCAATAACATAAAAAATCTCGTTTCGGTCACCGAGAATATGTTCCCTTTAATGGTCATTGCCATCCAATTATGAGCAGATAGCTTCCTGTTTCAAAGGGAAGTCCAATTTTTAAGGAACCTGTCTAATATTAAAATCACCTGCCAAGCGACAACATCACAGAGATTCATGGTCGCCGATGGAGCGTTGTATGAGCTCATACATCTGCCAGAGTTAGGACTCCTTGTCAGGTTTCTCTGAAGCCGTGAAGAGTTATTGAAGCCATGCCAACCGATTCTCCCTGTTCGGGCTGTCCAGCATTTCGAATGACCAAGAGTAATTTAGCACTTTAGACTGTCTGGGGCTTTTAATCTGCATAGTTTGACCACATGGTGGTAATTAATTATACACCAAAAACCTCTGGATAGAACTCTCGGTTCGAGGAATCATGGAATTCCGCAACTTTCCTTGTTTTGCATGAACATGAAATATGTTGTGATGTTGTGATTGTAAGACAACTTGCTTCCTACATTTAATATTCAGCACAAAGATTATGTACTGCGTGTTCCAAATCCAAGCAAATAAAACGTATGTTGTTTTCAGGTGCAGTTTGAGATTGTTTGAGCGGGGACGGGGCGCCGAAGTGCGAGCGGTTAGGGTTCGGTCGGGATGGGATAGCGAGTCAATGCGTGAGTAGTTCGACCGAGGTCGGGTGGTAACGTGCAATGATTTTGAGATGGGATGGGGTGCCAATGAGACCTGCCAGAAGCATTTCAAGATTGGGACTTGGGGAAGAGCAAAAAAAAAAAAACATGAAAAGAACACTCATTACAAAAAGGTAGCTTTTCACCATTAAGTAATGTAATAATATGTAATAAGATATTATTTTCTCTGTAATAAGAGAGCACCCCCCTCCCCAAACAATGTCCACTTTTCGCAATGAAAAGGGCACCCGTTCTATATATATATATATATATATATATAATAAAAATATAAAATAGAACAGCACTCAGTAGGGTGCATACAGGTACCTCCGGCAGGCTGAACAGTTGACGTTTTGTATCCCACTGATAGGCCGGATCTGGATTCGGACCTGAACTAAAATCGAATCAGCTTGTTCTTGTCACATAACCAACTCATCCACCAAGTTTTGTCTGAATCCGTCTATAACTTTTTGAAATACCCTGCTCTATATCGTTTTTGGCCCTGTCAATCAATGGGTAAGAATCACTTTAAAAATTCTCGTATCCAGATCTGGATTCAGATTTTCACCAAAATCGAATCATTTTGTCTTTGTTACACACCCGACCTGTTCACAAAAATTTCGTCCAAATCCGTCCAAAAATTTTGAGATATCACACTCACAGGCAGACAGACCAACAAGCAGGGATGAAAACATAACATCGGTGCACCTTCGATGGTGGAGGTAAAACTACTTCATCTTGTATAAAGAGTGCCTTTCTCTGTCCTCACTACTTTGAGAATTTTGTATCTCTCTCTGTCACTGTCACTGTCACTGTCTGTCTGTCACTGTCTCTGTCTCTCTCTGTCTCTCTTTTGGGGTGGGATGGGGGCACCTGCAAACAAAA
This sequence comes from Eptatretus burgeri, assembly GCF_056783735.1. Lineage (NCBI taxonomy): Eukaryota > Metazoa > Chordata > Myxini > Myxiniformes > Myxinidae > Eptatretus > Eptatretus burgeri. The sequence goes on along the minus strand of NC_140962.1, from coordinate 118,500,347 downwards.
ATTCAGGGGGCACCTGCAATCCCTCTGTCCCAAACTTCCTGCGCCCTTGGTGCCAAAGTGTATGAAGGTTGGGAATGGGATGGTGTGCTAATGTGCGACCAGTTCGAGCTGGCACAAGGTGCCATCATGTGATCTCTTAAATATATCGGCAGAGCATCACTTCAATAGTACGCCAGGTAACACACACCCTGAAGGAAACCATGAGACTTTAATTGGCATGACTTCTGTGCACAGAAACACAGCGTACCTGGGTCACCTCGGGCGTGGGTCCCCATCCGAGCGACGTCTCATTAGCTCAGGGAGCGCACACAACGTGACGGGCGCACTGATCGCGTGCCGCGCTATACCTGCCCCACGCACAACACACTTGATTCAATTATTAGGAGAGGCTCCTTGTCCAAATTCCACGACAACATGGTCACAATGCATGACAACATGGTCACAGTGACAACATGGAAGATGAGACTCAAATTTCTTCGTAAACACATAAAAGGGATTTTAGTGTGACACCTTGCCCTTGCGTAAATGCAGCGCTGTGTTTATCCTGGTGGATATACAATGTGCCTGTATAAATATTAATACATTTAGGCTTGGGCCGCTGGGAAAAAATGATCTATTGTTTAAATTTAAAATAAACTTCATTTTGGGAAAATAGCAATTTCGTTGAGGCAATAGTAGCAACAAAAGGGCAGTGACACGCGTGCTGTAAATCTGCAACAACAACAAACTAATAGCTGCAAGTTAACACAAGTCGGAAACAATAAACCGAACGATGCAATAAACCTGGCTCCAATCTTAAAGCGAGCTGTGCAATCATAAGCAGGACGAAGCAATCAAGTAGGCCCCAATGTTGTAAACTCCAGTGAAAGCTATTAACCCTTAACATGCATTTGTCGTCCAAGATAATCTTAATCAAATGTTCCATAACAATAGTAGTGAGGTGCTGCATTAACCAAATAAGTATTATCAGGTTAAATTAATACACGTCATATGAAACTGCAGGCATAGCCCAGAAGATGTAGGTAGCCAGGGCTATCGTGTGCAGCATGTGGCTGCTGGTTGCATCATTTTCTGGGGGTACAGCTGTGCCGCTGATGCAGTTCCCCCTGTTTCCGGTAAGCTGATACTCATATCTCACCAACCTCGGAAGGATGACAGAGGCTGAGTCAACCCCCACCTGGTGTTTATTGAATGGCCGACAGGGATTAAACTCTAGACTTTGCAATTTCAAACCAACAACCTTATCCGCGAAGCCAACGGCAGGTTTAGAAGATGTACATACACAGAAGAATTGTACCCATGAATTGAACCCATGCAGAATGGTGCAGATGCTGAATTGCAATTGCACCCGGAGCTCATTATATTAAAAACTTTTCCACACGTACCCTAAATACAAGTGGCTTGGAACCTTCGGTGTACACTGTGATCGCATCACCCCTGCGGTGCCTGGAGTACAGCGAGTGAAGATTTCAGGCTTCCAACGGCCACTCATATGGGAGTCCTCGCATAGTTAGGTTGCCCGAATCGGAACCTTCTCAATTCTTTGTCTGGAAGAAATAACAGAAAGACTTCAGGCAGAACATAACATGGAGCATTAAAACCACAATAGTTCAGGACGTTTTGGGGATCATAACCATCATACCTTGAGGCTGGCAGGGTAGCTTAGAGGTAGGTATATACTACTTGCCTCTAAGCTGTCCAAACTGGGTTCAGACCTGATCCAGCTCGAAAATGTCAACCTGGTGTTTCACAGGCATTGCGATTCAACAATGCATGTGCCGTCCCATGGATGGACATTGAACTAGGAGTCCTGTCTGCCAGCATTAGTTGATGGACGTTAAACATTCCATGACGTCCTTCGTGAAGACAAGATGAGTTATTGCTGGCACTCGAGCAAAATTCCTTCTGTAACGTGCAGGGGGAAGTGACCTCACCCCTTGCAACAAGTTGGCAGAGGACAACTCACCTGCATATGCCGACTCAACCGAGACAAGAGGAGACAAGACGTACTGCGAGAACCGCAACAGAAAGATCTTGTCGGAAGTGCACTTCCCACATCACGTGACGGTGGTAAAAAACCAATTATTTCTTCACATTGATAATTTTATCAAAGAATATCAACTACCAATAATTTCCCATAAAAATGCAACTAAATAACAACTATTACCCCGAGCGTGCGAAGTGAAAAACGGGGTTAAGCAATGAGGAAATTTTGTCTGTCTGTCTGGACACAGGCATCTGTATATGATGGAGGAACTACCTAATTTCAACTGATTGTGATATTTTGAACACTGTAGAACACGAATGAGAGGGAACATGAATCGGAATACGAAACTACATATTAAAAGGAGAGAGAACATAAATCGGAATACGAAACTACATATTAAAAGTATGTTGGCTCTGCATTTGACAAATTGTAAGAAATCTTGTCCCGAATGCATATGAGCAGAGAGAAGTCAGGTAACTTTTAAACGGTGTAGCTGTTTCAATATTTGGAATGTCCCTCCGTCCATCCATCAAAATTTAAATGGTGCAGATGCTGAATTGCAATTGCACCCAGAGCTCTCGCTGCCAAGCATCACGAGAAGGAAATGCCAAACTTCATCGCTTCCTTCGGACACAGGTGCGATTTTTTTTATCGTCTGTCTGGCAGCCAAACCAAATTGAAAATCATTCCAAACTCGAAATGTACGGGTTTTTTTTCGACGTCATAAAGGACACAAACAACAAGCACGAAGAAATAATGTAATGTGCTAAATAAGGTGGTGTAAAAGACGCTGCATCATTGGCGGTAAACTTCCCCCCAAAAAGTTATTTTTCTACAACATTTAAAACATTTATTTTATTTCAATTGAGTTATGTACTTGAACACCATATAACTTATAGCCATGAGATAATGAGATACAAGGTATTAACATAATTAATTATGGAAGATTGATAAATAATAATTCTCACACTCGCACTGGACGACAACAAGATGCCGTGCAGCATCAAAATGAATGCAAGGAATATGACAATACACATATGCAAATCCGACTGAGAGCATAATGCTCCAACTACGTGTGACATTTACACACAGCAATTGCAAGGAAATACAAGGAAGTTAAATGCTAGAGGAGGCTCCACCAAACCAGGCTCACCATTCCCACACATTTCTGCCAATATCCATGATCCTGTGTCTCCCCCAACGGTCCTAGGTACTTATCTAATTCAACTTTAAATTGATCCACCATCTCTGCTGCCACTACCTTTCCTGGAAGACTATTCCATGCATCAAGTACTCTCATGAGTGAACGATCCTTGACTTAATGTCCAACTAATCCTCATCTTCTTCACTCTTACGCTATGGCCCCAAGTCCTACCACTGTCACTTCTGCTGAAAAACCTTTCCACACTTAGTACCTCCACCACCAGAGGTTGGCGGTGGTTATGTATTGACCCCTGTTTGTCTGTCTGTTTGTTTGTGAGCAGGATATCTCAAAACATTGTGGACGAATTCGGATGAAACTTGGTGGACAAGTTGAGTGTGCGACAAGAACAAGCCGATTCTATTTTGGTTCAGGACGAAATGCAGATCCCATCCACCAGTGGGATACAAAACGTAAACTGTTCAGCCTGGAGAAGGAAAGCACTCTACCTTGTGCCAAAACGATATACGGCATAGCAAGATAACTCAAAAAGTTATGGATGGATTCGGTCGTTCTCACCTCAATCCATACAGAATCCTCTACATTTATTCCCTTCTTAGTGTCATTCCTTTCTCCCGATATAATAATGTCTTTTACCCAGACTGCCGCACCTCCGACTATCTTAAATTTCCTATTATACCATATTACATTTACTTCAGAAAGCATTCACACCCCTGGACTTTTTTACATTTTGTTGTGTTACAGCCTGAAATTAAAATGGATTAAAATTTTAAAAAAATTTGTCACCAATCTATACAAAATACTTCATAATGACAAAGTGAAAAAATGTTTTTAGAAATTTTCACAAATTTATGAAAAATGACAAGTCTGAAGACGACAATGGTTCACGAGCGGTATTTGACGATGTAGATTGTTTCAGAAGTCAAGGATGAGATAATGTGATAATATTTGACCAAGATATAAAAATGATCAACATGATGTGGTACGAGTGACAGGTTATTAGCTGCAAAATGTCGAAAACCCGGTTTCGTTCAACAACTTTCAAAATTTGACCTTTGCATAACCTTTAAAGGTCCCAAAATAATGTTGTGGACATTAAAATAAGGAAACAGGATACGTGCTATAGCTTATTGGAGTTAGTTCGGAGAAGAAGGTCGAAAACCCGGTTTGATTCCCACAACTTTGAAAATTTGCCCTTTGTGAACTTTAAAGGTCAAAGGTCAAGGATTATGACCTTTGGTGCAAAACTTCCTCTGGAACATTCCAGGAACAATATAACGTCATATAGGCTATATGGCATTTCGCACTCCTCGGATTATCCATACTTTGATGAAATCAGCGTAAAAACAAACTTGAATGGGGCGCCACGGGCAAGGTGTTCGAGATAGAGAAAAATGGTTTCAAGACTTTAGGTGGGGAATGACCTCAAGATTATGCATAAAAATATTGTCATCCTAGCTCTCAAAGTTTGGGCGGTCGTATGATTTTTATGTCAAAATTCGCAATTTTCTAAGTTCGTGACCTTGTGACCTTGACCTTGGGACGAAAAGGAAAAAAATCGAGCTCCGTGGGGCTATGCAGGTGCCATTGGGCTAACGAAATACCGAAACCCTGCCAGATTCGACAAACCCCCTCGGAGAAAATGTAAATTGAAATCGGCTACCCCCTAAAAACATGTATTTTGGGCGTGGCTCCACCCATAATGGGCGCACCAGGCCCATTCTCAGGAAAACACAACTAGATCATGATATAAACCTCCCAGCAAAATTTTATCAGGATCGGATCAAAACCCATGGAGCTAAGCTCGGGACAGACAGACAGACAGACAGACACACACCAATAACGAATATAGTGGTCACTTACTGACTCGTGAACCAAAAACCTGAAATGTCTTTGTGTCAATAGTATTCAACCCCCTGAGTCAATAATTTGTGGAAGTGTCATTGGCAGTGATTACAGCTTCGTGTTTTCTTGGGTATGTCTGTATCAGCTTTGCACATCTGGATTTGGGGATTTTCTCCCATTCTCCCTTGCAAGTTTGCTCAAGCTCCGTCAAGTTGGATGGGGAGCATCGGTGAACAGCAATATTCAAATCTTTCCACAGATTTTCAATGGGATTCAAGTCTGGGCTTTGGCCGGGCCACTCATGGACATTCACGTTCTTGTTATGAAGACATTCCAGTGTTGCTTTGGCTCGATGCTTGGGGTTATTGTCCTGTTGGAATGTAAATCTTCACTGCAGTCATAGGTCTTTTGCCCTCTGAAGCAGGTTTTCCTCAAGTATTTGCCTGCACTTGCCTCCATTCTTTGTTCCCTCTCTCCTCACAAGTCTCCCAGTCCCTGCCGCTGAAAAGCATCCCCATAGCATGATACTGCCATCACCATGCTTCTTGTTAGGGATGGTGTAAGACGGGTGGTGAGTTTTGCTTGGTTTCCATCAGATGTAGTACTTTGCATTGAGGCCAAATAGTTCAATTTTGGTCTCATCGTACTACAGAATATTTTGCCTCATGCTCTCCGATTCTTTCACGTGCCTTTTGGCAAACTCCAGGTGTACTGTCATGTGCCTTTTTCTCAGGAGTGGCTTCCGTCTGGCCACTCTCCCATAAAACCTAGATTTGTGAAGTGCTGAAAAAATTGATGTCCTTCTGGCAGGTTCTCCCATCTCAGCCAAGGAACTCTGTAATTCTGTCAGAGTGGCCTTTGGGTTCTTGGTCACCTCCCTGAACAAGGTCCTTCTTGCTCGGTTGCTCAGTTTGGTTGGACGGCCAGATTTAGGAAGAGTCTGGGCAGTTCCATATTCTTTCCATTTCCTAATGATGTTGCTCACTGTGTTCTTGGGAACTTTCAACACTCGAGAAATTATTTTTTTCCCTTCCCCAGATCTATGCCTCCTCACAATTCTATTTCGGAGTTCTAGGGACAGTTCATTGGACTTCATGGTAGGGTTTCTGCTCTGACTTGCACTGTCAACTGCGTGACCTTATATAGAAAGGTGTGTTTCTTAATCATGCCCAATCAATTGAATTGGCCACAGGTGGAGTTCAATCAAGTTGTGGAGACATCGGAAGGATGATGAAATGAAATTGGATACACCTGAGCAAAATTTGAAGTGTCATAGCAAAGGGGTTGAATACTTATCGATGCAAAACATTTCAGCTTTTCCTTTTTAATTACAGTATTTGTAAAAATTTCTAAAAACATGTTTCCACTTTGTTAGTACGAGGTATTTTGTGTAGTTCAGTGACAAATAATCTCAATTAAATCCATAATAAATTCAGGCTGTAACAACAAAATGTGAAAAAAGTCGAGGTGTGTGAAGCCTATGAGATCTTTATATTGATACTTTCTGACTGCACTGTATCTTGGAACCTTCAAGTCTTATCCTCCAACTTGACTCCTTCTTAAACCACGTCTCACTTACTGCAACTACCTCATACTCTTCTCTATCTATTTTAGCTGCAAGCTCTTCCATGTTTTTCCAAACTCAGGGCATTAGTATGGAATATTTTTTAAATGTTTCCATTCCTGCAATTAATTTTTGCTACCTTGACTTACCAATCATATCATTAGTTGCACTTCCTTTCTTTATAGCCACTTCCCTCCCTTCTAGCCTAAAAAGGCCTAATTTCCTCATCAATTACCACTTGCAAACCCTCATGCAGATCATCGTCATCATCATTGAACTGAACATCATATGGAATTAATCGTTTGAAGTGATCAGAACATAATGACCATGTCTTCAAGTGCCCAACCATCTTCCAATGGTGAAGGCAAGACTTGATTCGCTGGAGCAACACCAATACTGGCATACTCTTTCCAGAGCAATGGTGAAAAGCTGGTACAGGCCAACTCGTTTGCATGCCAATCCAGCGATCAGATGAACCACACGCTGTTTGTTCTGCACATTATATGATGGTTTTACGCAGTGATAACATCCACTATGGAGCTGATTTATGGCAACCTCCCCGTGCAAGCATTTAATGGCAACAAAATCAAGTGTTGATAAAATTGGTGTCAGCAATGGCTACATTCGGTTCGAATTTGCGTTCAACACCAACTCCGTGGAGTCACCTTCTGTTAAGTCAGGTAAGAATAGTGTCATGTGCATGGCAAGGAGTATAGGAACACCCTGATATTATTTGTGTGTGTTGTAGATAATGCCAAGTCTGTGTATGTACCTTTGTGGACATACAGTGCAGGCATGGTTAATGTCACTGGGGAGTTCTTGAGCATATCCAGGCACATTAACCCACAGATCCAGTATTCCCTTCACCCCACTTCCCCAATTACAAACAAATACCAACTCCGCTGTTACTATTCTTCCCTACGGGTCTGCTACACGCCACCCTCCAACATAGACCATAGCTCAAGGCTCCAGGGTCGGCGAGGGGCCATTATGGGTGTCTTGCGTGGTTGGGGGAGTAGGCAGGGTGGTCATAATTCTGCACTGCTTTTAAAAGACACAACAGCAGGGGACATTGTCCAATTCGAAGTAAGGCCCCAAGAGTTAGTTACTAGTTAATTAAGAGCTATGAGTTAAGCTGAGATCACAGTTAGTGAAGCTTGGGTGGTGAGTTGACTCGAGTCTCGCTGTCCACCATTCACATCATATCACCGGATGCTAATGCGTTTACCCTCATTAAAGACGCTACGGACAGCTTGGTGGGGATACATTGTGAGAGTGGGTTAAGGGGAAACATGACAAGTTGTGGCTCTCAAACACATATAATGCCATTGGGTCAGAAGTTTCAGAATGTTTACCAGGAGTTCATACCTTCACGGGTTTAGACATTCGTGGGAGATTTGCAGGACAGGTTAAGCTAAAGTGTTGGAATCCTTTAGTCATAGCAAGGCAGAATGCAATTGAAGCCTTTGGTCGGATGGGCAAAATGGACACACCATCACAAGATATATATATATATATATATATATATATATATATATATATATATATATATATATATATATATATATATATATATATACAACGGAGTGGAAGGGTTTGCGTTCGCTGTCTACTAATCAGGCTCAAGTCTTGTTGACAAGGACAAGATCAGATGGGTCAAGCATCTCTTCAATAAAAAAAAAAAACAAGGTCAAGCATAGGCTGAGAAACTGCCTTGAACGTGTGCCATATTAAAGTTTCATATCCTGAGAGCCCATTACCAAGCAATGATACGGCCTAATGATTCGACAGCCACTCAAGTCTTGCATTCGCCTCTGGAATGTGTGTGTGCGCATTAGAAGATGGCCATTTTGTTCAAGTTAGCTCAAACTTGCAAACAGTACCTGTCGCTGTCGTGGAACTGATGAAATGTGGTTGTGGTACAAACAAATGTGCCACATTGTCATGTTCCTGCAGCAATAACAATATGGTATGAACAGAAATGTGTTTGTTGGACATTTCATGGTAAACGGTTGTGAGTAGTGATGAGTCTGACTGTGGATGAGGATGGAAAAGATGATTAACTTTGCTGATTGGAATTATAATATGCTGAACATACTGTGTACAATAATAGGTGTGGGTAAAGGGATACCATTTTGATCTTTGTGTCGGTGAATGTGCAGCAATATCACACCCTATGGGAACTGCATGTTCATGATTTGGGAAGAGTAACAGCTTCGTATTACATCCCTACTAGGTATGTAAGTTCTGAACCGATGTACCATACACTTTGATACAGAGCGTCGCTTCTGCCAAAGCAGTTTCTTGGCCTGGGGTTATGCTGGGCTGTTGGCCATCCTTCTCCCAGCAGTAGTTAGGCGTGATGCCGGCGATAACTCGCTAACTTTTCACAAAGGATACTGTGGAATCTTTAACGTCCACCAACTAATGTCGGCAGATGGCACGCCTGATTTAACGTCCATCCGAGGGACAACTCCCATTGATGAATCACCCTGCATGTGAAACACCTGGATGACAGTTTATAGCCGGGTCAGGATTCGAACCCAGGCTAGACAGTTTGGAAGCCAGTGTGTGTGTACCTCTTGGCAATCCTGTAAGCCTGGTATGTAAATGTAATGATCATCCATTTTGTCACGGTATTTGTGTTGTAGATATCATCGCTTTTTCTTATGGTACGATACTTGCCGATGTCCTGACAATTCCAACACAACCACCTTACTCCACTTTTGCCCAGAGAGGAGGTTTTGAGTTGGAGTTGTGACCTTTCCTGATCTCAAAATCACCTTCACTGTCATCAATATAAATGACACCATTTTTTTTTCTGAAGGTATATCCTTAAGTGATACATCAATGAAGGCTCTCCAAAATGAATATTCAATACCCATGGAATTAGATTCCCAATACACTATCAATCTTTATGCCTTTTCGATAACTAAGCGTGAACTTAAATTGATATCTGATGAGATTATTTCCTACACATTCTTTCTTGTTCTAATCCCTTATGTTGCGAGGATACATCAAAGATCCAAAACACAAAAGAAAGTCTGATAGAAGAAGGGGGCGTTGGGGTCGTCACATCCATATCACGAAACATTTCAGGGACATCCACAGTCCTTTTTTTATTGGTTCATTTCCTTTCTGCAACTAATCAATAAGTGATATCCAGGTAACAAATAAGAGGCTCTTCTTTTTATTTCACCTTGCATGGCTGTCCTGGTAACAGATTCCTGATAAGCCACTTATCAGGGAGAATTAACGCTCAAGCGCTTGCAAGGTCACCCGACATATCGAGCTGCCTCTGCTGTCTTCCTCTACAGATTGTAAGGCTCATGGAAGAACAAGTACAACACAATGTTGATTGCGTAGGATCACTACCACACCACTCTTACCAGGAAACAAACTGAAGAGTTCATTTGCTCTGTGGTTGTCACAGCAACTGACAATCGATGCACTTAATTTCATCTAAAAACACAGACGAGGCTGGGTATACTTCCCATTGGTAAGTACATAATTTTGGTAAGAGCAATTGGAGGAGCCTGCTGGCCATTACTGGTAGGTATGATTGGGGAAGTAAAATGAAATTTTAAAATAAGTTTAAAAACGAAGCAGCCAATGAACACAGCATATAATTTGCAGTTTTTGCACACACACTCAGACCTGAAATGTTTGTCTGAAGGATTTATGGAGCTACACGAACATGTATCGTTACAACAGTGAATCAATGAACTGGAAACCACCTTACGGGATGGACAATCTTTCAATGGAGTGATCCGATTTACAAAGGAATTGCTTTGGTGCAAAAAATATGGCCGGACTGAGTGGCAGATAATCGGGTGCACATCGATATTTTCCCAATAAACGCATAATGAACGAGGGACCGTGAAAATGACGAAGTGTGTGACGTTGAGGAAACAAAGCGCTATGGATAATTTTTGCTGAGCAGCGTTTTAAAGTGAGTGGACAGTGTCAACTGAATATGTAAAGGTACACCAAGGAATGAACCAGTGCGTTCAACAATGACGTCATAAAGCCTCGACATATTTACGCAACCGGCTTTCCAATTGCAAATGTCTCCTTGAGAGGGACAGAAAGGGAGAGACAGACTTGACTTGACTCTTATTACAAGAAGATAACCCGGTCAAGAAGAGGTAAACAGATCGAAGGACGTGACGACACAAGATATTAGCAACAACAAAAGAAATTCATTTTCTTGAACCTGACTCGGGGCTTCAACTTTCCACCATTTCTCACTCAACTCATCAATTCGAGAAAACTCTTGGGAAAAACAAGACTCCGGTTTAAGGCGAGCACATACAGACTCTTTAAAGGCTAACAAAGCTCTAGAGTCTTATGGTCTGGCACCTGAAACCATTCTCCTGAGATATATATATATATATATAAAAAAGAAAAAATATATATATATATAAAAAAAAAAAATATATATATATATATATATTAAAAAAAAAAAAATATATATATATATATATATATATATATATATATATATATATATATATATACATATATATATATATATATATATATATATGTTGCAAGTACAGCTTCAGCAAGTCAGAAATTGGTAACTTGGGATTCATCGTTCTTACGAAGCAAAGGGCATCGAGTAAACAAAATGATGAAAGGAAAACCAAGGATCAAACTTGTGGAAAAGAGAACGTATGAGCTGAAAAAGCAGAACCAGTCTTTGGCATCCAATGTACAGATGGAAGAGGTCTTCAGAGCAGAGATGTCAACAAGTCACTTTAGTCAAGTCTCAAGTCACCGTAGTATTACTTCTCCTTGTGAAGGTGGTGATGATGATAAGAGGTGGTGGTGAAAGTCCCACATTTACTTGGAAACCTCGTCACAGAGTACAAGCTATCAAGGAATTAAGATGCAGGAGTTCATTTGTTGTGATGTACGTTCTGAGAAGTTGTTGAACTCAAGTTTTTATTTGTCAACTTCATACAGTGGACATTTCTTGCTTTGCCCATAGGAAAAACAAATTTATGTTAAGTTTACTTCATATATCTAGTGTACCTACTTGAATATATGGACATGAGACTAGTCGGGAACCTCAGCTTGTGGTTTTTTTTGTATACCTTGTCGAGGCTCGTATGACAGCTAACACACAACGCACAGCAAGGGGGTCATGAGACAAAAGGAGTGGGAGTGGGAAGGACAACTCAGTGGGGAACAGAGACATTAGGAGATCTCTGGAAGGGAGAGGGATGGGGCGGGGAACACGGGGTATACAAGATGGACATTACAGGGACTTACAAGCAAGGAATATTACAAGCATGGAATTGACGGAGGTAGAAAAGATTGAGGATTTGGATGGGGGATGATAAGAGGTGGTGGTGAACAGCTGTTATGAAGGCCTGCAGGGAAGAATGGGAATGAATAGAGTGAGGGAGTTTATTCCAAAGGTGGGAAAAAAGAGGAATGAAAGAGTGAAGGTGAGCAGTGATTGGTGATTTTGGTAGTTTTACCAGAAGGGGGTTGTTGGCGGACCTTGAGCGCCCTGCGGAAATATGGTGGGGACAAATCGCAGACAAATCGGGGGGGGGGGCGAGACTGGAGAGGAAACAGTAGAAGACAAAAAGATCACCGATCTGCCTGTGGTGAGAGAGTGGGAGGCACAAAGACTCAGCCTCATGGTGGGAGATACCAATGATCCGAAATGCCTTGGTTTCCACAGCGTGAAGCCGAGAAAGGTGGGAGGCAGGAGCACCAGCCCAGAGGTTAGAGCGGTACTCCATCAGGCTGCAGACGAAAGCTTTGTAAGTGGTCAGGAGCTCAGCTGGGCCGAGGAAGGACTTTGCATGACAAAGGATTCCCAGTCGGCGACTGGCTTTGGAGGCCAGGTTGGAAATGTGGCTTTCCCAGGAAAGATCATGGCAGATAGTGAGACCCAGAAGCTTGATTAAAAGGACTTTTTCCAGAGGATTGTTGAGAAAGTGGATGGGAGGGTGGGGGGGGGTTCTAAACGGTCCTTTTGGAGAGACATCGTGAGTGTGAGATTTGTCCAGATTGAAAAACATGTTCCACGTGTTGGACCAGTTTGTGATTTGACCCATATCGGCAGAGAGCGAACATGCTGCTGCATGCTGGTCTGAGGGATGACAGATGGTACGGCAGAGGGTGGAGTCATCAGCAAAGAGATAAAGAGGATTTTCCAGAGAGTCGGAGAGATCATTGATGAAAACCAGAAAAAGAACAGGACCCAGAACGCTACCTTGAGGAACTCCAGCCTGGACAGGAAGAGGGGATGAAAGAACTCCATTTAGGGCCACACGTTGACTGTGACAGGAGAGGAAGTTTGCGAGCCATGAGTGAAGATGGCCTTGGATACCATAGGAAGAGAGTTTGGTGAGCAGGGCAGGGTGCCAGACCATGTCAAAAGCACGCGATATGCCTCAGGAGTCGTTTTGTAAAACTGGTGCTTGCCAGTTGGACATGGTGTGCTCTGTGCTATCTGGAGAGTGGACAATCCCTTTTATTTAGCCTTAGTGGAAAACGGTATGCAATCCGACAGCCATGAGCATTACCGTGCTGCTCGTGCAAAGTATACATGTACAAGGTATATGTCATCATTGACCGAACTGCACATGCATGCCGATGACTGAAAATAATTTACCATTTTTATATGGTCGAGGCTCATGGAAGAGCAAGGACACAGAACAGACCAGGACACAACATAACAAAGGGAACAGCAGGAGAAAGGGGAAATGCCATTAGCATGGCAGAGGGAGAAGGTAGACAGATGGACAAACAAGGGATGTATGTAACGATGAGAGTTGGGGGAGAATGCAAGGAGTGGAGGAAATGGATACATAAGCAAAATTTTGGGAGGGATGGGGGTGGTGTAATGGATGTAGTCAAGATCATGGCTTTGGATGGGGGATGACCTGAGATGGTGGTGGACAACACTCTTAAAGACCGGGAGGGAAGAATGAGATTGAAAAGAGTGTGTAAGGCGGTTCCAGAGGAGGTTCCAGAGAGCAATAAATAAGTGGAAGTGAGCAGTGGTTCTGGATTTATTCAGTTTCACTCTCAGGGGGTTGCTGATGGACTGCATGCAGAAATGAAGCGGAAGAAGACTGAGAGACGACTAACCTGTCAGCGATGGGAAAGTGATAGGCCCATCGGCTCGTCTTAATTGCGAGACATTCCATTGATTTTAAAATCCTTAGTTTCCACATCAAGCTGAGAAAGACGTGAGCCAGTGAAGCCAGCACAGAGGAGAGCGCAGCACTCCATCGAGCTGCAAATGAAAGCCATGCAGGTGGATAGGAGCTCAGGTGTGCCAAGGAAGGACTTTGCACGATGGAGGATGCCCAGTCGGCATCTGGTTTTGGAGGCCAATTTTGAAATGTGGCTTGCCCAAGAGTGATCATTGCTTCGAGTGAGATCCAAGAGTTTGAGTAACTGAACTTTTTTGAGGTGGTTGTTGAGAAAATAGATGGGAGGGTTTGTGGAACAGTCCTTTCAGAGAGAGTGTGAGAGAGAGAGTGCGAGAGCGAGAGCGACAGAGACAGAGACAGAGACAGAGACGACAGAGACAGAGAGAGTTCTCAGGATTGAAAGATATGTTGAAGTGTTTGACCAGTTTGTGAATTTGCCACGGTCTAATGAGAGAGAAGAGGTTGCTACCTGTCTATCAGAAGGATAAGGGATTTCATGACAGAGTGGAGTCATCATCAAAGAGATAGAGAGGATTTTCTAGAGAGTCAGTGAGATCATTGATGAAGATTAGAAATAATATGGGGCTGAGAACACTGCCTTGGGATACTCTAACCTTGAAATGGAATTTCTAACCCCGCTTATTCAACGATTATTTTCCAATCACTGTGAACAACTCATTATAAACTCAAGCCATATGTAAGTTGCAAGCAAGCCACAAGTTCCCAGACACCAAGTACCAAGTCGAGTCTCAAGTCAATTTTGTCAAATCCGAGTCAAGTATTTAGTTGCAAAATTTTGCGACTCGAGTCCCCAACTCTGCCTCAGAGTGATGACAAAAAGGACTCTTGTTAGACCTGACAGATATAAGGTTGAGTCTCTTGAAAAAAAAAAATTGAAGTCAAGCAATCATGCACAAGCTTCCATTGTAGGTGCTCAGCACGTTTGGACATGCAAATTAAATGCTGTGTTCATTGGCTGCTTCGTTTTTAAACTTATTTTAAACACATACATTGATGACCAGGCAGGATGCAATGGAATCCCTGCAGGCAGAAGTGCTTCCCAGTTGGTAGTCAGTACGCCATTGGAGTTAACAGAAATAAGAATATTCAGACATTGTGCATACAAGGCAGACGTTGTGTGAAGGTAGACAGAAGCATCATCGAATGGACGTTGGAAAAACAAAAATCAGGGAAAAGAGGGTGAATAAAACTTGCATCTTGAACCCCAAATGCAATAAAGGCAACAATAAATTATAAAAGTTAAACACTAACAATTAAACACAAAAGTTGCCCAATTAAACGAGCTGACCTAATATTGGAAACTTCCAAAATCTGGTTCAGAATCTGCCATCCAGAAAAAGCAGGAACGGGAGGCGTCCTTGACAAGGAAGAAACCAGACTCAATAAAAGATTGAATAAGGGACCTACTTTGGCAGTCGTGTTGAAAAAGGTTGTCGTAAAAAACAGGTTCACACATAAGGTTCCAAATCTTGTATGAATCCTTATTTCATACTGGATTGAGCCACTGAGTAGCAGTCAAGAGACTCCGATAAAAGGAAGGAAGCAAGGAGGTGTCAACTCGCTGCAGGTCAACGAGAAAGAGTTCAGGGCCACACATGAGCTTACCTGCTTGCTGCAACGAGCAAGAAGCCAGGTGCTGCCAAGACAGAATTTCTTCATACAAAAGTTGACACAAGGTGGCCAGCCGAAAAGCCAATATTATACTGATAATGTCCACGAGTCGTTGACCACCATTTGCTAACGCGGTCGTAAAAAAATTCTGCTCGAAGCCACATTCATACTTGGCGAGTACACATTGACAATTATGAAAAGCAGCTGACCAATGGAGAAGGTCAGGAAAGCCAAATATCCCTTCACAATTTCGTTGAAGGAAACCGAAGCTGATTGAAGAGTTTGCCGAAAAAAAAGATGGCTATTATAGCAATAGGACTTGAAAGACAATTAAATAAACCAATGCCTTTTAAGAAACAATTTCCACTTTGCTAAAGAACCATCAAGCAGAGTGAGTTTCTTACAGGAGTGAGATATCGAATTTATGATGCTCAACTTGCTGTTTCATTTGAACTTTACAAAGAGAGGTGAGACCACCTCCTGTACGGTATATATTTACTGTACCTGGGGTCGCCAACAAAGATTCCATCAATCATGATCTCTGAGTTATTTCCTGGTAAGACTCAGAAATTTCATTAAACGGTGATGTTGAGGGCCTGCAATGTTATAGCTATCAGGTCGAGAAATCATCATCTTAATGACTTGAAATTCTCTAGATCAGGAAAATGATTTTAAAGTTTGACACCCTTTTTCTGATAACCTTTGTGCAAGAAAACATGAATATCAGGAGTAACAGATGAATCAACCTCAAGGTTTTGAGAGGAGATGTCACTTGCAAGTGTCACTGAAGGTCAAGACAACAGAGGATGTCCCGTCAGACTCAAATCCCACTCATATCTTAACACACCTCACAACCCAAAGTGCTTAACCCCCCCCCCACACCTCAAAGACTCAGTCTCCCTAACCCAACTCTGTGCAATCTTTGCTCCCACCCCCCCCACTCTCTCCAACTCTCTGTCCTCCTCTCTCCATTTCCTCTTCAAGTCCTCAACCTCCCCTCTCCCAATCACACCCCTTCGAAACCTACGGCTCCCCCTTTCTTCTTAAAATCCTCAACCCCCTTCCCAATCCCAAGTATTCAACCCATCCCCAAAACCTCAGCCCTCCTATCCCTACTCTGTCCTGACTCTCTCCTCACCCCCCTACTCCAACCCCCTGTTTACACTCCCCCTTTTTTCTTCAAGTCCTCAACCCTCCCCAACTCCAAGTCCGCAGAATAGTGACGAACTGTAAAGACTGCTGAGGTTTGTCGGTGAAGTAAATGGACAAAAAGGAAATTATTCATTGGACAGAATTGACTGAATAATTTGTGATGTTATTATCATTTTATTTTTTTTACTGCTGGTAGAAGTGCAAACCAGCGATTCTGAAATTATACACCACCCGTGAAACTTCATGCTTCCGCTCACACAAAGCATTGTCAGAGTGTTCTTTTGTACTCATCACATGTGCATAAAAAGTTAGTGGAAGTATTAGTAAAGAGTCCCAGATGCCGTTTATAAGGGAATCCGTTCCGAATGGTGTGTGGAATCTTTACGGAGTTTGCGAGTTATGTCCTTTGACAGGACAATAGTCACCAACTGTGTAGACTGCTAAAGTTTCTCAGTGAAGTAAATCGACGGAAAGGTAATTGTATGTTTACAGAATGGGCTGAATAGTTTGTGGTTGTAATATTTTTTTTACTTTCGGTAGCTATGTGAACCAACGACTCTGAGCCTATACACCACCAATGTGTGCAACAAAAATGCACATTACTCGAAATTGTGTGAATATCGATATTTTTAGACCTCCGCATGTGCATGCACTGTATGGATCAAAGAGCTCTTAAATGAGGTATACCTCAGTATCATAGGTGCTGTGGTTATGACATTTACCCCGTTCAGACACATTCATGCAAATTGCATTTATATTAGGTATATATATTAAAAAAAAAAAAAAAAAAAAAATATATATATATATATATATATATATATATATATATATATATATATATATATATATATATATATATACACAGTAGACTACGCACAAGTTGGCAGTGTGTAACTCATCACTTCGCCTAAGTCGGCAGCGTCAAAATGTCCCGAATTTATCAAATGTTAAATCCCTTTGAATAAAAAATGTAAGTTGAGCCTGGTCGTCATCTCTAAGTCGTCACTTCCTCTAAGTCGTCAGATGTTGTACGTTCCCGCGTAATGGAAACTCAAGTAAATTGAGGAAACTCAAGTAAAACGCTTAACTAGTCACACGGAACTGCTGCCTCATGAGAAGCCCGATTTTATGGAATCGTGATGCGCGCTCATTGCTGTACACCGCCAGTGATAGGCTATTTATAACTGCGCTGCATTCAGCTCAGTCAGCGACCACGGTGGTCGCTGGCTCAGTGTGTGGCCAGCTGGGCCGTGAAGCTGGGCATTGAGTACTGTATTGGGTATTACGCAAGATTACGCATAAGCCGTGGTCGCCATGACGACAGTTGTCATTCTACTTTGGATATGTATACACGTTGATTGCACTGCAGGCAGGACGATGGCGACTAAGTGTAAGCTTACAACTAAAACCTACCAAGAAAAATACGACATTATCAAGTTTTGCGAGGCAAACCCACTGATGAAGAAAACAGCCATAGCTGAGAAGTTCGACATCAAACTGCAGACATTGAACGATATCTTGAAGAATAAGGGCAAGATATTTGGACAAGTGGAGAAGATCGCGAGGCCGGTGGTAAGTGTGAAACATGTGTCCTTTGAAGATGTCGATGATATGCTCATCATCTGATTTCGGCAAATGTTGGCTCAGCCAAATATTCAGTTGGATGGTGAAATGTTACTGCTGAAGGCACGTAAATTCGCTGCGGACCTCGGGCATGATGATGCCGAGACCTTGCCGATGCACTGGATAGACGGATTCAAAGTGAGGTGGGGAATCGCAAGGTCAAGAAGTGCGGCGAATCAGGTGGCATGGATTCGGCAGTGGTGCACTACTGGAACAATGGCAAGTTGAAAGACATCTTGGAAAGGTATCAGCCTCGGGACGTGTACAATGCTGATGAGACTGGGCTTTTGTGGCATATGCGGCCAGAAAAGTCTCTGGGGTTCGTTGGTCAATCCCATCATGGTGAATAAGCAGGTGAAGATCCGTGCAACGCTGCTGGTTGGAGCGAACATGGATGGCACCGACAAGCTGCCTCTGAACGCCATCGGGAAAAGTAAGAATCCCCAAGCCTTCAAAAGTGTGAAGATTGTTGAGATTGTCTAGATTGTTGCGGCTTAGAGATTGTTGCGCCCTCTCACACGTATGTGTCCAGGCCACGCGCGACTTCATCATTCACCCCACGGTCATCATGAATGTTCGCATACGCGCAAGTCGTCATACGTCAAAGTCATCACTTTTTTTCGGTCCCGATGGTGACGACTTATGAGTAGTCTACTGTGTATATATATATATATATATATATATATATATATATATATATATATATATATATATATATATATATATATATATATATATATATATTTATATTTACATGAGCCTGGTGTGGCTTAGTAGTTAATGTGATGGCTTGAGTTCGAGCCCCGCTGGCCGCTGAGTTTGCTTCAGGGAGGTTGACTCGGCCTGTCATCCTTCTGAAGGTCGGCGAAATGAGGACCAGTATACTGGTAATTATCCCTGCAGAGTCGAAACCGACAAAAGGGTTGGTGTCAGGAAGTCATCCAGCCATAAAAACATTGCCACAAGAAAGGGTACCATTCATGATTGGAGCCCGCAAAAAGCTGACCCCTGCTCAAGGATAAAGGCTTTCAAATGGTGTGATGCACATATATGTATGTTATCCTGCCTCACACTGCCATGTGGGTGAAATCGCAATAATCATTAACTGCATTAAACCAAAGGACTGGTTATCCCCACACTTAAAAAGAAAAATGTGGGAGGGAGGGTGTTGTTATTGGCTCTGTCTGTCTGTCTGTCATGCTTTCTCCTTCTAAACGGTTGTGCAGAAATTCACCAAACTTGGTAGTTATTATCACCGCATGGCACGAAGGTGTGAAAGCAATATCATCCCCCCCACCCCCCCCCCCAACCCCATGTACAATGAAAAAAAAGGCAATTACGGGGAGATTTTAAAACATTTTTTAAATGAAACTTTATATTTACGATAAACATTGGGGGGCGCATGAAATATGTCATGATTTTTTGGATTTGACCCCCTGGTTCATGCCCCAGGGTCGAAACAGAATTTTTTTAAAACTCAAAATTTGATATCGAGTTGTTCCAGGTGGAACTTTTTGCCATCTTTCAAATTTGCTTTAGGTGGGAAGCATGGGGATTTGGGATTGTGCGCCATCGACTTCACTCTAGTTTCCTTTGCAGTTCCCCGAGAGAGTGAGTCCTGCAGAGGCATGTATGGAACTACTACTACTACTACTACTACTTTTTAACGGCCCCCAATCATCCCCTCCTTCTTGTGGGTTGTGGAACGTTTTGGCCAAAGTCCTTCAGGAACCGGTTGGCCAGACCTGCGATTTGACTGAAGGTGATTTGGGCCGGAATTTGGAACTTGGCCATGGTGCTGGTGATAACTCACCTACTCTTTGCAAGAGACACTGTGGGATCTTTAACGGCCAGCAACCAATGCTAGCAGACAGGACACCCTTTTTGATGAAACACCCTGCCTGGTAAAGCACCATTCTGACAGTTTATAGTCCGGTCAGGAATCGAGCACCATCATATCAGACAGAAACAAAATTGACAAGCAGTGTATTATTCTTTGGTCTGTTTCAGTAGTGCTCATGGCATTGTGTGACATCCAATCATGTTCCACAAACTAATTTTGTCAATAACATTCGCCTTTGTATGAATGGCATGAGCATCAGAAAAATACAAACTCATCATCTTCATCAATCAGATAGGATCACATACCATGCTCTATGTAGAGTATCGGTGCTGTCAAAGCAGTTTCTATGGCTAGAGTTACAATCCAGTCGCTACTCCAACACAGGAAGTCAGGGAAGGAATTTGCAATTTGTTCAGGATGCCGGCGAGAGCTCGCCTACTTTTCATGAAGGACACCATGGGATCTTTAATATAAAGTCGACAGACAGGATGCCAGCTCAGCATCCATCCGAGGGACGGCACTCACATTGGTGAATCACCCTGCCTGTGAAACACCGGGATGACAGTTTATAACTGGGTCGGGATTTGAACCAACAGGTCGGCGAGACAGTTTTGGGGTGAATCTGCCCACCTCTAGGTTATCCTTCCAACCCATCACCTTGATACACAAACAAAATCCAAGTGAAAGGTTGATCAAGATGCCTATAGATCATGCATTTCAAATGGACAACAATTGGTTAAGAGTTCCTAATTAGCCATATGTCATGGCTTGACATTCATCACCTCAAGTGACCAGTACTAACGAATTAATGGTCCAACGGTTCATGAATTGTCTTGCCAAACAAAACATCGTTTTTTGTTCAACAATATGAATTGTAATGAGTTAATCCATAAAATGAACTCTCTTTTAATGGTGTGAAGTTTAAAATCAGCATTCACAAATGTTGTGGAGTAAAGCTTTACAGCAATTCGATTTTTAAAAATCCAAAACAATCGATTCTGATTGTTCATGTAAAGACTTTTGTTATTACAGTTACTCCTTTCTTGGTTTAATTTACTCATTGTAATTACTTTTAACCCAGTTAACTCAGTTGGTAGCAAACGATAAACTGTCTGTGTGGGGCTTCACAGAGTGTGCCGTCCCTCAGATGGACATTGAACTGCGGCCTATCTCTGCCAGAATTCATTGCTGCTCGTGGACATTAAAAGTCACACTGTCTTTTGATGAAGAGTAGGTGAGTTATCACTGGCATTCTGGAACAAATTACAAATTCCCACCTGACTTAGCACTCGTGCTTGAGAGGACTGGGACAGTCAAGCGCAAGGAACAAATTCCCCTCGAAACTACATGATGTCACATGTCGTTATCAGAGGAGACACAGTCTGCTGGAACATGGTGTTTATGATCTTGATGATGAATCGATTTAATCAGATGGCAGTGGTGGGTATTGTGGGGCCAGGGGAAGGGGCTGGGGGTTGGGGGGGGGGAAGTCACATCGTGAAAATGGGAACATTGCAAACTAGAGAGTTCATAGACCACATTACCCCGTGCAGTGTTGGGAAAAAGGACACAGGGAGGGTCTCTTAAACTCTTGCTTTGCGTTTTCAGGCACGAGCTGCGATTTTGTCTGAATCTCGATATTCTCCAACGCCGAGAGCGCGAGCAGCAAATTTGATTGGTCAAAATGGCATAAAATGGCGTAAAATTTTATCCAAGTGCTGCTAAACTGGAGGTTTTTGGAAGTGCCAACCAAACGAATTGTGTTCTGCGGTGTTCAAGTACTGTACGTAATTCAATTGAAATAAAATAAACTTTTAAAAGGCTGGAGGGGAAAAAAAAGAAAAAAGAAAAACATTGAATCAGAAGTTTAGCACCATTGGTGCGGCGTCTTTTACACCACCTTATCAAACACGTTCAATTCGTTTTTCATGCCTGTTCCTTGTGTTCTTTATAACACCCCTAACAACAGTGAGTTTCCCGTTTGGAATGATTTTCCGTTTTGTTTGACTGCCAGATGAGCAGACGGACGGAGAAAATGACCTTACTCCTCTGTGCACATGCGTGCTCGGGACAAGATTCCGCACAATTTGCCAAAGTGCTGCTAAACTGCAGGTTCGTTTTCGTTCAATTTCCAATTTGTGTTCTATAGTGTTCAAAATATAAAATTTAATTGAAATCAAGTAGTTCCTCGATCACACACTGACAACACACAGACAGTAGACCGACAGACAGACTAATTGGGAGAGCTCCCTTCGTGCTCTTCCCACAGGGTAAAAATAAAAATCCCAAATGTGCTCTCAAGGATCCATACAGAGGAAAGTGGTGCAGAATGAATTCCATTGTGGAGATGATGGCTGGTAATATGATGGCATTCCAAAGGGAACATTTGAATCTCTGCATTCATCTGTCAGGCAGAGAATGGGGCACGATTATTCCAGTGCAAACCGCATGCTGAGCAAGCCGCAGCCCGCAGGGTTTGAAAATTCCTTTCCACATCCAAGGACTCCACATCGAATTTGAAAATGCATTTCGAGCACAAACTTGATTATTTCAATATGAAGCACCAAGACAAAAAGATATTTGCTAAATCTCAGCTCAATATTGTTTGTAATCATTGTGTACGGCGAAAGCTAGATCGAAGTGATTTTGCAGTTGCTTTCATCAGGTCTGATGGATCCAAACACATAGAACATAACACTGTACTGATTCAAAGTTAACTGCACTGTAATGTCGTTTCTGAGTAAATCGAACAACAAACAGTTGATGGGTGGTGGTTTTATAAAAACGTTCACGTCGTTATCATCTAGTTTCGTCAAGTCATGTCTGACTTCTGGTGACATTGATGATCAGATGTCTCCAAACATCTCTGTAGCTCACCAAAACTTTGGCAGAGGCAGGTTGGTTTGGCAGAGGCAGGTTGGTTTGGCAGAGGCAGGTTGGTTTGGCAGAGGCAGGTTGGTTGCAGCCCATCCATGCAGCACATGCAAGGTCTAATTCCTCTTCTTCCATCAATCCGACTCAGCATGGTTGATTTCTCCAGACATTCGTTTACTGCATGCATGATATGTCCAAAGTATGACTGTTTCTGTTTTAGCAGATCAGCACTTCTGATGTAACTGGTAGTCTGATTTCTTCAAGCATTGATTTGTTTGGTCTTCTTGCAGTCCATAGAATTTTTAACGTTTGTCTCCAAAATCACATTTCAAAATTGTCAATCTTCTTACTTTCTCACTGTCCATTATTCACATCTATCCATTCCAATTGTAAATACCATGTCACTATACTTTGTTGAAATGCAAGTAAAACAAACCAAAATTAGAAGGGCACTCGGTGGAGCGCATACCTCTGGCACACAATGCCTGATCCATGATAACATATCGGGCACAGTACAATTTTTGAAATATTACGCTATACAGTACGATATGGTTTTTGGTCCAATCTCTCAATGGTGAAGAATCACTTTAAAAATTAAATAACTGTCCTATCCAGATCCAGATTCGGATCTTCAACAAAATTGAATCAAGCACACACCCAACATGTCCACAAAATTTCACCCGGATGTGTCCAAAACTTTTTTAGATATCCTGCACACAAAAAACAAACAAAAAAAAACATAAATGAAAATCACTCGTAGAGTGACAACTTGGCAAAACAGCACAAAGTAGAACGGCACTCGGTAAAGTGCATACCTCTGCCAGGTGGAACAGTTTACGTTTTGTAACCCAATGATGCGCTGGATCTGAACCAAAATCCAATCCGCTTGTTCTTGTCACCTATTCAACTCATCCACAACTTTTTGAGATAAAGTGATATATTTAGTTTTTGGCCCTATCTATTAATTTTAGAAATTAGGCCTGTGTTGACCTGTTGACTTTAAAATTAATTGGTGGTTGAAATCAGTGACCTGACAGGAAAATGCTCTTCAAATTTCAAGGTAATTGGATTAAAATTGAGGATTTTAGAAATTTGGCTGATGTTGACCTTTTGGTCCATGTTGACTTTTTCACCTATGGTAACCACAAAAATAATAGGTGGTTGAATTCAGTGACGTGATATGCAAATCCTTTTCAACTCAATCAAATGAAAATTGAGGATTTAGGATATTTGGGCCAAG
The DNA here is from genome assembly GCF_056783735.1 of Eptatretus burgeri. Taxonomy (NCBI): domain Eukaryota; kingdom Metazoa; phylum Chordata; class Myxini; order Myxiniformes; family Myxinidae; genus Eptatretus; species Eptatretus burgeri. Next base: position 118,476,238 of record NC_140962.1, on the reverse strand, counting down.
TTGGCCTTTGGCCTATATTTACCTCAAAATTAATAGGTTTTTGAATTCAGTGACCTGACATGAAAATGCTCTTCAAATTTCAACTTAATTGAATGAAAATTGAGGATTTTAGAAAATTTGGGCCAAATTGGCCGAATGGCCTCTGTTGACCTTTTGGCCTGTTTACCTCAAAATTAGTAGGTGGTTCAATTCAGTGACAGGATATGCAAATCCCCTTCAAATTTCAAGTTAATTGGATTAAAATTTGAAATTTTAGAAATTTGACCTATGTTGACCTTTTGGTCGATGTCGACCTCAAAATTAATAAGTGGTTGAGTTCAGCGATCTCATATGTAAATGATCTTCAAATTTCATGACAATCAGATGAAAATTGATAATTTTAGAAACAATTCAAAAATTTGGCCTAGTTTTGGTTGACCCTTATGGCCTATGTTGACCTTATGCCCTATGATAACCTCACAAGTAATAGCTGATTGAATTTATTTACCTGATGTGAAAATTCTGTTCAAATTTCAAGTCGATTAGATGAAATTTGAAGATTTTAGAAAATTTGCCTTAAATTGGCCAATTGGCCTATGTAGACCTTTTTAGTCGACCGAATTTTACAAAACATCAATGCAGGACCTTCGCAGGGTCGGTGACATTAATCTCTGAAAAATTCAGAGCGATCGGTTGAGTGGTTTGCGCTAGAGGTGAGCGGACAGATAAATAAACAATCACACCAACACACCAACACACAAACAAATGGAGGGATGAACACACTTGTCCCAAAAAAATTTTGGGACAAGTAACAAATGAAAAATTACTCAGAGTGACAACGTGGCAAAACGGAATGGCACTCAGTAGAGAACATACCTCTGGCAGGCTGAATAGTTTACATTTTGTATGCCACTGATATGTTGGATCTGATTCCGGACCTTAACCAAAATCGAATCGGCTTGTTCATGTCACCAAACCAATTCTTCCACCTCGTTTTGTCACAAGTTGCCCACATCTTTTAGAGATAACATGCTATACATAGTTTTTAGCCCCATCTCTCAATGGTGAAGAATCAGTTAAAAAAAAATGAAATAATACTTGTATCCAGATCTGGATTCGGATCTTCACCAAAATTAAATAAATTAGGCCTTTTCACACTCCCAACCTGTCCACCAAGTTTCTGCAGAATCCATCCATAACTTTTTGAGAAATCATGCTCTGTATCGTTTTTGGCCCGATTTCTCAATGGTGAAGAATCATAAAAAAAATTCTCGTATCCAGATACGGATCTTCACGAAGATCGAATCAATTAGTCCTCGTCACATACGCAACATCTCCACCATGTTTCATCCAAATCCGTCCTCAAATTTTTGAGATATCATGCAATATCATTTTTAGCCCCATCTCTCAATGGTGAAGAATCAGTTAAAAATTTAATAATCCTCGTATCCAGCTCTGGATTCGGATCTTCACTAAAATTGAATCAATTCTTCCTAGTGGCACTCACAACCTGTCCACCAAGTTTCATGTGAATCCATCCATAACCTTTTAAGATATCGTTCTACATATCGTTTTCAGCCCCATCTGTCAATGATGAAGAATCACTTTAAAAATTCTCAGATCCGGATCCGGATTCGGATCTTCCTAAAAATTTAGCATTGATCTCCTTGGCTGGTCACCTACACACATTTTCGCCAAATAATAAACAGACAGAAAAGGGGTAACAACATAACCTTCTTCACCTTCGGTGGCAGAGCAAAATACCCCCAAAGGTACCCCAAAAAAAAAAAAAAACCAAAGGAGCAAGATACCACAATGCCCCCAAGGCTATTTCTTGAACATATATATATATATATATATATATATATATATATAATTCCAAAAATATTCAAAGTTCCTGATAATAATGTATTTTAGAAATTTGTTTTTTTTTGCAAATGCCTTCCTCAAAACCTGCACACACCTATTGCCAGTTTATTTTCCAAATGGCGCTTTTAATGGAAGAAAACAGTTTTGAATTAATCTATATTCAAGCGAATAAGGTCGATGGTAAAATGGAGAACGAAGCACAATTCTTCCCCCATTCTGGCTTCTATTCAAGTGCCCTACATCATCATTGTTATTCATGAAGTTAATGAACATAGATGAGATTTATGACTTTATAATGGAAAAGCAATTCAGGCTGTCTTTAAGGCCCATGACAATAAATACAGCTCCTTCTGGGCCATCCTGGCCGTCGTGGAAAGGAGAGGGCTCATCAGGTCTAGGAAATGGTGAAGAAGTTAGATATCTCAATAACGTGTGAACATAGACCACCGCCAGCACCATTGTGCAATGGTCCATTAACACCACTACACGTATGCCTTTTCCACAATATAAATATTGTCATGGATCAGGTTGGGTCCAGTTGGGCCAGTAATTATTCTTTTGTGAATTTTTCAGGCTGACGTGTGCCAAGTCGAGCGATTTTTGGGCGGAGATGGCATATTAAATCTGGGGATGTCATGCTGGATAAATTTGGACCAAAATGAAAATGTCATTGTTGTTATGCCATGTATAATTCGAGTAAAAATTGTGCAAGATTAAAAAAAAAAATCTTTCTCAGGAAAGAAATCATCTTTTTCTTTGTTTTCACTATGTTTTCACTATGTTTTCACCCGGTTTGGGTGTCTGTCTGTTTGTCTGAAACAGGATATCTCAAAAAGTTATGGACAGATTTGGACTAAACTCGTTGAACATGTCAGGTGTGTGACAGGGAGAATTGTTTAGATTTTGGTGAAGATCCGGACCCGGATAGGATAATTTTTTAAGTGATTATTTACCATTGAGGGGGGTTCGGACGAAACCAAACGATATATAGCACAATATCTCAAAAAGTTGTGTGTGGGTTCAGCCGAAGCTTGGTGGATGAGTTGGGTGGGTGACAATAACAAGCTGATTAGATTTTGGTTCAGGTTCGGATGCAGATCCGGTTTATGAGTGGGGTACAAAACATAAATTCATGTTCAGCCTGGCTTCCTTTATAAAGTAACAAGATAATTTTTACAAAGGAAACATGATTTATCTGAATGTCAATACAAAGGTGTGATTGCACCTCATAATCGATAGAGCCAAGTTGGTTCATGCCTTGCAGCGCCTGATTATGGTCCAGCTTTGTCTTCATGTAAAAGAACCAAGTCGGGTCAGACCACGCAAGTTGGTTTCATATTATCGTGAAAATAAGCCAAGTCTGGCCAGGCCATGTAGTTCGGGCTGGTCCAGTTTCATGTAACAGTGAAAACTAGAAGGGCACTCGGTTGAGCACATACCTCCGCCAGGCTGAACAGTTTATGTTTTGTATCCCACTGAGTGGTCGGATCTGCAGCCGGACCTGAACGCAAATCTAATGAGCTTGTTCTTGTCACCTACCCAATGCATCCACCAAGTTTGTCAAATCCGTCCACAACTTTTTGAAATATCATCATATGCAGGACTGTATATAGTTTTTGGTTCATGTTGTTCATGCTTGTGCTCATCCTGTACATGATCAGGAGCAATGTTAACATCCACCGGAGCAAGAACTGCAAATTTGTTTTCCGTTTCCAAAGCAGCAAGCGAGCTGGCTGTATCTACATGAGAGCCATGTAGTTTTCTCAATGGCGCTAGCCTTTTAGAAACGCTCACAATTACATCATGACCGTTGATGTTAGGATGCTTGTTTCTTCGGGAGTGAACGGTGACAAAACCCTCGTCGTCCACTTGAGATTCTTTAACTTCTGCATTTGTTTTCCAGGGCTGACTATGGAAGGTGTCTGTCACGTTCCACCACTCCAGATGTGCCACTGGTGCTTGACTTGGGTTCTGCAGCTCCAGGTGTATCATTAGTGCTTGTTCTGGGCTGCTGGCATTGAGAGTCATTACGTTCCACACGTTGAGACTCACCACGAGGAATGTTAGGTTTCGGAGACACATTCTTTAAATGTCCATGCTCACCACAAATAAAGCATGTCATCACTTCAGTGGCAATATAAACTTGGTAGCTACGATCTTTATATTTAAGAGTGACAGCAGTACTACGTGACCGTGCACCATTCTTCAAAACAAAATAACAGTGGCGGCGGAACCACATAATGTGTCGAACCGAAATGCCAGAACGCAAACGTTATGGGATCATGGAGATCTGTGACACAACCGTCCCAAAATAACTTAAAGCAGCGATAATCTCCTCGCATTTAAAGAAAGGAGGAATATTTGATATAATAATTTTAACAGCAGGTGTGTCCAAAGGACTTGCAGAAACAAAAAGATCCGGCGGGAGAGACAAGCCGGTTTTGACCGTCTGAGCAACGTATCGCTCTTCAGACAAAAATAGCACAACACGTTGATTCATCCTCGACGCTGCGAGAATGTTTGAGCCCAATGAGCTCTCCGAAACCCATTTCGACATCATCAAAACTGACTCCGTCCGGTGGAAAAACGATGACCCCGTTCTTTGGAGTGAGTTCCTCATACACACAATGATGCAAACGTAAATTCACCATAATGTAAAACAATACAAAGTAAATTGAAGGATCAAGAAATCAAAAGCAAACCTGCCACCAGCAAAACTAGCAAGTGGATGGAAACAAAAGATTAACATGAATGAAGTATAAAGCGAAGAAAAAGGCTAAATGGAGAAACACAGCAAGTCGAAAAGCAGGCCCAAAAACCAGGAAGTCCTGAACAGGCCTGTGAAACACTTACTGTGCGCGCTCTCTTTCTCTCTCCTGTCTCAACAAAGAAAGGAAACACAGGGGAAAACTTCACACACACACAAACAAGGATACAAAGGGAGCGAAAAGGGGATAGGAAAAACACCAACACAACACAGTACTCACAGCTACAATCGCAGAGCCGACATGATGCCACACCCATGCACAACTCACCAACAACCAGCAGGGGTAGAGAGACAGAGAAAGAGAGAGAGAGAGAGAGAGAGAGAGAGAGAGAGAGAGAGAGAGAGAGAGAGAGAGAGAGAGAGAGAGAGAGCGAGAGAGAGAGAGAGAGAGAGAGAGAGCGAGAGAGAGGGAGGGCTAGAGGGAGGGCGAGAGGGAGAGGGCGAGAGAGAGAGGGCGAGAGAGAGAGGGCGAGAGGGAGAGGGCGAGAGAGAGAGAGAGGGCGAGAGAGAGAGGGCGAGAGAGAGAGGGCGAGAGAGAGAGGGCGAGAGAGAGAGGGCGAGAGGGAGGGCGAGAGGGAGGGCGAGAGGGAGGGCGAGAGGGAGGGCGAGAGGGAGGGCGAGAGGGAGGGCGAGAGGGAGGGCGAGAGGGAGGGCGAGAGGGAGGGCGAGAAACAGACAGACAGAGAGAGACAGAGACAGAGACTTTTATTACATAAAGTATAAAGGATAAAAATTCAATACAACAAAGCAAAGGATAATATACAAGAGTGGAAAAAAAAGAAGAAACCAATTCAATTTTCAAGTTATCGATAAAGCATTGGCAACAGTTTATACACACGGATACCCGAAAAAATACATTCGAGAAAGGAGAAGATTATAAGAAGAGAGAAAGCAACACAGGCTGCACACGTACCGCCAGAGACTGAGCAACAGCCCCTTGCGTTTGCATGTGCGTGCCAAGCGAGAGAAAGATAAAGAGAAAGAGAAAGAGAAAGAGAAAGAGAAAGAAAAATACTACACGTAGATTTCTAATACATTTTCATTTACCTTGCACATCTTACCAACACACCAAGTTTCAACAAAGGTATTAATATTTTCATTATTTCTGTAATAATTAAATTGTAGTTTCAAACAAGTTGAAACTTGGGATTGGAAATGCAAAATCACGTTACATTGCTCAAAAGGTTTGCCTTTCACTTTGGCTTTCCTCGACAGGTAGATTGCTAATTTTGCCTCCGATAGAACATAGTTCAAAAACATTAACAACTTTTCAGGACCGGAATTGACTCTGAGGGCAAAAATAAAAAACCGGAGTGAAAAGGGGACATTTACCCGATGAAATATATTGTTCAATAAAAGAAAAAGGGGGCACAATCGTACACAATCAATATATCCATGGAACAAATCTTCAGTGATGTTACAAAAGGGACAAAACATTGATACAGCAACATCAATTTGGTTGACAAAGGTGTTTGTTGGCAGTGACCAGTGCAAGTCTCCATTGCAAGTCACCTGACCTTTTTGTTATTGGTGTGCAATACATCGATTCCCATGCAGGTTCAGAAGGGGTGGCATACGGCAAAAGCGTTTTCCATCTCAGTACTCCTACTGCAGATATATTTATATTAATAACAGAAAGACAAAAACGATAAATTGATTTACTGTCAAGATTATTAAATAAACAGGAAGCAATACTGACTGGAAATGGAGTAACCCCAGCGAATTGGACAAGTAAGCTTGGAAGTGAAGGCTTACGGGTTGTCCGTTGGACCTCCGTACTCCACTGCAACCCAAGGTTAAAGGATGTACGGATGACATCTACAAGTACTTTACCGACAACTCTTAACGACCTGGTGCCAGTGATTTCAGCAATTTCTTTAACAGACTTCCAGCAACAATTGGATGTGTTGCGAAGATGCCAAACATTTTTGATACCAGCTGAAATGAAGTTTTGTAACAAGCAATGGCTTTTGGGAACATTGGGAAAGAGTGGGTTGAGGAATAGAGGTTCTCCCACAAACATTATGATGTCATACAAATCCCTCTGGCGGGTCACCACTACTGCTTGCCAAGCATTCAACAGACTGGTAAAACAGAGGAAGGTGAGACATGTCAATATTTTTTGACTCAATTAGGAACAACTCAAGGCCGTAGCAGAGCAATCCAGCTTGTCTCAATATTCGTTGTGCTACGGGGCGCCAGGGCAGTTTTTCCACATTGACCGCTCGTATCGACTTCAGCTGAAAGGCCATCAGACGACACTTTACGTCAATGAGCCCTTGGCCACCATCAGACAAGGGGCGACAGAGTAAATCTGACCGCAACCAATGATAACCATTCCAGAAAAAAATTCACCAGTATCTGTTGAATCTCTTTAAGCAAGCTGTGTGGTGGCTGTAAACAGATGAATTTGTGCCACAAGACAGAGGTAGCTAAAGTATTAATAATTAGTATACGACCTCTGAAAGACATTTGCAGAAGGAACCTTTTCCATTTGTTGAGACGTTTGGTTATGTGATCTACCACTCCTTCCCAGTTAATAAGGGAGTACTGGTGAGGGCCAAGATAAACACCTAAGTATTTCACCCCCTCTCTCCTCCACCTTAGATCTTTCGGAAGAGACTGAGGTGGCACTAAGGGAAGCCCACCGGATGTACATTGAGCTGAGGACACCCACAGAGTTTTACTCTTTTGCCAATTACACAGCAAATGTGAAGCAAGATGAAACTTTTGTAAAGATCCAAGAAGAGTGGTTAAATCCTGATCATTTTTAATTACTATACAGACATCATCAGCATATGCAGACACAACGATAGGGTGTTCTTCTGGTGACTGTACAAAGCCAGAAAGAGAGTTCCCAAGATTAATTAGTAATGGATCAAGAGAAAGGCTAAACAGAAAACCTGACAATGGACAGCCTTGCCAAACACCCCTCTGAACCTGAATGTGAGAGCAGAGACCATCGTTTACCTTACACAAACAAGATATATTGTTGTATAACAACGAAACAAAACTAATGAACCTTTCACCCAGACCAAACTTTTGCAACACATGAAACATATAAAAGTGATCAATGCTATCAAAAGCCTTTTTGACATCAAGGAAAATCAAACCAACCCCCCCCTTCCTCCTTAAGACCACAATCAATCAAATCTCTAACTAAAAAGATGTTATCAGAGATCGATCTCCCTGGAACACAGTAGCTCTGGTCATGATGAACGAGAGTCCCAACGACAAGTTTTAGCCGATTGGCCAACAATTTGGAAAAGAGGTTGTAGTCAGAAAATAGTAATGAGATGGGGCGCCAGTTCTTGATTTGACAGAGATCATCGCTTTTTGGGAGAAGACAAACCACCGCTCTTCGACAGCTGAGAGGCAGTATGCGAGAAAGTAAACTTTCTTGCAGAACCAACAGTACTTCTGGACCTAAGATGTCCCAAAATACTGAAAAAAATTCCACTGGAAGTCCGTCGATTCCAGGGGCTTTTCCACGTTCAAAGCTATTCAGAGCCATGCTGAGTTCCTCCAGGGTAAGCGGCTTTTCAAGAGCTTGACGCTGACCACAACTCAAAGAAGGAACATAATGTCATCTCATCAACACAATCTTTAAACACAGATTCCTTCGCAAATAAATCAGAAAAATAATTTTTCACAAGTCTTCTAACATCACTTTCATATTGTATAATAGTGCCTTGAGCATCCAACAAGGAGAAAATCGTGCTTTGGGATTTCTTAACCCCTTCTAACTGGAAAAACCTTATATTTGGGGTGTCAGAAAACTTCACATTTTGGATTCTGAGTCGAACTGACATCCCAATGACTTTTTCATGAATCAATTCTCTGAGATAAGCTCTTTTTTCAAATAACAGCCGAAGCTTTCTGTCATTTTGAGCTTTAGCCAAGTCTTCCTCCAACTGCAAAATCTCAGTTTCCAAGAGTGAAACAGCAATTTTATTCTTGCTCATGGAAAAGGACTGATAACGTTGACAGAAAATACGAATTTGAGCTTTCGCGTTGTCCCACCATAACTGGATAGAAGCATAGGAAGGTTTACTTTGGATAAGTTTTTCTCAAAACCTACGAAAAGCGTCAGTAAAAAACAATCCTCCAACAGGCTGGTATTGAAGGTCCAATACGCACTTTTATGCGGTAACTGAGAAGAGGATAAACCAACCACTACCAAGTGATGATCAGAGAAAATGGAAGGAAAGATGTTACAAGACATGAGGACATTTCTAAAAGTAGAGTTAATGTACCATCTATCCAGCTTTGCAAGTGTTATCAGCCCATTAGCAAACCGGCACCATGTATACTGATATGCTGTACGGTGCAGCATGCGCCAAGCATCGAGTAGACCAAGTGATGAAAAACAATAAGATATGTGTTTATGAGATTCAAGATGTAGTTCTGGTGTATTCCAATCTAAATTAGGTTCAAACGTGCAATTGAAATCTCCTCCGATACAAATACAGTGATCAAAGACTAAAGTATGGAAGTAATTCGGCAGATGTGTAAAAAAATCTTTACGAGCCCCGCACTCACTAGGAGCATAGACATTAAGTAAGGTGAGGTGAAATCCTTGATACACGAACTCTAATGATGCCAAGTGTCCTTTTACTATTTCAAGGAAACTATACGAGTCAGGAACAAACCCTGGACGAAGCATAAAGGCAACACCCGCCGAGACAGAAGATAAATTACTGAAGAAACAAAGCCCCTTGTTAAGGCAGAGCCAGTTAGACTGTGAAGTCTCTGCTATGTGCGTTTCTTGCAACACATATACATCCACATGTTTCCGAAGCAACAAGGTTTTAACTTGGATCCGACGCAAATGGTGAGCACCAATCCCCATTAATGTTTCAGGTGCCAAAAAGCACTTCCTTCCTTTTCATCCCATATCAGGGGGGTTTGGCAGCTGTTGAGAACATTCTAAACCTGCTTTTGGAATAAACTTATCAGTCTGTGAATTTGTGGTTTAGTTATTTCAAAATCTTTAGAGTTCCTAATTATACACTTTGCAGTCTGCATGAAGGAAAGCAAGTCAGGAAAGTATTGATGAATGATGACATTCCACTGCCTAAACGTCTCATTCAGAAAGGATACAATAACCTGCGGAGATATCTGTAAATGATCAGATGATGACTGTGACAGATCAGTCCCCTCCACGTCATCATCTGAAGCAGACAGACCAGATAACCTTCCACTAGGTTCGTAAGCATCACCCTGGACCTTTACAAACACGTCTAAGAGGGGTACCGAGTGATGCATGGTGGTACTTTGTGAGTCCTGTTTAACACTTTCATCAACATGAGATGGGGCCTCTAATCCACCATCTTGTACAACTACATCGGGCACCTCTACCGAGGCCTCACAAACTATATGTTGATCATTTGTTGGGGCGGTAACATCGCATGGAGCCGCAACACTGTTTTGGTCTGTCTCAGGAAAACCGACTGCTGATACCTCCCGACATTCTACACACGGTTCAGTAACACCAAGAGACACTTCACCACTATCTGAAGGACCCGGACCAGACTGTACACTTTGAAGTACATTCTCGTTATCGGAAAGCATTCCATCCTTTTTTTCATTCCGATGAGGTTCCTCAGTTACCGGAACAACCGTATCCAGCACGACTACTTTGGGAGAGCTCGTGGGGTCACGAGGAGCAGACGATCTACGTTTTTTTGACACGGTGACAAAATCATCCTTACCGTCCTCACTATGTAAGGGAACAGTACGAGCGGGAACGTTGGATTCACTGGGCCTCACCTCCTCCACCAGACGAGGTTGTGGGTCATTAACCATTTCACAATCTATATCAACTCGTCCCGATTCCCCACACTTCGAACAAGAAGCTTTCGAAGAAAATAGTTTTAAATGGCCAAAGGCTCCACAAAGAAAACATGTTAAAGTCGCTGATGAAGCATACACTTGGTAATCACACATATACACTAACAAACCCTAACAAATCAATTTTAATCTTAAATGAAACCTTTAAACTCGTGTCCTCCCCAGGGTCTGGCAGCACCAGGTAAAGTTGCCGCCGAAATCTCATCACGTGCTTTGCCTTGTCATGGCGACACCCGAGAGGGATCATCGAGATCTTTGACACAATTTTCCCGTAACGAGACAAAACAGAGACAAGTTGTTGATTCGACACGAAAGGAGGCACGTTAGAGACGATTATTTTCATTGCCGGGACATCCATCGGGGAGGCCATAACAAAGTGACCACTGTGTGTGGTTAACCCGGAACTCACGACGTCGTGAACAAGACGAACATCGGAGATGAACACTACAACCTTCTGATTCATGCGTGATGCAGCACGGACATGCTCAATGCCGACAACGTCTCCAACGGCCAAAACAATCTCCTCAGTAAGAACCCCGTCGGGGGGGGGGACACAAATTAGAGCGTTTTTACGGGTACGTACCTCGAAAGCAGCATCGTGCTGCGAGCGAGCCGCCGCCATGTTACAACCAAGACGCGACGCTCGTCGTCTTCCTCACTGAGGAAGAGGAAGTTAACAATACACTCCTACTTTCCCGAAATTTGGGAAAGAGGGCGCGAACTAAGGGGCGTGCTGTGTCACGTGATTGGGTTTTCGTATATCATGCCTCGCCTGCTAGGGGTGGTAAGACTGTGCTTCTGGTCGCGCAATAAAGCGGAGTAGATGGCGGCCCGCATGCTTCTTGCGTCCCATCGCACCTAGTACACACTAGTTGGCTGACGAGGATGGGTGCATACGGACTTATGCCCGTTTTCAACGGGGACGACTTCGAATTGTTTTCGGAGCAATTGGAATGCTATTTCCACGCGAACGATGTGATCGACGAGAGCAAGCAGAAGTCGATCTTGCTCGCTTCGCTTTCGCCGGAGCATTATCGGTTGCTGGGTGATTTAGTGGCACCGAACAGGCCCCGGGATGACGGGCTGGCGTTTCGGGACATTGTGGAGAAAATGAAAGCACACATGGCGGTTGAGCGGACTCGCGGGGATGATCGAGCCACCACCGGCCACGCGGGGTCGCGAGCACCCCGGAACGCGCGCACGACCTTCAATGCGGGTCGGACGTCGCCGCGCGGCCACGCGTGCGGCGGGGTGACCCCGCGGACATGCTTGGGATGTGGAGGTCGACACCTGCGCCGTGCATGCCCGTATAAAGGCATCGTGTGTTTGAATTGTCACAAGGTGGGTCATTTGGCGCATGTGTGCCGTGGGGCTTCGGCCACCGTTAAAGTCATGGACGGCGATGTGCGACGCGACTCGGGGCAGAACCAGCGGCCGTTGTTGAGCCTGTGTTCAGTTGGCCCGACGACAGCGTGCCCGATGACGGTGGAGGTCGAAGTGAACGAAACGCCGATCACGTTCCAGGTTGATACGGGGGCAGCGGTGTCGCTCATCGGCGAACAGACCGCGTGTAGACTCAACGGCTTGAAGCTTATCAGGTCAAACCTCGCGCTGTTCACGTACACCCGCGAGAAGATAACGCCAGTCGGGATGGCAGACGTGTCTGTGCGGTACCAAGGCCAGGTCGCCACGCTTCGGGTGTACGTCGTGCGGGGGAGCGCTCCGTCTCTTCTCGGCCGAGATTGGATGACCCGCATCAGGCTAGACTGGGCCGCAGTTCACCTTGTGCAACCTGTGCCGAGCCGATGGGAGGATCAGTTGGAGGAGATTCTTCAAAGACATCAAGGGTTGTTTAGAGACGACCTTGGAAAACACAAGGGCATGGAGGCGAAACTCTTCTTGAAGGAGGGGGTGGTTCCTCGGTTTTGTAAACCGCGTCCGGTGCCGTATGCCCTGCGGGACAAGGTCAAGGGTGAACTGGATAGGCTAGAGGCCTGTGGAGTGATCGAACGGGTGTCATGCTCGGATTGGGCCACCCCGGTTGTCACGGTGCTGAAACGGAATGGGGACGTCCGATTGTGTGGGGACTTCAAATCCACAGTTAACCCAGGGCTCAGCGTGGAGAAATATCCATTGCCGTCAATCGATGAAATATATGCGCGATTGGCGGGGAGTCGATACTTCACGAAGCTAGACCTGCGTGATGCATATTTACACCTGCCGATGGATCCCGAGAGTAGCGAGCTTTTAACAATCAACACGTGTCAAGGACTCTATCGATATACCCGACTCTGTTTTGGGATTGCTTCGGCCCCAGCTTTGTGGCAGAAAGCTATGGATCAGGTTTGCATTGGCCTGCCCGCTCAGACCTACCTGGACGATGTACTCATTGCGGGAAAAACGGCGGACGAGCATCTGGCGAACATTGCCCGAGTGCTGACGAAGCTAGAAGCGTGCGGCCTGCGCTTAAACAGGGACAAGTGCGCGTTCTTCAAGCAGCGCTTGGAATACCTCAGGCACATCATCACGCCGGAGGGGCTGTTGAAAGGTCCTCGGAAGGTGGAGGCGATTCAGCGCATGCCACCGCCTCGCGACAAGACGCAGCTGCGCTCATTCATTGGCATGGCCCAGTATTACCAAAGGTTCGTGCGCGGGCTCAGCTCACAACTTGCGCCGTTGACGCGGTTGCTCAAGAAGGACGAGTGCTGGGTTTGGGGGCCTGCACACCAGGCGTCGTTCGACCGCGTCAAGCGGCTGCTCACAGAGGATACGGTCCTCGTGCACTACGAGCCTGCGCGTCCGCTCCTATTGGCATGCGACAGCTCTGCATATGGCATCGGGGCAGTGCTCTCCCACAGGATGGACGATGGTTCCGAGCGGCCTGTTTGTTTTGCATCCCGAACCCTGTCCACAGCAGAGCGCGGATATGCCCAGATTGAGCGGGAGGCTCTCAGCCTCGTCTGGGGTGTGCGGAGGTTTCATCAATATCTGCTGGGGCGGCATTTCACTTTACAGACGGATCACAAACCGCTTCAATTCATCCTGAGACCCGAACGCGGGGTGCCGGTGGTAGCAGCCGCGCGAATACAGTGGTGGTGTCTGTTTCTGGGTGCTTACGATTATGATATTCAGTTCTGAAGCACCGAGAAGCATGCTAACTGTGACGGGCTCTCACGCTTGCCGTGTGCGGAGGGTCCAGCTGCGTCTGAGTTGGGCGACCGGGTCGATGTGTTCGCGCTGGACCAGGTCCAAAGCAGGCCGGTCACGGCCAGGCAGGTTGCGGTGGAGTCGGCTCGTGATCCGGTGCTTGCCCGTGTCGTCCAGGCGATTTCTACGGGGAATTGGAGCGATCTGCCTTCGACACCGGCATTTCAACCTTTCACGTCACGCGCAGCGGAGCTGTCGTTGGTCCAACGGTGCATAATGTGGGGAATGAGGACCGTGATTCCACCGAGGTTCAGGCAGCGGTGTTTGGAAGAACTGCATGTCAGTCACCTGGGCATCGTGAAGACCAAGAGTCTTGCTCGTAGCCTGTTGTGGTGGCCGGGGTTGGACAAAGACATTGAGCAGTTGGTTAAGCGTTGCGCCACGTGCCAGGCAGATGCTGATAACCCGCGTCGAGCTTCGGGTCTCTGGCCTGTGCCAGACCGAGCTTGGCAGAGGGTCCATGTAGATTTTGCAGGACCGGTTAATGGCAAGATGTTTTTGATTGTGATTGATGCATTCTCTAAATGGCCGGAGGTTGTAGTAATGCAGCATACTTCAGCAAACATTACAGTAGAGAAGTTGCGGGCGATCTTTGCTAATAAAGGGTTGCCGGAGATCCTGGTCTCTGATAATGGTCCGCAGTTCATCGCGGGTGTATTTGATGAGTTTATGCGCCAGAATGGTATTCGACATCTAAGGTCCGCACCGTATCATCCTGAGACGAATGGCCAAGCTGAGTCGTTTGTCAAGATGTTGAAGCGGGCTTTGCGCAGGGGGGGTGTTGCACCTGTGCAGATGGTAGTCGATGTCTTTTTGCTCCATTACAGGAACGCAGTTCATCCTGTCACGGGTGATTCGCCTGCCATTCGTCTCTATGGACGGGCTTTGCGGTCCAGGCTGGATTTGCTGCGACCTGGAGGGTCGGGGAGTGGGGCAATGTCGCGTCCAACGCGGCTGCGCAGCTTCGAGGTGGGGCAGCGGGTGATAGTACGCGATTATTTCCACGGTTCCAAATGGGTGCCGGCGGTGGTCTCTGTGGTGCTAGGGCCGGCGAATTGCATGGTGCGGACTGATGGTGGGGATGTGTGGAAGCGGCACGTGGACCAGATGCATGATCACTGTTCAGCGTCACCCCCCCACACCTCCCCGGGCCGAACGTTGCGGGGCCCCCACCGGTAGTCTCGCCGGCACCTGACGTTGTATCGCCGGGACTGGCTGGGCCGGCGCCGAGGGGGTCTTCGCCTGATGCCGTCCTACCCGGGGACGTCGAGCAGGCTGGGCAGTCGGGGGTAGCTGGTGTTGCGGAAAGTGCGAGTCCGGCGAGGGTGTCACCTCGACCGAGCCGGGAGGCATCTGAGCCTGGGCTGTCTGGTGGCACTGCCCGTCCGAGGCGGGTCAGGGTGCGGCCGCGGTACTTGGAGGATTATGAGTGTTGATGGGTTTCCGATGGTCATGTTGTGATTATCCGTTCGTTATGTGATGGGTCATTTTACGGGGGGAGGAGTGTGCTGTGTCACGTGATTGGGTTTTCGTATATCATGCCTCGCCCGCTAGGGGTGGTAAGACTGTGCTTCTGGTCGCGCAATAAAGCGGAGTAGATGGCGGCCTGCGTGCTTCTTGCGTCCCACCACACCTAGTACACACTAGCCGGGACATCCATCGGGGAGGCCATAACAAAGTGACCACTGTGTGTGGTTAACCCGGAACTCACGACGTCGTGAACAAGACGAACATCGGAGACGAACACTACAACCTTCTGATTCATGCGTGACGCAGCACGTACATGCTCAATGCCGACAACGTCTCCAACGGCCAAAACAATCTCCTCAGTAAGAACCCCGTCGGGGGGAGGGGGAGGACACAAATTAGAGCGTTTTTACGAGTAAGTACCTCGAAAGCAGCATCATGCTGCGAGCGAGCCGCCGCCATGTTACAACCAAGACGCGACGCTCGTCGCCTTCCTCACTGAGGAAGAGGAAGTTAACAATACACTCCTACTTTCCCGAAATTTGGGAAAGAGGGCGCGAACTAAACAAAATAAGGAAAGGCAATTGTTGTAGTAATCAACAATAGACCTTTTCAATCGGCTTTATTCTCACAAAATCCATACGCATATCTACAACAACATAAATATACATCGGGTAAGAATAACAAAATACAATAACTAGTATGCATAATACTGAAGGCAAATACCACATACACATCACATAATAACGAAGTTAAACTCCATACTCTAATACCAATTACATTCCTCAGAGTACATTATTCCTAATATAGTATATAACATACCATTACTGTTCCAGCTTGACTTTCCATGGAGTACGTGGTATGTGTCAACACCAGCCATTGACCTTCATATACAGTGCTGCCACATCCGCCCAATTACCGTTGCCGCTAATTACAGTATGGCACTTTATTATCACAACATTCACCCCCTTCCGAGATGTCTATCTCTATAAATCTAGTCTAATAGGAGGACGAATGGTGCGACCGGATCTTCTTGGCACTGGAGGGTTATCCCCAGCATCTGATTGCTGTGGAGTTGCAGGAACCATCTCAGGAACGAGATCATCCCCCTCTGAGCAGGGTGCGTCTTGGGGACTACCCTGGGGAATTACATTTTCTTCAGAAGCCTGAGGTAGAATTTGGGGTTCACTCTTGGACAGGCTTCCAATTGGGGCTAAGTGTCTAACAGAGACCGTAGTTTCCCTGCCATCTGGGTTGCGAATATGGGCATAGTGGGGTCCTGCTTGGAGGAGGTCGACTTCATCCACAAGTGGATCAGTTCTAACATGCGTACGTGACGCTTCAGCAGGACTGGCCCAGGATTGCATAGCCAAGTAGGCACCGAGGCTCCCGAGGAAGAACGACGAGAATAGTTCGGAAGTCTTTCATGAGGGGTAGCATTGGTTGCTGTCAGCAACAGTGAACGAATTGAGTGGAGAGCATCAGGTAGAACAGTTTGCCAGCATTTGATGGGTAGATTACGGGATTTTAGAGCCGTTGTGATTGCCTTCCAAATGGTAGCATTGAACCTCTCCACTTGGCCATTCCCTTGAGGATTATAGCTAGTAGTTCTGCTACCAGCGATCCCCCTACTGGCAAGGAAGTCTTGTAATTCCTTGCTCATGAAGGAGGGTCCCCGGTCCAAATGAATGTAAGCCGGCATTCCGAAAATAGGGAACAGCTGACAGAGGCACTTAATAACCATGGAAGTGGTCATGTCGGCACAAGGAAATACAAAAGGAAACCGTGAATATTCGTCCACAATGTTAAGAAAATACTGATTCTTATCTGTGCTAGGAAGAGGCCCCTTGAAATCTATATTGAGACGCTCAAATGGCTGAGTAGCTTTTATGAGTGGAGTCTTATCTGGTTGGTGAAACTTGGGCTTGCATTCTGCGCATATTCTACAAGATCTAACAACCTGCCAGACATCCTCGACAGAGTATGGCATATTCTTAGATTTCACAAAATGGTATAAGCGGGTAACCCCTGGGTGGCACAAGGCTTCGTGGAGGTTGAACAGTGAATGTCGATCGTGGCATGCCATCCCACTATAAGACCTGGAGAATGTATCAGAGGGAATGTTTTCTCGACCAGGACGATACACAATGTCAAAATCATAGCAAGATAATTCCATCCTCCAACGCATGAACTTATCATTCTTTATCTTATTTTTATGCTGCTTATCAAACACATAGCTCACTGATCATTGATCTGTCTTTATAGTAAAATATCTGCCTGTCAAATACTGTCTCCAGTGGCGAACCGTTTCAATAATAGCCTGGGCCTCCTTCTCAATAGAAGCATGATGACATTCGGGTCCCTGGAGGGTTCGGGAAAAGAAGGCTACTGGACGTCTTGCCTGGGTGAGGACTGCAGCAATTGCCACATCCGAAGCATCGGTCTCAACTTCGAAGGGTATGGATTCGTCAATCGCTCTCACCACTGAACCTTCAATGTCTTGCTTAAGAAGATGGAAAGCCGCTTTTGCTTCCCTTGTCATGGGAAATGTAGTAGTGGCACACAGTGGGCAGATCTTGCTTGAGTAGTCATATATCCACTGTGAATAATAGGCGAAGAAGCCAAGGATGCGTCGGAGCGATTTCATGTCTCGAGGCACAGGCAAGTCCTGCAAGGGTCAGAGTCATTCAGGATCCGGGCGCATTTCCCCTCCTTCCACCACATAACCGATAATACTGAGCCTGTTAGTTGAAAAGATGCACTTGTCTTCATTGTAAGTTATATTCTTTCTCTTAGCAGCCTCAAGAAATTTCGTGAGATTAGCATCATGCTCTTCCTGAGTCATGCTGCAAATAGTAATGTTGTCTAAGTAAGCAAATGTTCCAACCAGTTCTTCTTCTTGGATGAATGAATCCACGATACGTTGGAAGCAAGCCACTCCGTTGGTGGCGCCAAAGGGAACCCGAGCAAACTGATAAAGGCGTCCACAGGCCTCAAACGTGGTGTACGGCTTATCTTCATTTCTGATGGGGATTTGATGATACGCACTACGGAGGTCAATTGTACTAAAAACACGGTATTGAGCAATCTTGTTAACAGTGTCATCTATACGAGGCAGAGGATACCCGTCAAGAAGTGTAAATTTGTTGATACTTTCTGAATAGTCCACGGCCAAGCGTTTCTTGTGAGTTTTGTTCTTAACGACAACTACCTGTGCACGCCAAGAGGAGTTACTGGGCTCTATAATACCTTCCTTCAACATCCTTTGAATTTCCTTTTCAATGAATTTATGATCATCGGGAGAGTACCGGCGTGATCTAGCAGCAACAGGATAACAATCAGCTGTTAAGTTGGCAAACAGTTCTGGAGGGTCAACACACAGTGTACTGAGTCCACAGATAACAAGAGGAGGCAAACTACCTCCATATGTCAGTGTAACACTATCATGCAGTCCCTGAAAATCCTGGCCCAAAACTATATCTGAACACAGCTGAGGGAGTATGGACAGACGCACATATTGGTAGCACCGACCGTTTACTTTAATATTGACCTGACAGAACCCTGATGTCTGAGCGGTGAAGGAAGTGGATGCCATGGAAACATTGCCTCGGGTGTGATGTACACTTAAGGAATGGCACTTAACAAGGTCGGGATGGATATAGCTTTCTGAACTACCACTATCAATAAGGCCATCCAATTCCACTCCATTGAGCGTGACCCTCGCAACCGCCTTTGATAACACCCCTGGGGCAGCGGCAGAAGACACAGCCGCTAGTGTTACCTGATCAGAGGAAGTTGCACAAGCACCAGTAGCTACTGATGAAGTACTACGGCACACCTTAGCAAAATGACCCTTATTCTGGCACTTATGACACACAGCCTCTCGTGCTGGACATTTTACACGTGGGTGTTTTAAAAAAAACATTTAACATCCGTAGCAGCCATTACAGTTGTGGGTTCCACTTCACCGGTATTCTGATTGGATGAGGTAGCACCCAATGAACGGGAGGGTTGAATAACACAATAAGATTCTGAAGTTATTTGGGCTGAATCTAGAGATCACGCCTGATCAAACATGGTAGCTAAATCTAAAGTCTTATTCTCTAATAAACGTTGTCTGATCAGTGGTGACTGCAGACCGCTAATGAAGGCATCCCTGGTGAATTCTTCACAATGTTGAGTTGCTGTTACAGCCCCAAAGTTACACTCTTTACTTAACGTTTTCAGTCAAAAGGTATTCATCTAAGGACTCTCCGACCTGCTGGTGGCGAGTTGCAAGACGATGGCGTGCAAACACTTCATTAGTCGGCTTTACATACTGTGACTGTAAAGTACGGATAGCCTCCTCATAAATGGTACACTCTGATATAGTTTCGTGTAGTCTTGGTGAGAAAATTTGTAAGCAGCCTTAGCTTATCCAGATTATCCTGTGGTAGAGCTCCTAGGAAGTTTTCGAACGTCTTTAACCAGTGTTTCCATTCTTGTGCCGCCGTGGGTGAACTGGGATCCGAATCCAGCCTCTCTGGTCTCAGCAAACACTCCATTCCAGTGTAGGCCTCGGCGCTCTTCTGGTCCAATCCAACCGGGTAAGTTTTGTGAGAATAAATTATTGTTGTAGTAATCAACAATAGACCTTTTCAATAGGCTATATTCTCACAAAACCCATACACATATCGACAACAACATAAATATACATAGGGTAAGAATAACAAAATACAATAACTAGTATACATAATAACCATGGGGGAGGGAAACCACGGGGTAACATCCCTGGGTCAGATTGCAGGAGAGTGTGTCGGAGTGGTGCTGAGGTGTCGTCCACCAGACGGCGGTCTCCTTGGGTTAACCTGAGGCGATCCCTTCGGGTGGGTGCCTGGAATGTCCTATCCCTAAGAGAGGATGATAGCAGGTTGACCATCATCTCAAGGAGATGGGGATGGGCCTGGCATCTGCCTGGGGGATGGCCAGACGGAGGCCCCTGGAGTACCGGCGGAAAGTGGACGCAGCGACGCGCTGTTTTGGCACATGCTCCCATACCTGACCCTGACCTATACATAATACTGAAGGCAAATACCACATACACATCACATAATAATGAAGTTAAACTACATACTCTAATACCAATTACATTCCTCAGAGTACATTATTCCTAATATAGTATATAACATACCATTACTGTTCCAGCATGACTTTCCACAGAGTACGTGGTATATGTGTCAACACCAGCCATTGACCTTCATATACAGTGCTGCCACATCCGCCCAATTACCGTTGCCGCTAATTACAGTACGGCAATTCATTATCACAACAGCAAGCAAAATAAAAACCAAAATAAAGCAAGTTTAAAGTGAAAGGCTTTTAAATAATTAATGGACTAACAGGGCACCGCCCAAAAACAGGCGATACCCTGACTAGCGCCGTGACGAGCTCTCTCTCCTCCACACAGAAAGGAAACACGGGAAAATCTCACAAACAAAGAACACGAGCACAGAGGGATGAAATGGGGAAAGGGGAAACACAAACCGGCACAACGGAGGACGGGCACTCACGACGCGAAGTGAGCAGCCGCCATGACAGTACACATGACGAACCAACAGCCAGCAGGGGGCGAGAGAGAGACAGAGAGAGAGAGAGAGAGAGAGAGAAAAAGAGAGAGAGAGAGAGGGAGAGAGAGAGAGAGAGAGAGAGAGAGAGAGAGAGAGAGACAGAGACAGAGACAGAGACAGAGACAGAGACAGAGACAGAGACAGAGACAGAGACAGAGACAGAGACAGTCGGGTGAAAACCATATCCTCCATCCACTTTCGGGTGGCAGAGTTAAATAAGCAACATTGACTGACTTGGGACCAGCCAGAGTTCAAACTCAGCTCTAATTCACATCATAGATCCCTCGAAAAAGATTCCAGACGTGAAAATGCAAAACGTGTTTGCTGCTGCGATGTGAAGTCCCAAAGAGGGTATGAAGACGTGTGCATGAGAAAATTGCGGATTTGCAGAGTCAAAAATGCACAGCCACATCTGCTCTCATAAAGTCAGTGCTGAATTGCGCAATTCAATCCGTTTTTCATGAGCCCCTCGGCAATTCCTCATAAGTAATTCATGCAAGGTAGGACCACTTCCATGGGAGATCAGTACTGAACCCAGCACTTTCCACCAGTGTGGCCCCTGTTGGGCTAAACAGCAAACCCTCTGCATCTTGAGCAAAAAAACATGCCAATGCTGTTCAAGAGAATTGGGATCATCATTTGCTATCTTTAATGGCATTTCATTGCTATTATGGAACCACATTTCCGACAGGATGGTAGAGAGGTAGTGCACTTGCCTCTCAACCATCTTGTCTGGGTTTCTCTCCCTGACCCGACTCTAACCTGCTATAACCTACCGGATTAGTAGGTAGGATATCTCCCACGGTGTCTTCAGCGAAGAGTAGGTGAGCTATCATCGACATCTTAGTGATCAACTTCAAAATACCTGCATCTTCGGTCGAACGTCAGGCTTGTCCAGCCAGTTCGTTAAAGATTTGAACCAAAACCTTCCCCCGACCGCCTTCACAAGAAGGTGGGAACCATTGGGCCCATTAAAGAGGTAATTGTAGTTTTGATCAAGTGTGTGCAGGATAGCATTAACATTTCATATGCTGGATATGAAAAATGAAAGAACTAAACTAGCAAGCAGCACATGCAAACAAACGTCAACAAACAATAATCGAAAATGAAAGGATTATTATGCCTGCCACTTGGAATAGGAGCCAGGTAAAGTTTAAAGGTGACTAAAGCAGCCAGAGGTGTAACAAAGGAAGATCACAAAATAAATGTTGGGTTGGAAAGAAGAGGAACACTAATCTGTAAATTCAAATTGTCACTTTTTGAGGTTCAAGGGTGAGTGTGAATGAGGATAATAATTGGGGAATATTGGAAACCAGGGGTTTGAGAAACAAAGGAAGAGATTACAAAGAAGTCTCAATGAAATTATTAAGATTATACAAGGGATTTAGAGGGAAGATGCAATAACACGCTTTTGATCAGGAAATAATTATTGGCAGAAAACAAAGCCAAACGAGAAGGGCATTCTTTGTCGTCACGACAACACCAGATATGCGTCTGCCCACATTATTACACCATGATAATACTTGTACCAAGTTTAATAGAAATCCCTGAACACAGATTCCGATCAGGTTGAAATCTAAAATATATATTCTCCATGACAACTACATCATAATTGTGATGTTTCACGGCGATTGATGAAGCGGTTCAAGAGAAAGAATATTTTAAAAAGATTTTCGTGCAATCCAATACGGCTTCCAGACCATGTGACCTATTAATTATTCGTGAACACTGTGGTATCCCCAAGGTTTGAGGGACATGTTGTTGAAGTTTCCACTTGATTTGTTAAACCATTCTGGAGAAGACTTTTGAATGTTTATTCGTCAAAAAAAATCACAGCTGCCTAATCATGTGACCAATGATGTTATAGGTGGAGAACTTTTTGTTCCTCATGGATAGGCAATCATACCTGTAAAGTTTAGCCTCAATCTGTTCAGCCGTTTCGGAGAAGATAATTTTTGAACGCTTTTTTGTTCAAAACAAATACGGCTGCCGAGCCACATGACTGATGACATCATCAATTTATCCCCCCCCCCCTCCCCAATGCAGCTTTGCCCAAGATGACCCTGAACAAGCTCAAATGAGCTAAGATCCTCGTCCTCTTAATGATGACGTCATAAAAACGAATATGATGACATTGTGATGCATTAGGTTTGCAATAAATTAGCTGTGCTAATGCCCGGCTTGATTCCCGCAAACAAAATTCAAACAGCTTACCAAGTTTCGGAGATAATGGTATAGGCGATTTCCATAAAGGCCCGGTCACACCTTGACGTTTTAGCCAGCGATGGCAACGTATTAAAATGTATCTAAAACGCTGGCTTACGTTGAACTTTTGATGTTTTTTTTAAAAGATTCGGACGTATTCATAGCGACCTGGTCTTATGTATAACGCATTGGTAACGGACACAGAACGTTTCGTTGTGTTATAGATAACTTATACCAACGAATGCTGAACCTGTTGTCGGCCGACACAACCGATGCCCAACGATAGTCTAACTGAGGCATTGCGCGTTGCACGCATCACCGACGATGTCGTGACGTAGCCTATTAAAAGTCTGACGCACAACGATTCGAATCATAACTGCCGTAGAAATGGAAGTGACAACATCGCGGTCACACCTTGCCGATCTTGCCAGCGTATGCCGACCTAAGAAAAATGTGTCTAAAACGTTGGGGCACGTCAAATACGGTATGAGTAAGTTTGGTATACGTGAGTACAACGCTAAAGTACGCTATCATATGTCGTAGTAAGTAGAGTACGTCAAGAAATTTTAAACATGTTCAAAATTTTACGACGTACTCGGCGTATGACACACGTTCCACATGCGATGGGGATAAGTTTTACACACGATATGTGGACGCTTACACACGTCCACAAACGTTACTTATAAGCTACTCATAAGTCGAAACACGTCGCGGTAATGTCTTTTTTACGCGAAACTTATTTCTAACTTATGTTTGACGTGCTTTGAACCAATTCTTTACGTAGTCCCAACACACATCGACGTATGTAGACGTATTCCAATGACGTCTTCCGGTCGACAAAAAAAAATAAATGAACGTGTTTCTAGCTTACAACTGCCATATAAAGACGTGTTCCCAGCGGTTTTGGGAATTGGTAAATAAAAATGCTGCTCATAAAAGGGGAACCCAACAGTGTTTTCGAGTCCTTTTTGAGTCGATGTCCATGTCAGCAGTAACAGTATCAGTATCAGTATTAGTATTAGTATTAGTATTAGTATTAGTTTGTTCATGTTGGCAGTAGTAGGTGAGTGTGAGGGGGAGGGTGTGGGTAATGATGGATCGTCCTTGCGTTTAACGATTTCACGATTTAAATGATAAACTCAACGATTTAAATGACTGCATCTCCACTATTGAAAGTCGACGCTTGCGCTCAACAATTGGATTTTTTTTACACTCAACGACTTTTAAACGGTACCACTCAACTATTTTCATTGTTTACAATGAACGATTTAAATTGCTGTCACTCGCCTTTGTTTTTTGACGCTGGGGTTTGGAAATTTGAAGCGTTTCTTCTGAACGTGTTAAAACGCTCAAACTCGACTATTTTAAATAGACGCTGCCGATGGACAATTGGAATCATAGCCAAGCTAGACATCGAAGTGTGAACATCCTCGTCATGCCGAAGAAAAGTTTGAAGAATGCTGCAAATAAGTGTCCTGGCCGTGGCCGTGGACGCTGACGCAAGGACGATCCATTATACCGACGTCTTTCAGCCTATGAGTAACTTAAAAGTAACGTCTATCGATGTGTGGCAACGATCGCGTAACGTGCCAACAACACGTTAATCATAGGTTAGAAATAATTTTCGGGAACGCTAAACATTACCTCGGCGTGTCTCAACTTATGATTAACTTACAAGTAGCATGTGTTGACGTCTGTCAACGATCGCAGACCGTGCATACAACTTGTGGCCAGCGTAGCGGAACGTGTGAGTTATACGCCGGCATACGTCGTGAAATTTCAAGCATGAAAAAATTTGAGGACAACCAAAAAGTACAACGTTTAAAGCCAACGTACAACGACGTATGGCAGTGTTTTTCAGCGTGCTCTCAATGTTATCAAAACTTACCCATAACGTATTCAACGTGTGCCAGCGTTTTAGAATTTTTTTTTTTTTTTAAATCGGCATACGTTGGCTAAAACGTCAAGGTGTGACCGGGCCTTTACCTCGGCGTGTCTCAACTTATGATTAACTTACAAGTAACATGTGTTGACGTCTGTCAACGATCGCAGACCGTGCATACAACTTGTGGCTAGCGTAGCCGGAACGTGTGAGTCATACGCCGGCATACGTCGTGAAATTTCAAGCATGAAAAAATTTGAGGACAACCAAAAAGTACACCGTTTAAAGCCAACGTACAACGACGTATGGCAGTGTTTTTCAGCGTGCTCTCAATGTTATCAAAACTTACCCATAACGTATTCAACGTGTGCCAGCGTTTTAGAATTTTTTTTTTTTTTAAATCGGCATACGTTGGCTAAAACGTCAAGGTGTGACCGGGCCTTTACCTCGGCGTGTCTCAACTTATGATTAACTTACAAGTAACATGTGTTGACGTCTGTCAACGATCGCAGACCGTGCATACAACTTGTGGCTAGCGTAGCCGGAACGTGTGAGTCATACGCCGGCATACGTCGTGAAATTTCAAGCATGAAAAAATTTGAGGACAACCAAAAAGTACACCGTTTAAAGCCAACGTACAACGACGTATGGCAGTGTTTTTCAGCGTGCTCTCAATGTTATCAAAACTTACCCATAACGTATTCAACGTGTGCCAGCGTTTTAGAAAAAAAAATTCAAAAATCGGCATACGTTGGCTAAAACGTCAAGGTGTGACCGGGCCTTTACCGGCGATATTATGACGTCAACTTTTCTTCTTTGAAGAATTTTCAAAATCGGAGATGGTTACTGCCTGCGCGTGGGCTTTCTGCATATACATGGCAAGTTTCACGAAGATCCGATGAAAACTCTGGGTTGTGAAACAAAAAAAATGTCAAAAAATAGGAATGACGTCATAAAAATTGATATGACGTCATAGTGATGTGTCATATGTGCGGTAATTAATCTCTGCTAATGCCCTGTTCGATTCCCGCAAACAGAATTTAAAAAAGCTTGCCTAGTTTCGGAGATAATTTTTTGGCGATTTCCATTAGCGGAGATATTTGGACGTCATCACTTTTTTTCTGGGAGGAATTTTCAAAATCGGAGATGGTTACTGTCTGCGCAGGGTATTTTTACATATATACGTCAAGTTTCAGGAAGTTTCGATGAAAACTGTAGGCTGTGAAACAAAAAAGTCCACAAGAAGAAGATGAAGAACAACAACGTAAGACTGAGAGATCCTCCACGAGGATCTAAAAAAATTCATACTGTGTCGGATAAAGCATTCGATGTATACAATTATGACATCATAATGAAGCCACCTGTGCCATCATCAAAAAAAAATCACTTATTTCCAAGTTTCAATGTTTTCCATTGAGTGGTTTGAGAGATAGAAGTCCGAAAGTTTTTCCTTTTTTCCAGCACGGCTGCCACACCACGTGACCTATGACGTCATAATCATCATTAAAACCTTCTATATGATGTCATACTGATGGTGAAAATTTTGTGTCAATCAGACAAGGGGTTTCATGGAAAACAGAGGAAATTAGCATGGATGTACATACGTATATACAGACAGACAACCCAAAAACACAATTCCTCCAGTGACTTCATCAGCAGAGGAATAAAAAGACCGAGGTATTTGGCAGATGGTTGTCGGTGTAATCAGATGGCAGATGTGAAATCAATGATCTGGAAGATAAATAATGCAGGGTCCGTTTAAACAGGAGTGAAGAGGTACTCAGGTGATGATGAGAATGAAATGACACTTATAGTTTGATCCAGTGTTCCTCAGATTGTCCAGTATAATTACACACGCACACACACACACTTCACAAAAAATGGAAGCACCAATGCAACGTCACTTAATAGGGTGTTGGGCCACCACATGCGGCCAGTACGGCCTGTATGCAGCGTGGCATGGAGTCCATCAGCGTCTGAAATTTTGCAAGAGGGATGCGCCATGCTACATCATTCTTCCACGAGAAAGTCAATTAATTCACACCTGTTTGATGGAGACGGAAAGTGCCGTCTCAGGCTTTACTCCAGAATATCCCGTAAATGCTTGATTGAGCTCATATCTGGTGACAGAGTGGGCCATGCCATATGGATAACATCAGTGTCATGCTCATTAAACCATTGGGCGACCACACGTACTCTGTGCTCTGTGGTTGGGGGAATTGTCATCCTGGACAACACCACTCCTGGCAGGAAAGAAATGCTGCAACATGGGATGAAGATGATCACTCAGTACCATTAAGTAGTGATTTGCATTGACCTTGCCTTCAAAGGGAATGACTGCATCCAAACCATGCCAGGAAAAGGTGCCCCACAACATTACAAAACCACCAGAACCCTTCACTGTTGGAACCAAACACTCAGGGTTGTAGAGTTTTAAAAGTTGATGCCACTCGTACAGTCATCCCTTTATTGAGAACATTGTGAAGGATGATTCATTTGACTATATCATATTTCTCCACTGCTCAGTAGTCCATTTATTGCGCTCTTTGCACCACTGGACTTGCAAACTTGTATTGCCAAGTGTGATGAGCAGTTTGTGCAATGCAACCTGACGATAGCATCCTGCTCTGTGAGGTTCTCGGTGGACCATTTTTGATGAAACAGGCTGCTCCTCCTCCAGGTTGAAGTTTACATTCAATTGCTCTGGAGTTGCTTGCCGCTTTGCCTTGCACTTCAAATTAATTCACAGATATCATGATCCTGGAGTGTATGCTTCTGCCCACTTCCACCCTTTGCTGATGATGTCTTTTCCTCAGAGTTTCATGCCAACATCACCTTAGACACTGTTGCTCGTGAAACATCACCAAGTTGAGCTCTCTTTGTTACTGAAGCTTCTGCCAAACGTGCCCCAACAATCAACCCCATGTCAAAGTCACTGAGGTCTCCTCTTGGAGCGATTATAATTAGAGGCAACCAGGCAAGTGAAGCATTTTTCAACATGACCCAAAGCATGCTGGGGTGTTATTTCCTTAATTAACATGGGGCCACACCCGTGTGGTAGCCATTGCTTTCAATATACTTGGTGTCCCTCACTTACCCAGGTGTTTCCATTTGTTGTACACTACGAGTGTGTGTGTGTGTGTGTGTGTGTGTGTGTGTGTGTGTGTGTGTGTGTGTGTGTGTGTGTGCATGTATATATCTTCTTCTTCTTCTTTCGGCTAGCTCCCGTTAGGGGTCGCCACAGCGGATCAACCATCTCCATTTCGCTCTCTCCTCCACATCTTCCATTGACACTCCAACCACCCGCATGTCCGCCCTCACCTTATCCATGAACTTCTTCTTTGGCCTTCCTCTTCTCCTCCTGCCTGGCGGCTCCATCTTCAACATCCTTCTCCCGATATACTCAGTTTCCCTCCTGTGCACATGTCCAAACCATCTCAATCTCGCCTCTCTCACTTTGTCTCCAAACCGTCCTACCTGCGCTGTCCCACTAATATACTCATTTCTTATCCTATCCATCCTCGTCACTCTCAACGAGAATCGCAGCATCTTCAACTCTGCCACCTCCAGATCCGCTTCCTGTCTTTTTGTTAGCGCCACCGCCTCCAAACCATACAACATAGCTGGTCTCACTACCGTCTTATATACTTTCCCCTTCACTCTTGCAGCTACCCTTCTGTCACAAATCACTCCTGCAACTGTTCTCCAACCACTCCATCCTGCCTGCACTCTCTTTTTCACTCCTCTCCCACACTCTCCGTTACTTTGGACAGTCGATCCCAAGTATTTAAACCAATCCACCTTCCCCACCTCAACTCCTTGCAACCGCACCATACCACCACCCTCCCTCTCATTTGCGCACATGTACTCCATCTTACTCCGACTGACTATCATTCCCCTTCTCTCCAGTGCGTACCTCCACCTCTCGAGGCTCACCTCAGCCTGTTCCCTACAGATCATGATGTCATCCGCGAACATCATAGTCCATGGAGACTCCAGTCTGATCTCGTCCGTCAACCTGTCCATCACCATTGCAAACAGGAAAGGGCTCAGAGTCGATCCTTGGTGCAATCCCACTTTAACCTTAAACCGGTCCGTCATTCCTACCGCACACCTCACCGCTGTCACACTGTCCTCATACATATCCTGCACGATCCTCACATACTTCTCCACCACTCCCGACTTCCTCATACAATGCCACAACTTCTCTCTGGACACCCTATCATAAGCTTTCTCTAAATCCACAAACACACAATGTAACTCCTTCTGGCCTTCCCTGTACTTCTCCATCAACATTCTCAAAGCAAACATCGCATCAGTGGTGCTCTTTCTTGGCATAAACCCATATTGCTGCTCACAGATCATCACCTCTCCTCTCAACCGAGCTTCCACTACTCTTTCCCACAACTTCATGGTGTGGCTTAACAACTTTATCCCTCTGTAATTTACACAGCTCTGCACATCACCCTTATTCTTGAAAATCGGAACCAGTACACTTAATCTCCACTCCTCCGGTATCCTCTCACTTTCCAAGACTTTATTAAACAATCTGGTTAACAACCCCACTGCCATCTCTCCTAAGCACTTCCATGCCTCCACTGGTATACCATCTGGGCCAATTGCCTTTCCACTTTTCATCTTCTTCATTGCAGTCCTCACTTCATCCTTACTGATCCACCCCACTTCCAGATTCACTATCTTCACCTCTTCCAACCTTCTCTCTCTCATTTTCTTCATTCATCAGCTCCTCAAAGTACTCCATCCACCTTCTCAACACACTCTCCTCGCTCGTCAGCACATTCCCATTTGCGTCCTTTATCACCCTAACCTGCAGCACATCCTTCCCAGCTCGGTCCCTCTGTCTTGCCAATCGGTTCCCCTTCTTTTGTATCCAACTTCTCATACAGCTCATATGATAGTATATATATATATATATATATAGTGTGTGTGTGTGTATGTGTGTGTGTATATATATATATATATATATATATATATATATATATATATATATATATATATATATATATATATATATATATATATATATATATATATATATATATATATATATATATATATATATATATATATATATTGTTGTGGGCCAGGGGTCGGTGGCGAGAACGACCACTAGGTGGGGGAAACTACGTCGTCTCCACCAGACTCCCCGGAATTGTAGGCCGTTGCTCGGATAACTCCGCGAGCTGGCGGGTTGATTATCCGACCGTGGTCACCAATATCTAAACTGCGTATCGTAGAGGCTGTTGTCTAAAGCCAATTTACCTCAGTCGCTACGCGATTTAAACTACCGGGGAAGCCACGCCATCGGAACGCCTGGTTGAACCAGATTTACTCTACCGGCAGCGGTAGATTCACACGACTGACTACCGCTTTGCCACCAACCTCTCCGGCTTGTTGCAGTCGAGCGGGGCCTGCCCAGGACATCCGGGCTATGATAGACCGATTTCCAGGGATGAAACCCTGCTTATACTCAGACCCGGACCATGCCAGACCAATGTAAGAAGGGACAGAAACGGACTGGAAACATTTCTAATAAATTTATTAACAGTAAAATAAAGACAAAGGCAAGACTTGACGTGAATATGCAACTAGGGAAATATTTAAAATAAGCAAAAACACTTAAACAATTCTACTTATAGACGGGCCCACACGCAGACACACACACAAAAAGAAAAGAAACCCCAGAGTCTATATTTGACCCTCGCAGCCATGAAGAGAGACAAGCTGGGGGTCAGAATTCATTGGTACCTGGTTGTCAAAGGAAAAGGAGTACTCTGTAATGTGGCACCTGCCAACAGGTCGTTGATTTGGTCCCAGTCGCACATGTGGGACTCGTGGCTCGTGGCGGCGCTCGCGTGGTGAACAGTCGGGATCAAAACATACCAGAACTCCCCGCAATAGCCACCGCGAAACAGGACCGACCACCTTCAGCCTCCGCGAACAAACTCGTCTGGACCCAGCCACCGTGAACAAACTGACTGCTCGTAACGACTGCTCGTAACCGCTGCTCGTGACCACTGCTCGTAACCACACACAAACTCTCGTCCACAGAACTCCTCCTCTCACTCTGAGAGTCTCAGAGATATATCTCCTCCCCCCACGGGGAGGGGCTCTTGGTGAAAAACGCCTCGCTGTCCACCCCTCATTGGACAGGGTCCAACGGCCCACCTTTCTGGGGCGGGGCCTTGGCCCCTACCGGGAAACCCCAACCGCTCTTTCCACGCGGGGTCAAACTTGATGAGTAACAGTATAATGCTGCAATGGTACGTGGGTGGTGCAGCCGGTTGGCGGTGGATCGTGACGGGCCGAGGGGTCATGCAGATAGCTTGTTGGTTGTGAGATGTAAAGATTTAACTAAAAGAAGTCGCAACGCACGTTTTTGAATCTCCCACGAGACAAAAGGAAAGGGATCTGACTACACATGTACTTAACGGGATAACTGACTTTTGGGACCTGTATGTTGAATGCAAATGGTTTCCAGATCCATAACAATATATATATATATATATATATATATATATATATATATATATACAGAAAGACCCACCCACATCTCTCACCTGTGAATGGAGAGAATAGCCAATCAGCTCTCACCTAACCAACTAAACTCAGGTGGCCAGGATTATATAAATAATTGACCCCTCCCACACACCTCCAGCTGAAGAAGCTGTGTAAAGCAACCCAATAATTCTTCCACAAGGTAAGTGCTACGTTGTTTCGAACCATTCCCAGAGTTCCTCAACAACTATAAAGACGTTCACACATAGTACACACATGAGAATCCCAATGCCATGCACCCCCTCAGCAACCAGACCGGTTTCATCGCTTATTGGCAAATCATCAGCGATAGCGTAGACAGAAATGCACACCAATGAGGCTCCCAAACATGAACCACGTGCAAATGTCAAAAGCAGTAAATATATTAATGAAGAAAGACCCACCCACATATCTCACCTGTGAAGGGAGGGAAGAGCCAATCAGCTCTCGCCTCATCAACGAAACCCAAGTGGCTCGGATTATATAAATAATCTCACCTCATCAACTAAACCCAGGTGGCTTGGAGGGGTCAATTATGGTCTGCTCTCGCTTTTTTGCTCAAATTAGCAGAGTTGATCGAGTTTTTACCTTTGGTTGGAAGCGCCTTCTTCTTCTTGAAAAATGTGTTATCCCAATCACCCCCATCTTATGCATATATATATATATATATATATATATAT
>NC_140962.1:118239165-118439165 GCF_056783735.1 Eptatretus burgeri | reverse complement strand
GGAGAAAATTCGTCTCCTGGTTGAAATATAAACGAGGCTGCAGCATATCCGTTTCAATTTCATCATCTCTTCCCAAAGCACTATCCGAGTGCACCCAGTAGATTAGGCCAGGAATTGAGAAATTGGCCTGAGAGCTGGCAAAGCAACTCGGGTTAACCTGTTTGTGTTCCCATCTGAACCTCTGGCTGATGAGGTATTTATGAGGTGTGGAACCTTGGTTCAAATACCATACATCATGTGTTTTTGTCCATAATCTACAGGAGCCTTAATTCCTGTTACAAAAAAAAAAAAACCAGACAAAACAATGGTCTACTCTTTTTCAATGGTGCCGTGTGGTCTTTCAGGTCCACAACAGAAATGCAACTGGCTTAATAATCCACCTTGAAAGGACAACACCTTCCGTGGTGCAGCTCGTTCATCTCTCCACAGTCGACATGGAACCAATGATGATCACCTCCACCATCGGTAGAGATGATGACTAAATCATGATCGAACCAAGTTATGCTTGGTGTTGGCTTAATGGTTAGGGTGGTGGGCATGGTATCCTAGGATCCTGAGTTCAAATCGCCCTTGGCTGTTGAATTAATACCAGGTGGGGTTGACTCTGCCTGTCACCCTTCCGAGGTCGGCAAAATGAGTATCATCATGCTGGTATCCTGTGTATGAGTGGCGACCCATCTAGGAATGTGCCCAATCGCCCTGGAGACTGCGTGGGCAGCACCAATGCTCTGCACAGAGTATGGTCCCAATGGATGGATGGAACCAAGGTGAAACAGCTAAGGGGTGAGCATGCCACCACCAAGCGAGCCTGCCACCCTAAAAAAAGTGCTGAACCTTCCGTCTAATATCAGACAATCAGAATGTACAGTGCCTATAGAAAGTCTACACCCCCTTTCAAAATTTTCACCTTATGTTGCCTTGTAGCCTGGAATTAAATTGCATTAAATCAGACTTTTCCACCTTTATTTACACATCGTAACCCACAACTTCCAAGTGAAAAAGCAAATTCTACAAATTTTAGAAAATTAATTAAAAACACAAAACGACAATATCGTGGTTGGAAGTCACCACTCCTCTTGTAATAGCAATTGTAAATTTGCTCAAGTGCATCCAATCACCATCAAAATCACACACCAAGTTAATTGGCCTCCACCTGTGTTAAATTGTAATTATGATGATTTCAGAATAAAGTCAACTGTTTCTGTAGGTTTCCTCTGCTGGGTAGTGCATTTCACTCCTCACTAGTGAGGAGGGTGTATAATATGGACACCCAGCAAGATTCAAAACAAAACATGTCAAAGAGCAGAGGAGCTCCTTGTGAGCCAACGGCCATCCATATCGAGTGACAAACTGTGTCTGTGGACGTCCTTCTGCAGTTGGGTTACTTTTTTTTGGAGGTTGGTGGCTGGATTTTGCACTCCAGCCACCATAAAACCCTTCACTCCGCAAAATACAAAAACGCAAAGAAATCTGAAAGCCCACTCCGTGGGAGTACCTCCTGTGCAGCTGCCCTTTGCAGGGCAGCTCATTGGATGATGGGATTGGGGCAAAGCCTTCGGAATCCCCACTCATCCATGATAGGAGGAAAACCACAGGGTAACCTTCCCGGGTCAGATTGCAGGAGAGTGTGTCGGGGTGGTGCTGAGGCGTTCTCCACCAGATGGTGGTCTCCTTGGGTTAATTTGAGGTTGTCCCTTCGGGTGGGTGCCTGGAATGTCCTATCCCAAAGAGAGGATGATCACCTGTCTCTGGTATCATTTGAGCTCAAGCGTTTTAACATCGGTATTGCAGCACTCTCTGAGGTTCGGAGACCGGATTGCGGCGAGATCATGGTGGGCGGTTACACCTACTATTGGTCTGGTCGCTCTGATGGTTACCATGCCCAATGAATTGCTGTAGCTCTGTCCAATAAGCTGACTCCAATGATAATTGAGGTAACACTGGTCAACGAGCGTATTATGAGACTAAGGATTCGTCGCTCCTTGGGTGTCATTTCCCGCATCTCTAAATATGTTCCGACTGAAGCAAGTGATCTCACCGTGAAGGATGCATTCTATGCCACGCTCAAATCTGTGGTTGATCAATGCCCCAGGTGAGATACTCTTCTAGTCTTGGGGGATTTCAATGCATCAACTGGAACTGATAAGGATGGTTATGTGACATGTGTTGGTCCCCATGGGTCAGGAACTGTGAACCAGAACAGCACTACGTTCCTTGACTTTGCAAGAAATTATGGACTGAGGGTGGCTGGTTCATGGTTTCAGAACCCACAGGCTCATCACTGGACTTAGTGTTCTAACACTGGTGGTGTGACAAAGGAGATTGACCATGTGCTCATTGATGGTCACTGAAGGATGATCCAGAACTGCAGGGTCTACCAGAGTGAGTGCTCATTTCCTTAATACCGAACACAGGCTTGTTGGAGCAACTCTGAAGTTGCAGCTTAAATCTAGGAGAATGCTACCATCCCAGCCGAGGATGGATGTTGGCAAGCTCAAGGATAAGAGGATAACTGAGGAGTTTGCGAACAGGCTGAGTGGAGATTTGAAGAGTTTGGGTGCTTTGGGGGATCCTGAAGAGTTGTGGAGTGCCTTCAAGACCACCGTCCTTGATGTTACCGGTTGATGTCTTGGAACTCACCAGCAGGCGAAGAATAATTTTGTCTCTCAAGTGACACTGGATATCATTGACCAGAGTTGCAGGGCCAGGCTGAATGGCAGAGCTGAGCTGTCCATGTAGTTGGGGAGGAATTAGGGGTTCCCATGCACCCCCGCTGGGATGTAATGACACCTGGATTTTTAAACTGCCAAGGGTGTCTATTAATAGATTTGACATGTTCCCAAGAAAAAAAAGTGGCTCGAAGGGTCCATTCGGCGGCCATCTCGGATTTCGTCACGAATGTCAGCGAAAATTTAAACAAGTCATAACTCTTTTTTTACCACATGTCCTAGAAACATAAATGAAAGAACTTTTTCAATTAATTGTTGGATTGTAAATCATTTAAGAACATTATTTTAGCGTTTAGATACCATTTCTTAGATCAAAATCGAGAAAAACCTTCAAAATTGGACCATTTTAAAAGTATCATCTTACATCACATATGTCAAATTGTTGCCACCTATTCGTTTTAAACTATAAAAACTAAAACTTTAGTCATTATCATCATCACTGTCACAATCAAGATCAGTTAACATATCCTCAAAGTCATTCACTTCATTTTCTTCATCCTCTTCTTCTCCTTCGTCATCTTCTTCTTCATCACTTGTGACCAGAACATCTACAAGACTTTGTGGCAATACCGGTCCATCCGACCAGAGAGGCTCGAGTTGACCATCATCTCCCTCGACCCATCCATGCCTGGTTGCTTCTGGAACATCAAAGATTGGGGTGTGAGACCGCTTCAATTGGGCCACACGATAACTCGCTCTTCTGATATGGGGGTATAGAGACTTCTTGCATGGTGGGAGGCGTGCCAGGTCTACCATGGACTTGGCATTCAAGTTCGTATCCTCTCCCACCATCTTCTTCATCATCAAAGCCCTGACCTCATCAACGTCAGTGACCCGAGTATGTCCATACATGATGCAGGTAAAGGCTTCCAGATCAGTGAGTAAGCTTGGCTCTACATCCCAACGTGATCCCAGTTCTGTGAAGACCTTCTGGAATCTAGGGTTCTTTTCAAGTTTCTTTAGAGGCCCAATTTTACCCTTGCCCTTGAAGGCACTGTTGCAGTCTTCTCCTGTATCGCAATACAGACCAATCAGTGAGCTGGTGTACTGAGGTCCAAGCAAACATGCTTTTTCTGTGATATTGATCAGTCGCCTGTGCTTCCCGCTTCCAGTGTCGAGGTAAATAGTGATGTTGACTTGATGAGCGTAGTATAACAAAATAAAAAACACATCACTGTCCGGGCTTCTGACGATTGCGGACTGATATCCTTCCTTCGCTGCATGCTGGAGGTAGAGGATTATCCGCTTGTCGCTCTCCTCCTGATTGGAGTGAAGAGGGTGGATCTCGGATACTTTACACTGACCAGCATCAGATGTGAGAAGATGCGCCACACCTTCAACAATGAGCACAATGAAACGACCTGCCAGCTTCGTAGCTGCTTCTTCACTGCTCCACATTTTCAGCATCATGTCAAATAGCTGAGCCTTGTTCTCATCATTCTGGAGGAAGACCTTGAAGTCCGGTGGTTTCCTAGTTCTGGGACCTGCCAAGAACAACTTGTCGCTGGTGCCATGTCGCAACCTCTCTTGAGCCTTGATTGAGCGGGGATGATATGAGTCGATTGAAAATACAACATTAACCCTGTAACTGATCATATCCAGCAACTTCAAACATATATCACCAAATGTAGGAGGGAGGTCTTTCATCATATGGATGAGAGCATTGCCATCATTGATATACATGACTCGGTCAACAGGGATATGGACTTATCCGGGGCGTCGTGCATCAGGTAGTGGACCATCTTAGCCTTGTCCGTCTTTGCGAGGAATCCATCTGGGGTGCCGAGGCTGTGTGGGACAGGAGTGAGGCAGAACTTCAACAACTCGGAGAAACTGATGGGCTGCTCCATGAGCTGAGATTTCATCAGCAACTGGAAGGCAAGGTCCCCCTGCTTTTGATACTGGATCAACTGAAATAGAAAAGAAGGAAATGATTAATTAACCACTATATTTTGCACAACATTTTTGTCACATACAATTCATTGTTCTCGATTGAGAGAAATATACATTTCATGACATACTTAGCCATGTGAGGGTTGAATAACAAGCCATGCAATAACCTCTCCGTATTCCTACCTCCTGATTCAGCACTTTGACACATCCGTCATTACTCGATAAGCACCTTTACTTATACTGCTGTTCAGCTAAATAATCATTCATATGTTAA
Source organism: Eptatretus burgeri (assembly GCF_056783735.1). NCBI lineage: Eukaryota > Metazoa > Chordata > Myxini > Myxiniformes > Myxinidae > Eptatretus > Eptatretus burgeri. The sequence continues at coordinate 118,434,269 of NC_140962.1, read as the reverse complement.
TACACTACGCATGTCACAGCCCGAGATCGTTAACATAATGAATACAGATCTGGCAAATATTAATTTTGTTGTTAGGGAGTAGAGTCTGTGAAGTCTGTTAAGGGAGTAGAGCATCACCTGTGGTCAAGTGATTCTCGGTCCTGCTTACAAGGGAATTCACGCATTGCATTCCTCCAAGCCCGCCCCTTGGTGTACTGCAGTTAGAACAGAGGGTGCTGGGCTCTTGACAGAGGAGTCCAAAATGAAGACCTGCTGGGCAGGTTACTTTAAGCGGCTGTACCAGGCTGATCCACCAGCTGTTGAGTTGGATGTCAGGGGTGTTACTATCCTTATTGCTGACACTCCAATAAACTGTGGTCCACCTTAATTTGTGGAAACACAGGTTGTGGTGAACCGGTTGAAGTGGGGTAAAGTTCCTGGGATTTGTAGCATCCATGCTGAACCTCTTAAGGCTGGTGGAAATGCTGCACTCATGTTGCTGCATGCATTCTATGCTCTGCCTGGAACACAGGCATCATCCCAACTGACTGGAAGAGGGGTCTTGTTGTCCCTCTCTGGAAAGGGAAGGGTGATCGCCAGGATTGCAATAACTACCGAGGGGTGACGATGGTCTCGGTGCCGGGCAAAGTCTTTGCTCAGATAATTCTTAATCGGGTTCGCCACCATATGCTTGAGCACCAGTGCCCAGAGCAGTCAGGTTTTACACCAAAGAGGTCAATGATTGACCGTATCCTTGCCCTTCAGGTCCTCACTGAGCACAGTTGATAGTTTCGGCAAGGGCTGCTTGAAGTTGATGTTGATCTCTGTAAAGCATTCGATTCAGTGATTCGGGATGCCCTCTGGAGGATTCTTGATCTTTGGAGGTCTGATCAAAACTGATCGATCTGATATCTGAACTATACTCTGGTACTGAGAGTGCTGTGAGACGTGGTGATACCATCTCTGACTTACTTCCAGTTGTTACTGAAGTTTTTCAGGGGTGTGGACTTGCCCCCACACTTTTCATCGCTTGTATGGACTGGATTATGGGGAGGATGTCAGAGATCAAGTTGCGGTGCATCCTTTTGGAATGTCAAGGAGGAGACTGATCAGAGAGGCCACCAAGAGGCCAATGGCAACTTTGAAAGAGCGACAGGCCTTTATGGCAAAGACTGGTCACTGTGTACATGTGACACCAACATCCCGAGCACTCCACAAGTCTGGCCTGTATGTTAGGGTGGCAAGAAGGAAGCCATTACTCAAAAAAGCCCACCTTGAGTTCCATTTGAGGGATGCAGAAAACCACTCCGGAGATTCTGAAGCCATGTTGCAAAAAGTTTTGTGGTCTGATGAAACCAAGATGGAACTTTTTGGCCTAAATTCAAAACATTACATTTGGTGCAAACGCAACACAGCACATCACCCAAAGAACATCATCCAACTGTGAGGCATGGTGGTGGCAGCATCATGTTATGGGGATGCTTTTCATTATCATCAGCAGGGTCATGATGGAAGGGAAAATGGATGGAGCAAACTACAGAAAAATCCTTGAGGAAAACCTGCTGCTCTCTGCAAGAAATCTGAAATTGGGATGGATGTTCACCTTTTTAGCATGAAAACGACCCAAAGCACACAGCCAAAGCTACGGTGGAGTGGTTAAGGAACCCATCAACGGTCCCCACGCAACTTCACTGAGATTGAACAGTTTTGTGTCGAAGAATGGGCAAATATTGCCCAATCAAGATGTGTGAAGTTGGTAGAGACTCATCCCAACAGACTCACAGCTGTAATTGCTGTCAAAGGAGCTTCCACCAAATGTTAACTCGCACAGATGCTACCAGTCCTTTCGTACGTAGTTTTCAGCAAGTGTCGCTAATTTTTTCCACCTGTGTGTGAATTTTCTGATACCAATGGAATCGAAGTGTGTTTGTCTCTGGCAAATTTTCAGGGGGCATTTTCTTTTGACGATTAATTTGTAATTCCGCTCATAACGAATTGTTCGACAATGGCACAACATCATCGTGAATTTAATTTCGCTCCAAATTCTGTCTCTTGCAGCGGAATTGTGTCATATCAGAGGCCATAAGCCAGGCAGGCAGGGCATTATTCTGGCTGACATTTCTCCCAATTTATTGCACTGTTGTTGCCCCAGGTCCTTCTGTCAGGCACACTGCTCTGTGATTCATCAGTTATACCAACATCCCTCTGCGCAAACATCTATCGGCTCTCAGTGGAATCAGTCTGTCTTTATCACCAACGACAGCACAATCAAGTGAAATAAACGAGCTGTTGAGCTTGTGGATTTCCGAACTCATTCAACACATAAATAATTGATTACTTGTTCCTCATCTCCTTATATATTACCGGAGTCTTTCGTTTAGGTTGAGGCAATGAGTTGACTTCGAAGTTACTTGTCATTCACTGCATACTTCGGGTAGGGGCATTGCAGCATGTCGTGTGCAATCCTTTGGAGGGGACCTTAATCCGCGGATCTTTCGTTTGTTGACTCCTGCTTGTCTACCACCCCAACAGTGGCATTTCACAAAAAAGTTGGCAATCACTGCCTCCTATCTTTCTATTCACATTGGACTGTAATGATGACTGTAATGGAGCCAGAAAACCAGAGCAACAACTCTCTAACAAGGGCTACATACAGCACCAACCTTTTCATTGTGCACAGCACAAAAATCTCTTTGGAGGAATTTAATCAGCAAGAACGTCTTTCTCTGTTACTGTGTGCTCTAGAACGATGTGCTTTGTTCTGTGATGGCAAAATCCATCGTTTAACTTGATTTGCCACCCGATAGTGATGTGGTCTGCGTTCAAGTTGTGCACTGATGGAACGCTTTCAGCACCAACTACACCGTACGCGACAAAAACGGATTATTCTCCACATTTAACCTTCAGTGTTTGCCTTTCACCATGAATAAAACATCATCCGTTCTCGGTATGATATCGTAAACTCTCTTTAAAATGAATAAAAAAGGATATATCATGGTGGAAATCCAGCCATGCTTTCGGACATTATAAAATTTATTGTAAGGCCCCATTTTATATAATTGCTAAGCACAGGGCCAGGCTGTAACCTTCACCTCTTTCTGTTCCATGTAATATATATCTCTACACCTTATACATGAGGTTTGGCTGTGTGTGAAGTAAACTCAGAAAAAATGTTCGATGTGGATGTCATCATTGGTTCGATGTAAAGACATCCCAAGGTCGACGTTAAGAATAAATAAAATATGCAATTGGGCTCAGTTGCTCGATGTGAAAACTACAACACTGCTGACTGCATTGTACTAGCCCTTACATGGCAAACCGCAGCATCAGTCAGCCCACATGGGCTGCACAAGCTTTTTATTGGCAAATTGTGATCCCACCAGTGGTTTGATTGCTTGTTGAAGGAATCAATCCACGGACACGTTTCTAGTTCCCTGGCCGTCATCTCTGTTAAGAGATTTCTTTTTTCTTGTATATATATATATATATATATATATATATATATATATATATATATATATATATATATATATATATATATATATATATATATATATATATATCGTCGAGGCTCATGGAAGAGCTTGTACACTGAACGAACCAGGATGCAACAAGTCAAAATGCAGCATCAGTCAGCCTACATGGGCTTCAGAAGCTTTTTATTGGCAAATTGTGAGCCCACCAGTGGTTTGATTGCTTGTTGAAGGAATCAATCCACGGACACGTTTCTCGTTCCCTGGCCGTCATCTCTGTTGAGAGATTTCTTTTTTCTTGTCCACATAGTCGAGGCTTACGTAAGAGCTGGTACACTCAACAAATCAGGATGTAACAGAACAAAATGAACAGTGTAAAGGGGGTGGGGGGAGGGGACACCAACAGCGGAGTTGAAAGCCAAGATAGAGGTATGACTTGGACAAGCAATGGGTGTCAGGAGGAATGGGGGGCAGGGAAGAACGCACGGGGTGGACAAGATGGATACCGAAGGAAACTCTCAGCAGGAAAAAAAGTGGAAATTTGGAAGGAGGAGGGATTGGGATGGGAGTTAACGAGATGTGAGAGAAATAAAATACGCGTTATTTTATAGGAAAAAAAGGCAAAAAAAACAAACAAACAAACGTTATATCAAAATTACGTATGTATAGTTTGGCTTTCAATGATCAAACAAAGCTTGTCAAGCTAATACGCATGTACCTTCGCTGTAAGGCCAACACTGGTGGTCATATAGAAACATCTACATCCTAGTCCACAGGGGCACAATGTATGCCAACACCATTAACATTTCCTGCTTTGGGACAACTGGTTGTTCACAGTGCAGAGTGGATTCCACCAAGAAGATGAGCGAGCAGGCCATACTGTGAGAGAGTGTGTGCAATGAGTTCCTCTTGACAGGAATGGCGACCATGTGATGCCTACCACACATCCACCTTGAATTAGGCATCCATTACCAGTTCATAAGATCTTTAAATTGTGGCAATCACGATAGATATAAAAATAAACAAGAAATACCAATAGTTGCAGTCTGTGATCAATACCTGAATCCACACTCGCCTGTAGGCTGTCTCGGCTGGGTTTGAGTGTCGGCCCAGGTATAATCTGTCACCCTGGTGCTTCATATACAGGGTGAGACACCAAGGTGTGTGCTATCTCCAGAATGGATGCTAAACTGGTGGGCCTTCTGCCAAATTCCTTCTCTAACATCCAGTGGGCATTGCATTAGCGGCACAGCAGTGGCCCCAGCAAATGATGCTACCTGTAGCCATGTGCTGCATATGAAAGAAGAATAAGAAGAAGACTTTTGAGGCCATGTTTAACACTGGCCACAGCATCACTGACGAAATACTTGTGCAGGGCAGTCAACAAAGGGAAGGGTAAAAAATCTCACTATCTTAATCCTAAAAATTCTCACTGTCTCACCCTTTCACTCCAAAAGGATCGTCAACCTCACCCACCTGTACATTTCCATGGCCTGCCACTGGAAGAGGTTCAGTCTCTTGAACTAACTCCTTGGCCTCAGCATCAGCCATAACCTCTCCTGGGCCAACCACATAGCAAAGCTGGCCTCCAAAGCTCGCCACAGACTGTGCATTGTTTGTCGATTCAAGTCTTTTCCTGGAAAATCAGAACTACTCACAGTCTACAAAGGCTTTGTTTGTTGAGAGCTCAATGGAGTGCTGCCCCCCCCCCCATATAGGTGGGGCACTCCAGCATCACATCGTTCTCTCCTGGATTCTGTGAAATATATTGGGAATCTCTCGGAACGAGGTCGAAGCACAAGCTCTGTTGTTTTCACACCACAGGCAGGTCGGTGGTCTCTTTTTTTACTGCCTCTTCTCCTATATTGCTTCTTCAGTCCCTCCCCAGAAACCCCCAGGATGCACATATTTTCCTGGTTTACCTTCCAAAATCCAGACTGATGGCACACCTCAACTACTTTGATCCTCGCTTCTAGCATCTGTGGAGCCACCTTCCAGAGGCTGTTCTTTCACAAGCTTCTCTCCAGGGCTTCAAGTAGGTAGTGCACCAGAATTTCAGGTCATCCCCCATCCTGACCCATGATCTTTGTTACCCTCCCCCCCACCCAAATGACCATTCCTTACCCAACCCTCTTATTTACTGGTTTCAGTGTTTCTTCCCCTTTTCTCTCTTTCTTTCGTGTTCAATATTTCCTTCCTGGTTGTGCTGAATTGTTACCACATTGGACCACTGCAAACGTCACTTTTCTGTTCCACGAGCCTCGCTCTTGTAGAGAATTTTATTTTTGCATTGTCTACCTCTTCTTAGAGGATGATGATGGCTCAGTTGAAATGCTGAGCGATAGCCTTTGAGCAATCTCGCCTGGATTTCATCTCAGAGAGTGATACTATCCAACTGAAAACAATCACCCAGTGCTTTACAGATATGGCATTGTCCTTTCGTAGAATGAGGACATTGTTATCCATAGAGTGTGCTGTCCTTTGGTGGATGCATTTTAGCAGCCTCCCCATCTGGAGGCAATTGCCTGTGCATGCTGAAGATCCAACTACGTCTTTGGACAAGAATAGGCCATTGTGTACCGGTACCTTGGCCAAAATTCAAATGCTTGCACCCGTTGAGTGTAAACTATCCATGGAAACCTTTTGTTAGGTTACGGTCTCATCGAACAGCCCAAATGTGACCCACCACCTTATCCAGTATAAGACCTTTCCCTTCTTTAAATATTGTGAAATTTTAAAAATATTTTAATGCGGAGGCTGAATATTTCCGTTTCAGCAGGCAAGTCCATGCTATTCAGTTTCACGAAGTTATTAACATCTCTGAACCATTGGCTTCACACAATTTAAAAGTTTTATTGAATTAATAACAAATAACCACATAATGACCTGTAAACCGACCATGCTCTATTATCGAGTCGCCACAGCATGGAGTACACCATTAACGACGCCAACTTTGGACCATTATCTCTCCAATGTGTTTGCATCATCCAATGAAACCACCTTCCCATTTGGAAGTTGAATGTTCAATCTCCATGGGATGACTTGCTGAACTTCTCACCTGCCACATCCATCTTAACACTGCTCACTCTGCTCCAGCACCGACCCCCAATACAAGGTTCAAGGCTTGTCAGTGAAGAAAAGCTCTTTGGGTCATAACGAACATTCCTTCTCACCTATCATGCACATGAAGGCTGAAGTGTGAATCATCATCATCTTCATCATTAATGTACCATACATACTCTTGACAGAGCGTTGGTGCTGCCAGAGCAGACTTATAGAAATAGTAATGCTGAGTGGCTTGTCATTGCCTATCCAGTATAATGAGTCAGCGCAGGAATTTTGTGTTCAACCAGTGTGGGGATCTTTTATATCCACCAAGGGGGCTGACAGGGTAGCGTAAAGGTATGCACACTCACCTCTAAGCTGTCTAGCCTGGGTTCAAATGCTGACCCGGCTATAAGGTGTCCCTCGGATGGACATTGAATGGGAATCCCATCTGCTGGCATTCGTTGGTGGGCGTAAAAGATCGCACTGTGTCCTTGGTGAAGAGTAGGCGAGCTATTGCTGGCACCATGAACAAATTACAAATTCCTCCCCTAACACGCAGATGGCATTGCATCAACAGCACAGCCATGCCCTCAGCCAATGAAGCTACCCTGCAGCCTTATGTTGTTTACCAAAGAATAATGTCCACCAATAACTAATGCTCGTGGATGGGGTTAACGTCCTCTAGCTTAATGTTCCTCAGATGGTGACGCTAATATTGATGCAAACATGCGAAAGACCAGGATAACAGTTTATAGCTTAGTCGCAGCCCAAAGCAGCAGCCCAAAGAACCTGCTCAAGAAATGTAGTGAATCTTGGTCAATGGACAGGAAGTTTTGAGCACTTTTTTGTGCAGCATCACTCATCTGTCCCTCATGCTCTCCATTATATTGCACTTGATGTGTAAAGTGCCCCTCTCTCTGATGCTCCTTGGGTCATATTATATAACTCTAATTGTACTTTACTCAAATTGTGATTGCTATTTGTTTTCTGGCATGATACTGATATTTAGCATCCTAACTTATACTCCAACTGCCGAGCCGGAAACTGAATGCACCAAATTTTGAACATTAGTCAAGGAAGAACTCGGTGGAGTAATGATTCGAGTGTACGGTCTGGGTCTGGGAATTTGGTGGCTCAAACACTGGCCACATTGACCCGTGCTTTGTCAGGTGTTATTATTGCAAAACCAAAAACAACAAAATGTAATTCTTTTTATTGTTGTATTGTTTGAGATTTTTTTTGTATTTTCACTGATTATTTTCCCCCTATCTCGCTCCCCCACCCCCACCCCATGAATGCATTCGTGGGTCATTTTGGACCCACCATGATTTTTATTTTGCTATAACTTTGTTAGAATTTTTTTTCAATGCATGACCTTTCATACATGCTTCAAATAAAGGGTAATACATCTTCCTACGTGTGTCTGTGGTTTTTTTTCAGGATCGTGGGAAAAATATTTAGAAATCTATTCAAAAAGACAGAGCATGAAGAAAAACATGGGTTGGCAACTATTGTGCAAGCTTGATGGGCTGAATATCCTCCTCCTGCATTGAAGTTCCCTACAAGGGAACTCATACTGTAAGAAATGTTGCAAAAACAAGACAACATGTAGGACTGGATTGATGCATTAAACATCAATTCAGTCCAACATGTTGCTTGCGCATTTGACTGGAGATTCATCGTGATGACAGTAGATCAGAAAGACAAGCGAGTTTCAACCCTTTAGATTCACAAGGGATCTTTGGCACCAAATGTGTTTGTTTTGTTGGAATCTATTCTCTCTGTACAATAAGACAATGGTCACAAATTTCAAATTGGTCCACTGACTTGCACGTTCCATATTGTTGTTTTTGCTCAAGGTCGTGAGCTTGAGTGTGCAAGGTTGACAGTTCTCTGGCATGGGCATCATTATCGACCGCGCAGCGATGTGCTGGCAGCATGTACTTGGTATTTTGCTGGTCAATGTTTATTTTCAGCATAGGAAACACGACATGCCTAACGGTCGTTGTAAAACTCCAGCACCATGGAAATGGCCTGCAATATGTAGACGTTTAGTTCATACAGAGTTACCTCTGTTTCAGCATCTTCATTGAGTGAAGCACAGCTCTTTACATCTGCATGCATGGGCATGGGCATGGGCCATTACTGGATAAGATAAGCATTCAGGGAATGAGAGGCAAACTGAATTTCGAATGACAACATTACTTAAGCACAGTCGCAAGCAAAGCACGATGGTGTTGAAAAAGAAAAGGCTGAATTTCGACTAAGCTCAGCTCCAGAGGCCTTTGAGACTGGACATTTGCTCTTTGAGCTTACTTTTGTTGCTCTTAGCACGATGTACAGACAAAAACGTAGCACTTCGAGTCAACTATTTATTACATGTGCAAAATGAAGGAATTTTTGATGCCTCTATAATCTTGATTCAGGTGCATGACCTCTCCATTACTTCCGTCTTCTTCTTCCTCTCCCTATCTCACTCTTCACACACTAAGGGAACTGCAGAGGAGTGCATTAATGAAAACTGGGTGTTTGGGTTAATTAAAACACCTATTTTGAAGATAATATAGGGGGTGCTCATCACAAAAAAAAGCCTCACCAAGATGGCGGATGGCAGCCCTTTGTCAGCTCCCTGAATCGCTGGGGTCTTAATCCGCCATTTTGTTTGGCCTGCTCAACAATGCCTCAATTTGGAACAGGCCACAGCAGTTTCCTCATGATAAAGTGCTCAAATTGTTTTTTTCACTTTCCTCACTCATTTCCTGGAGTGTATAGTGACGTGTGGTGAGGCGTCGCCTCCCCCTTTCCTAGCTCCCTCCTTGCTCGCCTCTCCTCCTCACTCCCTCCCTCCTCTCTCCCCTTCTCCTCAATCCCCTCCCTCCTCTTTCCCCTCCTCACCCTTACTCCTCTCCCCCGTGCACCGTCTCGCTCCCTGCTGTGGCTTCTCCTCTCCTCACTCCCCACTCCCCACCCCTCTTCACTCCCCCTCCCCACTCTTCCATCCCTGCTCACTCCCCTCCTCACTCTTCCATCCCTCCTCTCTCTCCCCCATCCCTCCTCTCTCTCCCCTCTCTCTCACTCTCTCCCTCTCACTCTCTCCCCCATCCCTCCTCTCTCCCCTCTCTCTCACTCTCTCCCGCCCATCCCTCCCCTCTCTCCTCCTCTCTCTCCCATCCCTTCTCTCACTCTCTCCCCCATTCATCCTCTCTCCTCTCTCTCCCCCATCCCTCCTCTCTCTCCCCTCTTTCTCCCCCATCCCTCCTCTCTCTCCCCTCTCTCTCACTCTCTCCCCCATCCCTCCTCTCTCTCTCTCAACAACAACTTTCATGAACACACACTTACACACATACATGTAATTACAAGCACGCACAAAGGTGGATACTTCGAGATCTGGGAGGGATCCGCTCCACCTTCTGAAACCCACACACGGAGATAACAACGAACAAAACACACACACACACACACACACACACACACACACACACACACACACACACACACACACACACACACACACACACACACACACACACACACACACACACACACACACACACACACACACACACACACACACACACACACACACACACACACACACACGCAAAAACACACACACGCAAAACACACACACACACACACACACACACACACACACACACACACACACACACACACACACACACACACGCAAAAACACACACACGTACACACACACGTACACACACACACACATACACACACACACACGCAAAAACACACACACACACACACACACACACACACACACACACACACACACACACACACACACACACACACACACACACACACACACACACACTTCTAAAACTCCATCTGCGCGAAAGGTGGGCTAATTTCTTTGCTTTTAACTTTTCCAGAAAAGAAAAGATTTCTATGGATTGAAACAGATTCTCAAGATTGAATAAAACTACAACCTCTTGTAACTACTTTGTTATTTCGGGTCCAATGACATTTAATTGTTGCGTGATCGGGCACGAAACGTTTTTGGGCTAAGTCTTTCACGAACTGGATGGTCAGGCCTGACGTGCGACTGTTCATGATTTGGGCAGGAATTTGTAATTTGTTTCGGGTGCTGGTGATGACTAGCCTACCTTTCACAAAGACAGCGTTGGGTCTTTAAAATCCACCAACTAATGCGAGCTAACAGCACACCCCAGGTTAACGTCCTTCTGAGGGATGACGCACTTCGTGGAGTTCCATCCACCTGCAAAACACCAATCCGACGTTGCATCCGTCCGTTCTACCCTTCAGTGAAATGTACCAATGTTAATTAACATCCTCACTAACTTATCAATTGCAATTAATAAAAAGACCATATCAGAACATCATTACAATTTTACTTTAATCAAGACCTTGCCAAAGTCGAGATATATCAAAGTATTCATGGTGTGACCAGGACCAATTCAATGGACTTGTTGGACCGTGAAAGCCGCTTGATGTCTCCACAATGGCAATAACAAAGGTATGCCTTTGGCTTGGAAAAATTCTCACAGCAGGAGAGGAGCTCCCACCTGTATCCAAGGGATCAACTTTACCCAGAATACTTCCCTCCCACTCATTCCAACATTGCTCCAATCCACCTCCATCTCACCAGACACTCAGTGAATAATTGAAAGGTTCCAGTCCATGCGGAGTTCTTTGCTGCTGGTTCCGCAGAATCCACCTTGTGCCAAATAGCTTCAGGGACACGTCACACTTGCTCCCAAGGTTCTTGCATCTCCCAGCTCACAAAATCAATGTCTTTTCGTTTCTTCTTCTCGAAGCAACAGCAGGTACAGGGGTCTGGGTGCCTGCCATGAAGCATCATCATGAGGATGAATCCGAGTCGGTGAGATCCCAGTTATAATGCCGAAAACCGAGGTGGCTCCCATTTGGTAAGGTGGAAGGTGTCCATAAAATAATCGCTTGTCTTTGCAACTGAAACACAAATTAAAATCTGTTCAGGCAACTGTATTTGTAATGGGTCTAGTGTGTGTGTGTGTGTGTGTGTGTTTTGTTGGTTGTTATCTCCATTTGTGGGTTTCAGAAGGTGGAACGGATGGATCCCTCCCAGGTCTCGAAGTATCCACCTTCGTGTACATGTGTGTATAATATGTGTGTATAAAATATGTCACATATAATATGTGTAGAACCATGATTGATGTACGTGTATGTGTATGTACGTGTGTGTATGTGTAAGCCCCACCACCACAGGTCATCACCTCCACTCGCGAGTCTCTAAGTTTGAACTGAGCTTTCCCTGATCTTGAAGCAACCATCTTCACCCCAGAAAGGAACCACGACTCATGGACCAAGCTGTTTCCTCATCCGTGCTCCGTTTCTCCCTCCATCCCCAAAGTGGCGACATGTAGACCTGCACAACTTTCCGTGTGACTTTCTGAGTAAGCCCGGTATGCCCGGTTCGGGTCTTTCCTTCTCAGTGTACCTCCCAAACTCATGTCGATTGAAGCAACTCCGGGTGACTTTTGCGTGGCCCTCGGCTTCACCAAAGCTGCTGCCCTCGGCTCAGTTCCTGCTCCCACTGAAGTTGGTGTGTTCGGCACGGTCTTGGATCCCACGAAACTTGGTCCTATGCAGATGGAACTTGGCAAAAAGGTAGTCGCCATAGCTCGTGCCTTCATTCTCAGCATGATGGGGTCGGCAAAACCCCACAAGCCACAAGGCAAGGCTGCGTCCCAAACGCATGTTGACCAACACGACTCTGGGTGCCACATCTGTGGCCCTCGGCTTCACCAAAGCTGCCGTCCTCAGCTGGGTTTTCACTCCCACTGAAGTCTTTCAATTTGGTATGGTCCTTCATCCCACAAAACTTGGCCTCTCTCGCCCTCAACGGGCGAAACTTTGCAAGAGGAAAACGCCAAATCTCAGACCTTTTCTCCCTAGCAGCATGTGGTCAACAAATCCTGGCAATCTGCAGGGCCAGGCCACATCTCCAATGCATGTCAAACTGCGTAATGCCAGGTTCCGCGTGTGCAGTCCTCGTTCCCATCGAAGCTTCCGTTTTCAGCTCGGTTTTCACTGACTTTGAAACTGTTGTATTTGGCATGGTCCTTGGGCCTTTCCATCCCAGGTGAGAGGGAAGCAGAAAAGCACACCACCTCCCCCTCACCACCATCTTATGCGTCTTACCTGTCCATGTGTGTATGTGTGTGGTGTTGTTGATGGTTATCTCCACCTCTGAGGAGGGTTTCAGAAGATGAACCAGAGCTCTTCCAGGATTCAAAGTATCCACCTTTTGTTTTGGTGAAGGATCATGATTCATGGCCTAAGTTGTGAAGTTGTGTTGTTCTCAGAGTTTTGTCCGAAGGGCTTTTTTCAGGATCGTCAATGATCCCCGGACAGCTTCCAACTGTAAATCATTTGTGGTAATGTTCCCAGGGATGGTTTTTGGGATCTTTGGAAGGTTCTTCTTCATCATTCGTATTGCTCCAATCATCAATGGTACAATTTCGGTGCTCTTCAGCTTTCAGGATGTTTTCACTTCATTCTTGAGATCTTGATATTTGGTCATGTTCTTGATTTCTGCATTGTTAAGACCAAAATCACTGGCTACCGAAACCTCAATTAACAATGCCTTCTTTTCCTTTTGTATCTGAGTACTATATTCGGTCGCAGTCCTTTGTTTTCTAAGTTCACGATAGAGATAGGATCATGAGGTCGTGCATGAGCAATATGTCCTTGTTTTCAATTACTGCTAACCCCAACTGGGATATTGAAATTTCTGCAGATGTACCAGTGGATTACTCTGCATACCTTGTTGTGCCTTTGTGTGTACAGCTGTTCCTGACATGAGTGTTTTACATCCGGACAGGAGGTGACTTGTGCTTTCTGTTTCTATTCTGTTCAACTCTTTTTGATATATATTCCCTACTCTTTTGTCTTTCTCCCAGTTGTCACTCTATAACTGCTGGTATTTTGTCTTGTATTTTTATTTTTTGTCTTTTTTTTTGCAGTCGTCTGGGCTATATTCATTGCTGTTTCGGTTTGGTGTGTGACATCTTCTATTCACACCTGTTTTTGGAAGTTTTTTGCAAGGTGAGTGAGATACTTTTTTCTGGTTTGTTGTTTTCATGCTTGTGTACAAATTGTATTTGGTAGTCTGTTGAAACCTTTCACGTACTCTGCTAATCCTACAGTGATTGCTCTGTGCACTTGATTGAGTTCCATTAGGCCACCACCGCATTCTTCTTTCCTCAGCAGGTACATTCTCGGAATGCACTGATTTTTGTTGTCCAATTCGGACATTGTTTGACATCCAGGGCATCTCCGGGAGGTGTTTAATATGACTAATCGGCGATCGCTAATCCCTTGCCAAGCCAGATATTCCTTCTCAACCATTTCATTGGAATGCTTGCTTGAGTGCTCAAGTCACTTAGCGAGCGCTCTCCAAGCTGCGAGGTTGTTTGTTTGTAAGCCATGGTGATACACGGCAAAACGATTTGCACGTCACTGAATAAATATATCGATCGACTTGAAGAAAGTTCAGACCCCACTCGCCTGTGTTTGACCCCACATTGTCATGCAGTGCCTTGGGCAGTGGTTCACTCGCTAAAAATGTACAATGTTATTTTGCATGACGTTTCCCCTATTTGTATGATCTGCTTTCATTATACCACCTGCCACTTCGATATAGATACATACATATAAAAACTAGAAGGGCACTCAGTAGAGCACATACCTCCACCACGTAATGCCTGATCCACGAGAACACATCGGGCCCAGTACATTTTTGAAGTATCTTGCTATACAGTACGAGATCGTTTTTGGCCCCATCTCTCAATGGTGAAGAATCACTTTAAATATTAAATAATTCTCGTATCCAGATCCGGATTTGGATCTTCACCAAAATAGAACCAATTCGTCCTTGCAACAAACCTAGCATTCCCACCAAGTTTCGTCCGAATCCGTCCACAACTTTCTGAAATATCGTGATATATGTTGTTTTTAGCCACGTTGCACAGCGAACGCTGGCTCCAAGAGAGTTCCGCGTTGTTCTTCTTCTTGTTGTTGTTGTTCTTCTTCTTCTGGTGAAGACAAAACCTTTCTGGGGGTGAGAATAGGGAGTGAAGCAGGCAGGGAGGCTACATGGAGGTACCTGATGCCCTGAGGAATCTGATGCCCTAAATGTACTTGATGCCCTAAAGGCACCTGATGCCCTGGAGGCACTTGATGCTCTGGAGGCACCCGATGCCCTGGAGCACTTGATGTCCTGGAGGCACTGGATGCCCTGAGGGCTCCTGATGCCCTGCAGGCACCGGGTGTCCTGAGGGCACCTGATGCCCTGGGGCCACCTGATGCCCTGGGGCTACCTGATGCCCTGGAGGCACTCGATGCCCTGGAAGCGAGCATAGCAAGGAGATTGACTGGTGGAATGACGCAGCTCTTGGACACATTTGTCCTTGTTGGCACAATCTCTCAATGGAGAAGAATCACTTAAAATATTCTCGTCGCCGGATCCGGATCTAAATCTTCACCAAAATCGAATCAGTTCGTCCTTGTCACACGCCCAATCTGTCCACAAGATTTCATCTGGATCCATCCACAACTTTTTGAGATATTCTGGACACAAACAAACAAACAAACAGACAGACAAATAGACAGAAAGGGGTGAAAGCATAACCTTCTTCACCTTTGGTGGTGGAAGTTGTAATTAAACATTTTGTTTTTTAAAGTTTTTTCAACCTTTTCGTTGAGGTTCTTGCTTGAGTGTGGAAGACACTTGGTAAATGCTCCACATGCTTCAATCTCTGAAAGCTTCCACGGCGACACTGCGGATCGGTTCTCCAAAGGGACATCTCTGGAGGTAGGAAGGCAAAATAACGTAGAGGTTTTCAATGAGTAAAAATGTTTTCAGTTGTTACAAAGCAATGAATCGCCACATCACGACAGGATAGCCAAGAGGTATGCAAGCTCGCTCCAAGCTGTCTCACCTGGGTTTGAATCCCGACTCAGTTATAAACTGTCTACCTGGTGTTTCACAGGCAGGGTGATTCATCAATATGTGTGTCACATGGACGTTAAACTCAGCATCACATCTGCCGAAATCCCCCTGTCTACCCCTCCGCTCTAACCCCATCTCCCTCTCTCACCACTCTCACCCTCTCCCTCTCTCACTCTCTCCCTCTCTCCCAACCGTCTCTCTCTCTCTCTCTCTCTCTCTCTCTCTCTCTCTCTCTCTCTCTCTCTCTCTCTCTCTCTCTCTCTCTCTCTCTCTCTCTCTCTCTCTCTCTCTCTCTCTCTCTCTCTCTCTCTCTCACTCTCACTCTCTCCCCCTCTCTCTCTCAGACCCCTCTCCATCTCTCTCCGACCCTATCTCTCCCACTCTGCTCCCTCTCTCTCCCACCCCTCCCCTCACTCTCCCACTCCCTCGCTCCTCCCCTCACCCCTCTCCCCCTGTTAAGGGGACTGTTAAGGACTGACGGTTTAGTTTTGAATTTAAAACGGCTTTCCCATAGTGTTGTATTTATTATTTAATGGAAATCACCCTAAACAAGGCATAAAGCCACTTGAGTTAAGGGACTAAGAAATGGGGCTAAGCATGTATGAATCCAATTCAGAGTGAGCTGACCGGAGGGGTACAAAGGTCACTCGATGTACAGGTAGGCCTTTGCCAGGAAGATAGCGTGGGTTTTAAATGCTCCTGCCCGGTTTTATATATTACGCAGCAGTTAAAAGGAAAATGTTGCTGTTTGGTCACATTATATTGTTCTTTGCTTCCCCTCCTCTCATACTGTCTTCCCTTCCCTGACCTTCATGCCACCTTCTCTTAGCTCACACTACCTTACCTTCCCTTCATGCTGCCTTCCCTTCCCCTCCCATCATACTGCCTTCCCTTCCCCGACCCTCACGCCACCTTCCCTTAGCTCACACTGCCTTACCTTCTCATGCTGCCTTCCCTTCCCCTCACACTGCCTTCCCCTTCCCTCATGCTGCCTTCCTCTCCCCTCACACTGCCTTCCCCTTCCCTCATGCTGCCTTCCTCTCCCCTCACGCTGCCTTCCACTCCCTTAAAAATCCTCCCCTTCCCCTCCCCTCATGCTACCTCCCCTTCCCCCTCACGCTGCCTACCATTCTCTTTCCCTCATGATGCTGCCTTCCCTTCCACTCACGCTGCCCCCCTTTCCCCTCACCTCCCACTGCCTTCGCTGCCCCTCACACTGCATTCCTTTCCCTTTCCCTCATGCTGCCTTCCCTTCCCCTCATGCTTCAATCCTCTCAAACCCCCTCCCCTCTTCACCCCCATCTCCAGGTTATCTTTTGGACATCTCTGGGTGGTTTCCATGTGCTGCATTAATGTGCTGTTTTAATGTACCCCATTTCATTCAATCCTGTACTAAACCTATTCCCCTTTCTCCACAAGTCCCACTCCCAAATGCAAGTGGAGAACCGCTCCCCCCTTTCCCCCTCATGCCCCCTACCAAATGCAAGTCGAGAACCCCCTCCCTTCATGCTTACCTCTTCCCAAACCCCCTCCCCACTTCCCTACTAACCCACCACCTCTCTTCCCCATCCTCCTCACTTCCACCCCCCTCCTGGAGTGTATAGCGATGTTTGGTGAAGTGTTGCTATTCCCTGCCACCCTCCTCACCGTCCTCACTCTTCCCCCATTCTGAGCTCCTCCTCCCTCACTCCCTCCTAGCTTCCCCACCATCCTTGCTGCCCCTCCTCGTTCGCCCTCCCTCACACCCCCTCCCCTCCCCACCATTCTCTCTCCTTCTCCCCTCATTCCGCTTTCTCGCTCCCCTACCTCTTTTCTCTCGCCCCCCTACCTCTTTTTTCTCGCTCCCTACCTCCTCACTCTCGCTCCCCTACCCCTACATCTCTATCTCTATCTCTATCTCTATCTCTATCTCTATCTCTATCTCTATCTCTATCTCTATCTCTATCTCTATCTCTATCTCTATCTCTATCTCTATCTCTATCTCTCTCTCTCTCTCTCTCTCTCTCTCTCTCTCTCTCTCTCTCTCTCTCTCTCTCTCTCTCTCTCTCTCTCTCTCTCTCTCTCTCTCTCTCTCTCTCTCTCTCTCTCTCTCTCTCTCTCTCTCTCTCACACCCCTACTCTCTCTTTCTCTTTTATTATTTCCCTTCCATCAACTCTCCCTCATCCCTCCTCTCTCTCGCTCCCCTCTCCCCTCTCTCTCACCCTTCCCTCCACTCCCCCCATCTCTAACACCATTCTCTCTTCTTCTCCCCACCCTCCTCTTTCTCGCTCCCCTACCTCCTTTCCCTGCTCCCCTACTCTCTTTCTCTTTTTTCTTTCCCTCCCTCCACTCTCCCTCCCCTCCACTCTCCCTCCCCCTCCTCTCTCTCGCTCCCCTCTCCTCTCTTTCCCTTCCCTCCACTCTCCCCCTCCACCCTCTCTTTCCTCCATCCTCTAACTCTCTATCTCTCTCTCTCTCTCTCTCTCTCTCTCTCTCTCTCTCTCTCTCTCTCTCTCTCTCTCTCTCTCTCTCTCTCTCTCTCTCTCTCTCTCTCTCTATCTGTATATATATATATATATATATATATATATATATATATATATATATATATATATATATCTCTCTCTCTCTCTCTCTCTCTCTCTCTCTCTCTTCCCCCTCCCTGTTCCTCCCTCTTACTCTCCCTCCCCCCTTAATATACCTGTCAGCGAAGCGACAGGTTGTATTTGCATGTAATAAAATGAACTTCCTTCCCTTCAACTGCACGTGTGATGTTTAGATGGACATCGACACACTGGATAACGTGGTCCTCATTGGTCTTTGGTATCATATCACATCTTGGACATCATTTTCATTGGTCTTGCCTCCTACTTCTCATTTTATTGATTCCCTCAAGCGTCAATCACATGGGTCCGGTTTCTCTCTTGCTTGTTATTTTCTGAAGCAGCTTTTCCATGTCAGTGTCTGCTCAAGGTATGTAATCCGCAAAACTTGGCCGTGTTCAGTGGCCAGGCCTTATTGTCCCCCACCCCTCCGACATGGTGGGAGACAGGGGCGTTCAAATGAGCTCCGTCCATCCAAACGATCATCTGTCCATGTACTTTCGTGGACCCGATATTTAAAAAATCGTTGAAGTCTTTACATTGCAGATATGTATATTCTTCATACCACCCAAAAGGCAGGGAGGGGATCTAGAGTATAATCTCTTTGTTTATGCCACTGTATTGAGAGAATCATCGAGGAGTTCACTCGCCATCACGGTATGATTTAATTAAAACGGCGAATAATTTTCAATTTTCCACAAGTATGCCGTCGATGCATCCTTGGTGCTTGTAGTAATACAAATTGAGCTGGTTTCATGCTACACCAATGGCCGGAACTGCCGAAGTTTGCCAGAAATTGGACGAGGTTTGTTCAAAATACCCGAGTGTGGATCAGGCCTACAAAATGGTCGCTTTTGTGCTCGGAACATTTTACAGAGCATGTTATGAAACAGCAGAGATGGCTAGATCTTGTGGTTATCCGCCATGATTGAAAGAAAATTGCCATTCCAACGATTAAGTGGAAGAAAGCCGTCACTCGAAACTGAAACACCATCTCTACCCAGCTACTAGCACATGTACATGGATGATACGAGCGGTGAATCAAGCACCTGTGTTGGCCTGCCAGCGACCAATCTCACCTGGCTAGATATGCTGGCTCCCCATCAACCAGGATCACCCTAACATACTCATCACCACCCCACACCCCTCCCCCATAGCACCACTCCATTCTCACACCCCTCCACCACCCAGTACGACTCCTCCCACCACACCCCCTACCCCCAGCACCACTCCCTCATTCACTGGAGCAGGACATTGACATGGCACGACACAGCACGGACACGGCATGGATGCAACATGGCATAAACACGGGCACGACACAGCATGGCACAGCACGGACACGGCTCGACATGACATGGCATGACACGCCACGCCACGCCACGGACACGATGGTGGGACATCGACACGGCACGACCATAGATACAAATGGCATCCCAGGAAAGTATGAATGGGACGATCCCGTAACATACAGGACACCTGGTCAGCCTGCGACGGTGAGACAAAGCATTAATCAGCAATTTTGTCAGAGGTGTCCGAGCGTGCCTGGGCGGTGTTGGTCGTCAGATGATGATGGATATTTCTGATGGAGTAATGTAACTGATTTATGAATTAATACAAAATCCCTTATAAACCATCAATGGAATGGAAAAAGAAAACCTAGCAATCTGTTGTGAACATGCGACCAGAGTTTGCATCTTCATGAACACCTCAATTTCCACCATCTTCATCTGAATCGCTCGCAGAAGGCTCGAAAAGATACGGCTCCATAATTCCTCCAAAAGAGTTTCCATCACTAATTTTGTCTCGAATAGTTTTGTCCAAATCCCACTGATCAGTTTCAACATACGGAGACCGTTCAGAGTCACTCATGACGGTGGAATCGGTATCGGAATCTGAACTTGAAATACAGTTTCTCTACGTAAAGCCACCATTTGGATCAAGCTGGATTCCAGGTGTGACATCACTGGGGGGGGGGGGGGATTTGTGTTGGCAAAATAATTTCAATTGTTTTTCCCCCTTAATTAGACCGTGATTAATGATTTTCAATGGTTTTGAGAAAAAAAATGCGTTTGGGTTCCCCTTTAACCCCAACCGAACTGAATGATTTTGAGCTTTCCCTGACTGGGGGTTCCCAAGCCCGCCCCTCAGATCTCGGCCGTCGATGGTCCGAAGAACTTCAAAATTTGCACACCCTTAGAGCATCACGTAATTAACGTGATGGTAAAAATTTTGTTTTTTCACAATATGTTAATTTGTTTAATCATTCTCTCATTAGTTATGCAATATGATAATCTTGTGTATTTTGCACAGAAACCTCCAATTCTTGACATTGGATGCATGACATTGCATGAAAAGTAGACAATATCAAAGAATTACGTTTCTCAAGTTGAAAATCATGTTTACTTATTAGTTTGGGTGAATTTGCATAAGTTATGAATATGCCAATGATGTCTATTTTTGAATTTGACATTTCTGAACATGTAACAGGCAAAAAATTAAAAAAATATCATGTAGATAGAGAAATATAGAAAAAGGAATGAGGAAAATTTGAAATCCCCAGCAGTTGCGAAAAAAAGGAGGGGGGGGGGTGTCCCAGCGCAATTCGAGTTAAACTGCTAGCATTAGTAGTTGGTGGATGGTAAAGATCTCGCGGTGTCCTTTGTGAAGAGGAGGTGAGCTATCACCAGCACCATGAACAAATTCCAAATTCCTGCCCTGACTACTACTGGGAATCCAATGGCAAACCACCCAGTATAACCCCTGCCAAGGAACCGCTTCGGCAGCACCGACGCTCTGTAACAGAGTATGGTACATCAGAATCCGAATAAATAAGTTTGTCCACATTTTACTCGTACGACGAGGATGTCGAGAGATGTCAATACACTGATTACATGGACAACATGAACATGAGTGGGTGATATTAAAACCAGGGAATGATATGGAATTCAAACAAAGGGGTCATGGAATGAAGAGGTGGTCAAACTTAATTTGATAAGTGGAATCCTTCGTGTTTCAAAACGTGTGATTATAAAAACTGTTTCTTTGTTGGTTTTTTTTTTAATGAAGAAGGGTGAACTAAATAAGTTAGATGAATCAAAGCTTCAACGACACTTTTGCCAGTCAGACAGTTTTCATATCTAATTGAAACCACGCAGTTGTCAGCAAGTGATGCCTCCAGATCTTCACTCCGCAGACACCGTGTTGTCTTCCTTGTTGCTTTCTCGAAGGAACCATGCCGGAAAATCCAAGTTTGCAGCAAGAGATGGCACTTCAAAGACCTCGGTTTCTTTACAGGCATGCTACATCTGCTCCAGTTTGTTACAAGCGCATGTTCTGCTGAAAGAAAACCTCTTTGAATGGGAGAATCTCTCGTGAAGGGTTGCACTTGTTTACTCGAGAAAGCCTGAGTCCTGTGAGACCTCTGTATCGGGCCATGCTTTCAACTTCACAGGCTATAACCCCAGCATGGAGACCTTTGATTGATGACAGACATCCTCAACTGATGAATATAAATGGAGGACGTGAAGGAAGTTTGAATTCATCAATGACAACAACTTCAACAACTTGTATTGTTAATGACTATTTATCGGATCATGTCCAGTGGGATATCTTGAGATGAGTTACTTATGTTAGGGATACCTTGACAGGAGCAAAATACAGGCAGAAATTTTTCAATGACTGCATAACATGACAAAACAAAGCCAATTGATCGGCTTTTTCAACAGAGAGAATCTGTCAATAACATCTTAAGTGACCGGAAGATTTCACCAGCGAGGCCTGCAACAATACAAGTGACTCCAGTTTGCCCTCCACACCTTGTGCTTCTAAATCCAGTGCACACTTGCTCCAACGTTGAACACATTCGTTTTGCTTCACAGTACAGTTAGTAAGAATATAATGTTTGGAAATATTGTTTCTTCACATGAATTTAGAGTCACAGCGGTCATTGCATGAAGCTTTTGCTTCCAATGACTTCTTAAGTAGGTGACAGTTGTCAAATAATTAGTCCCATTTATGGGGAAATGACCCTAACTCATGGCAAAATGATTCCATTTCACTGGAAACTTAATCTCAGTGCACTCCTTTGGGGTTGACATAACCCTATCCTTAAGGGTGTCATCTTCATCTTGTCATGTGTGTGTGTGTGTGTGTGTGTTCAGGGTCTGCATGTTCACAATTATTTGCAACGTCAAGGGAAAACTTACGAGACGATCAATTTTAAGGACGACCTGGAAATGTTTCGGAAAATTCGAGAAATCAATGAATGAACGATCAACACATAACACTGAAACCCCACTCTATATATGTAGTTTCCAGAACAAATCTGGTGGATTGCAATGAAATATCATCTGAACAAGGGCAACTGCCCATAAAACTTCTCCATTCGAGTAAGTGTGTGTTTGCTGTGACTGTTGTTTCCCAGGCTGCTAACAAGGTGCAGCTGACATCAGGGAAACAGGCCAAACCACAGAAGATCGATTCCAGCACAAAAATACCATTCTCATGACAGCATGCCTGATAATAGGAAGGACTCCAGGCTTTGTTCAAATGACACCTGTTTAGCAATAGCCAGACACACTAGGACAAGACGGAGTCTTTAGCAATACAAAAATTCACTTGGACAAGATGGAGCCTTCAGCAATACCCAACCACTCTTGGACAAGACTGAGTCTTTAGCAATACAAAAATTCACTTGAACAAGATGGAGTCTTCAGCAATACCCAAACACTCTTGGACAAGACTGAGTCTTTAGCAATACAAAAATTCACTTGGACAAGATGGAGTCTTCAGCAATACCCAAACACATTTGGACAATCCAGAATCTTTCGCAATACCAAAACTCACTTGGACAAGACTGAGTCTTTAGCAATACAAAAATTCACTTAGACAAGATGGAGTCTTCAGCAATACCCAAACACATTTGGACAATCCAGAATCTTTCGCAATACCAAAACTCGCTTGGACAAGACAGAGTCTTTAGCAATACCCAAACACACTTGGACAAGACAGAGTCTTTAGCAATACCCAAACACACTTGGACAAGACAGAGTCTTCAGCAATACCCAAACACATTTGGACAATCCAGAGTTTTCAGCAATACCCAAACACATTTGGACAATCCAGAGTTTTCAGCAATACCCAAACACATTTGGACAATCCAGAGTTTTCAGCAATACCCAAATGCACTTGGACAAGACAGAGTCTTCAGCAATACCCAAACACACTTGGACAAGACAGAGTCTTCAGCAATACCCAAACACATTTGGACAATCCAGAGTCTTCAGCAATACCCAAATGCACTTGGACAAGACAGAGTCTTCAGCAATACCCAAACACACTTGGACAAGACAGAGTCTTCAGCAATACCCAAATGAACTTGGACAAGACAGAGTTTTCAGCAATACCCAAACACATTTGGACAATCCAGAGTCTTTAGCAATACCCAAACATACTTGGACAAGACAGAGTTTTCAGCAATACCCAAATGCAGTTTGACAATCCAGAGTCTTTAGCAATATCCAAACTCACTTGGACAACACAGAGTTGCACGATATGCTTAGCCAATTTCACTCTCATGTAAGATGTTTTTTGACACCTTTGGTGAAAGTTTCCTTGAGCAATATATATATATATATATATATATATATATATATATATATATATATATATATATATATATATATATATATATATATATATATATATATATATATATATATATATATATATATATATATATATATATATATATATATATACATAATTTCTTATTCCTGCACAAAACACCTGACTCCATGACATTTTTCTTGCAGTATCAAGGTCAAGGGACTCCATGACATTTTTACTGTCTTGAGCTCTATTTCTGCAAATGGTATATATTTGCCTTTCTGAAAATGCATCATATGTTTACAAGAATGGTCATTCCAGTTGTAAATAAAAAGTGGGAAATAAACACGATTGCTCGAGCGTCCGTCCGCTCTGAGTATGGGATGTTGGTGGTTCATATCACAGCCGAGTCATACCTTCCTTGGTTGACACTCAGCATTTAAAAGGATATGGCACAGACAAACAACCATAGGTTAGCAATCATAGTGCCGGCTTTAATGGACCTAAAGGTCTCCTGCATCGAAGTTTCTTGAATGGGAATTTAACTACGACAACTACTACTTAACGGGCCAATTATTCCCACCTTCGTTTGGGTTCAGCTGTCAAACGTTTCTGGCCTACCTTTCACGAACTGGCTGGCCACACTTCAACTTTGCCTGAAGTTGCTGACCCACAAGAAGACCAGATCACTTGATAGCCACAGTACAGCCAGGCATTTGCAAGATGTGTAGGGTTCCGGGGATTACTCAACTACTCTTTGCGAAGGACACCAAGGGATCTTTAAAGTTGACCAATGAACAGTGCTGACAGACAGAAAACCCAGCCGCCTCTCAGATAAACAGCGCACACAATGATGATAATGTTACAGCTGAGGTTCTCCACAAGGAAAAGCATTCGAGTTACTCCCAAACTCCCGGTCTTGAGGCCACCAGCTGCAGGTAATTTCACGCCCCATTGGGTTGTTAAGCAACCACGAACAACGACCGGTGCTGGCAATCCTGGCAGGGTGTCATTACTTCGTGTGGGTACCTTACCTTTGCACGACAATATCAAGGGAGGCTTAATCTTACATCATCAGGTGCAGCCGAGAGAGGCAGCCAAGTATGCACCGGCGAACAGAGCAAATCACGTGGGGTAAAACTTTGCGGCTAACACGACGTGTGGACTAATGGAAGAAAAGACACTCTGAACTGGGTACATTACAATAATAAATAATTTATTTATCGTAAGGGTGGGGAAAGGTATGTGGCACAATAAGCAAGGGTTTAATACAAAAGATCCATACAGCAGGGAAAGCAAGGATTAGTGAAGTGCAGCAAAAGAAAAACAGTTATTTCCAAATACAAGAGACACAATGGAGGGTGACTGATAATAATCTTATACAATCTTAATTATACGAACAAAACAGGTGCCATCATTCCCCGAGAGGAGAGAGAGAGAAAAAGAGAGAAAGAGAGAAAGAGAGAAAGAGAGAAAGAGAGAAAGAGAGAAAGAGAGAAAGAGAGAAAGAGAGAAAGAGAGAAAGAGAGAAAGAGAGAAAGAGAGAAAGAGAGAAAGAGAGAAAGACAGAAAGAGAGAAAGAGAGAAAGAGAGAAAGAGAGAAAGAGAGAAAGAGAGAAAGAGAGAAAGAGAGAAAGAGAGAAAGAGAGAAAGAGAGAGAGAGAGAAAGGGAGAGAGAGAGAGAGAGAGAGAGAGAGAGAGAGAGAGAGAGAGAGAGAGAGAGAGAGAGAGAGAGAGAGAGAGAGATATATATATATATATATATATATATATATATATATATATATATATATATATATATATATATATATATATATATATATATATATATATATATATATATATATATATATATATATATATATATATATATATATATATATATATATACAGATACAGAGACAGGACAGGACAGAGACAGAGACAGAGAGTTTGTGGTGTTTTCGACCTCTAAATTACCAGGTGAGGTTGACAGACCAATGTAAACCCAGTCGGTAGGGAGAGGTAACGTTAAGTCAGGTCAGATATGGGAGCATGCCATATCTGTTTAGTTAAGTCTAGCACTTTCCGCCGGTACTCCAGGGACTGTCTGGCCATCCCACAGGCAGATGCCTGGCCCATCCGCCATCTCCTTGAAATGCTGATCAACCTGCTGCAACCATGAGGCACGTGGTAAGTGCATTGGCCTCCTCCACTCATGAGGCTCCCTTGCTGAGAGAATCTGGTGAGCAGGATCAGCATCAGGAAAATGAGCCACATGCCCACACAATCACATCTGACACTCACGGACTATGCAAGTATAAATCTCATTTGAGTCTCCCTCAACATCCGCTCGTTGGACACAAAGTCTGACCAGCGACAGCCAAGGAATCTCCGAAGAGACTTGGTACCAAAGGAATTAAGTCTCCATCTCAGATCCCTGGTCAGAGGCCAAGTCTCACATCCATAGAGCAAGACTGGAAGTACCAAGGACTCGAAGACTCAGACTTTCATCCAGCCTCACAGGAACTCAGGCCCGACCAAGATGTCTATTGACCTCTGGCTCACAGCCAGCCAAGACGTGAATAACACTGCCAAGGTAAGTGAATATGTCTGTGACCTCAACATCCTTAGCACAAACAGGTACCAAAAAGATAACAGCATCTAATATGTCATTGAAAGCCTGGACCATTGTTTTGACCCAGGAACCTGTAATCCCAGCGGTGCTGACTCCTCATTCAGCACCCTGAGGGCCCCCATAAGGATATTCAGAGTCTCCACAAAGATGACCGCATCATCTGCAAAATCAAAACCAGAGATATTGACATTCCCAAACAATGCACCACAGCTTGATCTCTCCGACATCCTCCCCAGAATCTTGTCTATACAAGCGCTGAAAAGTGTGGGGGCCAGCATACCCTGATGAACTCCAGTAACAACTGGAAATAAGTCGGAGATGGTGTCACCACATTTCAAAGCACTCTCAGTACCAGAGTATAGTTCAGACATCATATTGATCAGTTTTGGTGGCACCCCATGAAGACCAAGAGTCCTCCAGAGGTCATCCCAATTCACTGAATCAAACACTTTGCAGATATCAACATAGGCTGCAAGCAGCCCCTGCCAAAACTATCGTCTGTGTTTGGTGAGGATCCATATGGCAAGGATACGCTCAATCGTTGATCTCTTTGGTGTAAAGCCTGCCTGCTCTGGGTGCTTGTGCTGAAGCAGATGGTGGCGAATCCCATCAAGAATTATCCAAGCAAAGTAATTGCCCAGCGCTGAGAGCAGCGTCACCCCTCGGTACTTGTTGCAGTCCAGGCGATCACCCTTCTCTTTCCAGAGAGGGACAACAAGGCCCCTCTTCCAGTCAGTTGGGATGATGCCTGTGTTCCAGGCAGAGCAGAGAACTGCATGCAATGACATGAGTACAGCATTTCCACCAGCCTTGAGAAGTTCAGCATGGATGCCACAGATCCTAGGAGCTTCACCCCCATTTCAACCGGTTCACAACAGCCTGTGTTTCCACAAATGAAGATGGATCGCAGTTGATTGGAGGGTCAGCAATAGGGATAGTAACACCCGTGATATCAAACTCAACATCCGGTGGATCAGCCTGGTCCAGCCGCTCAAAGTCACTGGCCGAGCAGGCCTTTATTTCAGACTCCTCTGTCAAGAACCCACCACCCTCCTCTCTAACTGCAGTACACCGAGGGACAGGCTTGGAGGAACGCAAAGCACGAATTTCCCTGTAAGCAGGATGAGAATCACTTGAACACAGGTGATGCTCTACCCGCTCACAGATTCCTCGCACATAGGCCTCTTTGTCTACCCTCAGCCCACATACCGTTTTATGCCTCAACTCCTTTTACAGCTCAGCTCTGTCATTAAGCTTGGCCATGTGAATCTGGTCAATGGTATCCAGTGTCCCTCGACAAACAAAATTTTTCGCCCTTTGGTGAGTTCCAAGCCACCCACCGGCAACATCAAGGACGATGGTCATGAAGAGACGCCACAACTCTTCAGGATCCCCCACAGCACCCACACCCAAAATCCCCACTCACTCTGTTCACAAACTCCTCAGCTACCCTCTCATCCTTGTGCTTGCCAACATCCAGCCGTGGC
This sequence comes from Eptatretus burgeri, assembly GCF_056783735.1. Lineage (NCBI taxonomy): Eukaryota > Metazoa > Chordata > Myxini > Myxiniformes > Myxinidae > Eptatretus > Eptatretus burgeri. Next base: position 118,406,492 of record NC_140962.1, on the reverse strand, counting down.
TGGGATGGTACAATTCTCCCGGATTTAAGCTGCAACTTCAGAATTGCTACCACAAGCCTGTGGTCAGTAGTGAGGAGCTGAGCACTCCAGTTGACCCTGCAGCTCTGGATCATTCTCCAGCAACCATCAGCGAGCACATGGTCAATCTCCTTTGCCACACTACCAGCGTTGGAATACCAAGTCCAGCGATGAGCCTGTGGGTGCTGAAACCATGAACCAGCCACCCTAAGTCCATGACCTCATGCAAAGTCAAGGAACTGAGTGTTATTCTGGTTCATAGTTCCAGACCCATGAAGAACAACACATGTCCCATGACCATCCCTATCAGTTTCAGTCGATGGAATGAAATCCCCCAAGACTAGAAGAGTATCCTGCCTGGGGCATTGATCAGCCACGGACTCGAGCGTGATATAGAATGCGTCCTTCACGGTGAGATCACTCGCCTCAGTCAGAGCATATACAGAGACGAGGAAAATGACACCCAAGGAGTGATGAATGCTCAGGCTCATAATACGCTTGTTGACTGGTGTTACCTCAATTATCATTGGTATCAGCTTATTGGACACAGCTATAGCAACTCCTTGATTATGGTAACCATCAGAGCGACCAGACCAATAGTAGGTGTAACCACCCGCCATGATCTCGCCACTATCCGGTGTCTGAACCTCAGAGAATGCTGCAATACCGATGTCTAAACGCTTGACCTCAGATGATGAGAGAGACAGGTGATCATCCTCTCTTAGGGATGGGACATTCCAGGCACCCTCCCAAAGGGATCGCCTCAGATTAATCCAAGGAGACCGCCGTCTGGTGGACGAGATCTCAGCACCACCCCGATACATACGACCGAAATCTGAGTGGGGAAGGTTACTTAGTGGTTTTCTTCCTATTATCAAAGAGTGGGGGGGTCCCTAAGGCTTTGCCCCAATCCCATCATCTGGTGAGCTGCCCTGCAAAGGACAGCTGCACCAGAGGTACTTCCACAAAGTGGCTTTTCAATTTTCTTTGCGTTTTTCTTGTATTTTTTTTTCAACAAACCGGGATTCCAAGAACATGCCATCAGAGAACCAAGCCTGAGAACTGTGAGGTTCCAGAACACTCAGCCAGAGAACCAAACACTCCTTTATAATCTCCTGGTAGGGGGCAGCACTTGGGACCGGATCAGTTGGAGTGAAGGGTGTTTTCCAATGCCCTCCTCGGTGTAAGGACGATTACCCTGGCGCTATCCCCGCCCATGCGAGGCTTTGGCAGCAGAAATGGCCTCACTCTGCCTGAACTCTTCCACGCGATCCATATCTTCTTCTTCTTTCGGCTGCTCCCGTTCGGGGTTGCCACAGCGGATCATCCGTATGATCCGCATAGTGATTTGGCACATGTTTTACACCGGATGCCCTTCCTGACGAAACCCTGGTCTCCTCTTACGACACAGGGATATGGTACACCTATTTTAACCGGGGTATACACCGGCCCAGTACACTGGTACTCATTTCGCCGACCTCGGAAGGATGACAGGCTGAGTCAACCCCTGGTATATTAATTCAGTGGCCCAACGGGGCTTGAACTCAGGACCTTTTGGATCCCAGGCCGTTGCCCTAACCACTGCGCCAACACCAGGCTTATAAATTCCACGCGATCCATATCAGATGTTAATATAGCGCTGGGGTATTCGGTAGCGCTCTATGGCCACGAACACACTGGGTACTATGGGGGAAAAATTTATATTAATGTATTTGAAATTGTAACAAATGGAGTTTCAGAAATGTAACTTTTATGCTGCAAATTGAATTGGCTGTCATTTCTGGCCAAAAGACTTTTGCCGTAAATGATAAGAAATGTGTTGTTCTGGAGCAGAGTGACCGAGCTGATAAATGAACCTTTGCTTAGAAAATATAGGAAGTGGCTTTTTGTCTAAAGGACACGTCTACAGTCTGGGTGAATATCCCCCAACCTCTCTCTCTCATGGAAGTATAAAATGCTTTGAAAGGCACATTGTTCTCAGTGCAAGCACGTGAGGAAGTATAGTTTCTCAGTGACTTGTACTCCTTGGAACTGACCAAGTACCAAGTTAGAATAAAACTCTCTGATGTCATGTAGAAGTGAATTGAATCGGGTTGGTCTAACTGTTAACTAAAGTAAGAATAAATGAAATAGAAATAATAATATTGCAATCAATGGGGATTCTTAAGTTCATTGTACGAGGGTGAGAAGTGTATGGTGTATAATTAGGAAATAAATTGTTTCACAAGGAAGGACTTGTGTGGACATCAGTTTTATCAGTGTCGATAGGGTTTTTGTAGGATTTTATTATCAAATCGGACAAACGTTAAACTCTGTCTGAAGTCAAATAGAATTCCACAATCGGCCAGTTAGAATCCTTCAGGAGGACAATGATCACAACAAGGTGGGTTTAAAAAATCCACGTCAGTACCCAATAAGGGCCGGAATTGAGCAGAGCATTTGGGCCATCCACATGATTTCGAACGAATTCTCGCGCTCCAATTTAGATGCTAGAATGTCCAGACCCGAGTATTTACTATGGTATGCCACACTCCCCCCTTTCCTTGTTGGTCCGAAAGGGAGTAGTGGTCATCGGTGGTGGTGAATGTGGTTGAGGTGTTTGCAGCAGCATCATAGCGCTGATTTATGGCATAGTGGTTTGTGATGGTTGAGGCATCGTTTGTGGCTGTTAATGGTGAAAGTAAGCAAGCTTGGGTTGTGGTCCGATGGTATGGTGATTTTTATAAAGGAATCTCGATAGTATATGAAATGCTGCAACATTGGGGTTCGAGTCTGGTGAAGTCTGGGGTGTAGCATCTGCTGGATAATGGCACACAATTTGAAGGGGTTTTGGCGTGCGAATACAAATGACTTGCCTCTGTTGCTATGGTCTGTGGTGTGCATGCATGCTTGAAGAAGAGCTTGTGTATGCAGCAAGGTAAAACAGATAAAGAATGGGAAGAAAGACCTGCTTAAAGCCCACACAACGCATATGGTTCCATAAACCCACTACACATAAGGGAAGGGTTATCTATAACGAATACTAATGAAATAACTGTCTCTGGACTGCTATATGTCATGCCATTGCCTTGGGGGAGTTCCCATTTTGCATAACCGCAACAATATGAAATACCAAGTTGACAGTGTTTAGTTGGGTTGAGATCCAAAGTGAGGCGAGACAGACGAGTGGCGAGTGCACACACCTAACTCTAAGGTATCCTGCCAACCAAAAGTATGATCATCGATGTAATTATTATTTTAATTGCAGCATTTCCTCGAATTATTTTTCCTGCAATTTTAAGTGTGAATTTCGATTAAATGTCAGTTTTGGTATTACTCTTGAGGAAGCTACCATTTTTACCCCACACGTGTGAAGCGAAGAGCGGGGTTAAGCATTTCATGGTTCCCTCTGTCTGTATTTCTGTCTACAAACGTCAGTTTATGATTGAAGAACAACTTCATTTCAATTGAATGTTGTATTTTTAACACAAATCAGAACATCAATCAGAAAACAAACTTGTAGTTTAGCAATGATATGGCTCTCAATTCATCCCGATCACAAATGTGCAGATAGGAGTGAAATAACTTTTTAAATCTATCTGCCTGTTTGACAGTCAAACAAAAATGAAAATCATTCCAAACAGGAAACTTACTGTTTTAGCGACGTCATAAAGGACACAAACAACAAGCACACACACACACACACACACACACACACACACACACACACACACACACACACACACACACACACACACACACACACACACACACACACACACACACACACACACACACACACTTAAAGGCCATTTCCCCTGCTAAAGCGGGGGTTAGTCACAAACAACAAGTACGAAGAACTAATGGAACACCTTACTCTATGCAGTGTTCAAATATATAATACAATTGAAACAAAATAATGATTTTAACGGTCAAATAAAAATAAATTAATTCTGAAGTTACTGCTGTTGATGCAGTGGCTATTACACCACCTTATATTGTTGAAGATTCGATTGCGCTTAACAGCACCGCCGTCTCAGGGGTTATAACGCCGGCTAGTTCGGCACAGGTCTCGGGTCACGCGCCTCAGATCACGATACCAAAGTACCCCTGGGCCTTGCCAGTTGGGGATATACACCCTGGCTGCAGACTGGGTTTGATCAGAGACTGAGCGAAGTCTGCCACAGTCCATAACCAGTTTGGTTTTAAATACAAATCGAGCGATTGTTCCTCAGCACGGCACGAATAAATTCAAGGGGAAAATCTCGTATGAATAAGCCAGATTTATTGAGACACATCGGGGAGCATGACACAAGCAAAGCATTCATGAACATTATAATTAATCTATAACCCGCTCTTACCTAGGGAGCTACGGATATGGGTTTCGAAGGGAGCCATAGCAAGATAAACCTTATGCCTGGACAACATGCAGATAAGACACGGAGTACTTGGTGGTGCCTCATGGTTGAGAGGAAAAGTGTCGAAGGCACGAATGCGGATCGTGACAAGCCGATAGTGTCGGATTTGAGCGCCCAGCTCGAGCATGCAGCATGGCACGATTGCGCTCGTACTCCTATCAGCATCACTCATGCATGCTGCGTGGCAAGATGGCGATGACAACGTCCTTTTTTTGGCACTGCTCACGCAACAGCCTCGGCGCTTCCAGCCCCTGCAAGGTTGACGGCACAGGAGAGAAAGATCTATGGTGTGTTTCAGCTGGTTTCCCACAAGGTCCAGTATGCACGTCCAGGCCTGGCCTGTACACCACACCAGGCCAAATCTGGGTGTTGGACTCCGCAGGTGGATCGACGGGATCAAACGACGTGGTCCAGCAGCGCAGGGAGCAAGGACAGTCAGATGCCCCGTGGCTGGACTCAGGATGGACCTGGAGATGACCCGCAGGCTGGATCCATGGCCGAGGAGGAACAGCTGGCCAAGCCACTCCTCATAACGCAGATCGCAGACCGACCAAAAGCAGTTCCTCTTTTGCTTTTCGGGGCGGGCCTTTCGGACCACCCCTGGGGACCCGTGATTGGTCCATTGTTCGAGTTTGCCGTAGCTCTCCGCCAATGGGTTGCTGGCACGTTTTGCTGACTGTCTCTGTCACGGCGCTGGGTAGGGGCCCGTTAGAAGGGGGGAAGGAAAAAAAGAAGGCGCCTCTCGGTACACCACCACTATATGAACACTGGACAACATGCTACACCTCCCGACACACATGTAACGTCCGATTACCAAACAACCTGGCGAAACATGCATTTAAGGGGGGATCTGTGCTAATCCTATATTTAATATCCCACTAAGGGCCCATTTCCACAACAATATAACTCGTGACATTAGTTTTCATGCTTATTGTTTGTGTCCTTTATGACGTCCTAAAAACAGTAGGTTTCATGTTTGGAATGATTTTCAATTTTGCTTCACTGCCAGACAGGCAGAAAGATAGATTAAAATGTTATCTCACTTCTCTCTGTGCATGTGCGATCAGGACGAATTCAGAGCCAAAATACTGCTCATCTGTCCTTTTTGTCCTTTGCATTGAATCTTTTGTAGTCCTGCAGCGTAGTCTGATATTTCAGATCAATTGTTCAAATTTGCATAAAAGCACCAAAATTGGTACACATGAATAATGTATTCCTAACAATTCTAGATACGCAGCCACCCGAGATTGTGCCTTGGTCAGCTTCGGCGACCATTTTCCAAAATGGCCACCATTCTACTTCAGTGAAATTGGCTGTATACTCTTATTTCCTTATTGTATTGGTGGCAGATATAAGGACAGTTTAAAATTCAGTAAATTGCTCATGAAAAGGTGTATTCAAATATTATGAGCCAGTATTTTCAGTAAAAAAGCCATTATTTGATTTGTAAATTGCTGCTCTCCTGAAACTTTTCGCTGAAAAGTACCCATTATTGCCTGGAGAACAAGAGTCAAATGATATTCATCACATTCAATGGGCGTGGAATCAACAAAAATTGCATTATAGATTACATACTTTACTCTATTTTGAAAAGGGAACTGATAATCGTGATAATGACAAACTAAGAAAATGTAGTCAAATTATTGCACACTTCACTTTGAAGTGGCTAAGGTTTACTGTCTACTACCATTCTACCAGGACACATGGTACACACATACATCAGTCTAGTATAATATGAGTTTCTGAGCTCAAGTGTACTGGCTCTGGTTCAAGAAGTCAACACTTTTACAAGCAATGCGACTTTGCATTTGCACATTCTAAGCGAGGCCGATATCTCAGTCTTTATCTACTGCGTCTGTCTACTGGCATTCTCCTTCACAAGCACACAGTCCAGTGCATTGCAGATTAGCCTTCTTGCCTTTGCAGCGGTTTCTAAAGCCTTTTTTTGCAGCTGCACGACACCAGCTCGAAGCAGCTTTTTAAAGCCTCAGGGAGTGTGGTCCAGAGCGGTTCATAAGACCCATCCTCTGTTTGCCGCCAGCCCCAGCTTGTTGGTGATGGAAGCACAGGTTGAGGGACCAAGACCTGCCCCCAGACATAGCCACCCTGGAAGACTGATCTCTTCACATGCTGTTCCAAAGCATCGTAGGGAGGTGAGATGCACTGGACGGAGTTCCTCTTGGTGAAGAGTTCCTTTCTGGCCTCATTGACGTCCGTATATGGACTGGTGCAGTCATAGAGGAGCACCACAAACCTTTCAATGCAGTGCATTGTGTCATCCTGGATGTTGACTGGCATGGTGGTCAGGGTCAAAAGAGAATCTGTCAGTTCTTGAAACGAGCTCCATGTGGCCCATACAGATTTCTTCCCATGCCCCACAAATGCTGATACCGTGTCACATCCGGTCATGGCGTGGAAGACAGGGAGGGCATGTGCCTTCTGTGGACCGAGGGAGGCAGCTATTTCATGGGCAGGGATGTAGCGGTAGTTCTTGCCCGCCTCAAAGGCAATCCAGAGTTCATCCATGCATGGTAGTGCCTGGGCTACCATCACCGCCAAGACGACAACGTCGGTGTCTATGGTTCGAACTTGAATCCGACGGTGGTCATGTTCTGCAGCATGGGCCACATGTAGCATGATGCGAGTGTCCGCCTCTTCTTGACCGCATGGAGCCAGAGAGCTTTCATCTTCCTGCCTTGGAAGGCAGATGACTGCTTCACCATCAGTGACTACCAGCTACTTTGCCTCGTCATGGAAGGCTACCAGCTCCTTTGCCTCGCCTCGTTCCCCAATACAATAGTTGGAAATATAATAAATCAACACAAATGACATTTGTATTGTTTTCCTTTGTAAATGCACATCACATGGAGTATTTATCACCTCTGAGAAACCTACAAAGAGATTAACAATGACAGATATCCCATGTTGTTAAAGTAGAATGGTGACCATTTTGGAAAATGGCCGCCAAAGTTGACCAAGGCAAAATTTTGAGTGGCTCCATATCCAGAATTGTTCAGAATACATGAGTCAACATATGTACCTCAACAAAACGAATCTGTTTTTCAGATACTACATAAAGGATTGGTTAACCTGGACATAATACTTCTGTTATTATATGCTTTTGCTTCCTTGGAGTTTCATCCCAGGCATTCTTGCCTGATAATAATCTGACATCTGCTCTTGTATATTGGAGTGTTGTATCCAATGTTGAAGCATCGGTACTGAATATGGTGGCTCTTCCAAAAAATCTTTACGTAAGGGTTGCTGCAATTCACTCTCATTATTACCTCCACCACTGTTGGTGAAGGAGGTTATGTTTTCACCCCTCTCTGTTTGTTTGTCTGCCTGTGTGCAGGATATCTGAAAAAGTTGTGCATGGGTCCAGATGAAATTTGGTGGGCAAGTTGGGTGTATGGCAAGGATGAACTGATTCGATTTTGGTGAAGATCCAGATGCGGATCTAACTACTAGATTTATTAAAGTGATTCTTCACTATTGAGAGATAGGGCCAAAAATTATATAGCACAATATCTGAAAAAGTTGTGGAAATATTTGGACGAAACTTGGTGGGTATGTTGGGTGTATGACAAGGAATAATTGATTCAATTCTGCTGAATATCCGGATCCCATAATTATGAAAGTGATTCTTCTCCATTGAGAGATCGGGCCAAAAGCGATATATAGCATGATATCTCAGCAATGTGTTGGGCCCAATATATTCTCATGGTTTAGGCATTACGTGGTGGAGGTATGTGCTCGACCGAGTGTCCTTCCAGCCTTTTCTGTTTAGCTTGGTTAGCCAATGTTGATACAGGTGTTTCCCTTTATTAGGGACTTTGAGTAATTTAATGATTTATCTTCTTTTGTATGATAACCATTGAGTCACTGTCGCAACATGCCACCCAACATTGACTGATGGCATGGGGCTTTAGTCTGCCAGAGCAAAAGTCAAAGGTCAAAAAACACCCAATTTATGGTTATTCCAGTGAAACAACTGATGCATTTATAAGCTGTTACAATGAAATCCAAATATTAGTATTAACACCATTTAATAATGGCGAGAGAAGCTGGACAGCCTAAATACAGTACAAACAAGTAGAGAGGAAAGGAGTGACAAGGATAGGCAGGGACTGGAGGGGGGATGGGGGTGGAGAGAGCGAGAGAGAGCGCGCGAGAGAGAGCGCGAGAGAGAGAGCGCGAGAGAGAGAGCGCGAGAGAGAGAGCGCGAGAGAGAGAGCGCGAGAGCGCGAGAGCGAGAGAGCGAGAGAGCGCGAGAGCGCGAGAGCGCGAGAGAGAGAGAGCGCGAGAGAGAGAGAGAGCGCGCGAGAGAGAGAGAGAGAGAGAGAGCGAGAGAGCGAGAGAGCGAGAGAGCGAGAGAGCGAGAGAGCGAGAGAGCGAGAGAGCGAGAGAGCGAGAGAGCGAGAGAGCGAGAGAGCGAGAGAGCGAGAGAGCGAGAGAGCGAGAGAGCGAGAGAGCGAGAGAGCGAGAGAGCGAGAGAGCGAGAGAGCGAGAGAGCGAGAGAGCGAGAGAGCGAGAGAGCGAGAGAGCGAGAGAGCGAGAGAGCGAGAGAGCGAGAGAGCGAGAGAGCGAGAGAGCGAGAGAGCGAGAGAGCGAGAGAGCGAGAGAGCGAGAGAGCGAGAGAGCGAGAGAGCGAGAGAGCGAGAGAGCGAGAGAGCGAGAGAGCGAGAGAGCGAGAGAGCGAGAGAGCGAGAGAGCGAGAGAGCGAGAGAGCGAGAGAGCGAGAGAGCGAGAGAGCGAGAGAGCGAGAGAGCGAGAGAGCGAGAGAGCGAGAGAGCGAGAGAGCGAGAGAGCGAGAGAGCGAGAGAGCGAGAGAGCGAGAGAGCGAGAGAGCGAGAGAGCGAGAGAGCGAGAGCGAGAGAGAGAGAGAGAGAGAGAGAGAGAGAGAGAGAGAGAGAGAGAGAGAGAGAGAGAGAGCGAGAGAGAGAGAGCGAGAGAGAGAGAGAGAGAGAGAGAGAGAGCGAGAGAGAGAGAGCGAGAGAGAGAGAGCGAGAGAGAGAGAGAGAGAGAGAGAGAGAGAGAGAGAGAGAGAGAGAGAGAGAGACTTTTATGCCCTTTGTTACAAAAAAAGTGTCAAGGGTGAAAATTCAATACAACAAAGCAAAAGGATAATAAACAAGAGTGGAAATAAAAACAAGGAAACCAATTCAATTTTCAAGTAATCGATAAAGCATTGACAACAGTTCATACACACGGATACCCCAAAAAAAACATCAGAGAAAGGAGAAGATGATAAGAAGAGAGAAAGCAAACAGGCTCCACACGTACCGCGAGAGACTGAGCAACAGCCCCTTGCGTTTGCACGTGCGGGGAGAGGGAAAGGGAGAGGGGGAGGGAGAGGGAGAGGGAGAGGGAGAGGGAGAGGGAGAGGGAGAGGGAGAGGGAGAGGGAGAGGGAGAGGGAGAGGGAGAGGGAGAGGGGAAGGAGAGGGAATGGGAATGAGAGCGGGAGAGGGAGAGGGAGAGGGGGAGGGAGAGGGAGAGGGAGAGGGAGAGGGAGAGGGAGAGGGAGAGGGAGAGGGAGAGGGAGAGGGAGAGGGAGAGGGAGAGGGAGAGGGAGAGGGAGAGGGAGAGAGAGAGAGAGAGAGAGAGAGAGAGAGAGAGAGAGAGAGAGAGAGAGAGAGAGAGAGAGAGAGAGAGAGAGAGAGAGAGAGAGAGAACTGAGGAGGAAACTGAGAATGCAAAGGAGACAGCACCAGTGGATTACGTGGTTTAACCGTCGTGTGAGCGTGGTGCATGGGGAGAGCGTGGTGCATGGGGTTACCATGCAGGGGTGCTGTATCATGGAAGGTTTGGCCTAGCCGGGCACGTTGTATCGTGTGTGTTATTAAAGTTGATTTCAACCTCACCAAGACTGATGTTTGGCCTCGGTGCTCCGTTGGGGATTCCGTTTCACCATTCTGGCGTGGTGGCAGCGTCGGGATACGATTCCACGCACTCTTCACCCCGGAGACAGTGATCGGAAGAACGTCACTGTTACGAGAGCCATCCTCGAACCCCAATTGCACCTCACAAGAAGGTGAGCGGCCAACCAGCTCACTCTGTAGCTGTGTCATAAACATCGTCTGTACAACATTCCCGTCGTCAAAATGGCCACCACATACCGTGCACCAAAGCAGTGGTCACTTAGCAAGAGTGAAACGGTGAACTCATTTGAAAATTGGAGACACAATTTTCTTTATATTTTATCACTCGATCCCAACTTTGCGCCCTTCCTCACTGAGGGCGTCACCTGGGAGAAGAAGAGCAGAGCGTTCCCGCTTCGTGGACTTGTGGATGATGTTGAGGATGTCCCCGTTGTGCAGCGTCACACTGCCCAACAGAAAGTCACCGTACTGAAACTTATGATGGGTCAGATTGCAAACTACTGCCCTGTGATATCCCGCAACACCATAGTCCGAAACTCCACCTCTGTAGTCAATATATGGCAATCCATTTGACAACATTTTGGATTCCACTCGACAGGTGCACACTTCATTGACTGTGCAGCGATACGCCATAACCCCGAAGAGCGCCATGAAGACTTATACCAACGCCTGATGGCGTTTGTGGAGGATAACTAGCTTCGACTCGATTGAGGCATCTTCCACCATAACCAGGCTATCACAGAAGATGAGGAATTATCTCCCTCGTTGGAGAACTTTATTGTGCTCACATGGCTTCGCCTTGTCCACAGTGGACTCCCCGGACTCGTCAAACAACGCTCTTGAACTGAACTCAGGTCCCGCACTTTAGCCTCCATCAAACCGGAGATATCCCAGGCACTTGACTCACTATTAGATGAGCTCCATGCTGCTGAAGATACAACGTCCTTGCGCACTTCAATGTCTCGACCACTGATCCCCTGCCCGGCATTGTTCCCATCATCATCAAAACCTCGTCGTCTTTCTGGGGACTCGTTCCAACAACCTTACGAAGTCCTGTCCCCTCTGCAAACAAGTATGCCGCACTGATTACAGTCATTTCCTGCTCCTTTTCTCCCCGAACGAGATCGTTGGTACATCGCCAGAGTACGCCATGTGGCTGACATAACTGCTCGTCAGGCTGATGGGTCTTCCCCTCTTCAAGTGGTTGGTGAGACCAGACTGACACTGACTCGCGACGGAAGGGAATTTCAGTTTGAGGGCCTGGTTGTCGAAAATCTTGACGTATAAGTATTAGCAGGAACACCTTTCATGGAGTCTAATGACATCTCAATCTGCTCTGTAGAGCATCAAGTTATCCCGGGTGAAGGCACCACATACGTTTATGGTTCTCAGGAAGGGAGCCTTAATCGCCATGCAGTACGCCAAACTCACGTCGTACGTGCCCCACCCCACACAACTACTCTGTGGCCCGGTGAGTTCATCGAAATGGTCCTTCCATCTGACATGTTGAGTATCGACTCAGCGTTCACACTCGAACCTCGCACGGATGCCCCCAGTGCGAGGTCGCTGTGACCCATTTAGTACTGGCCCCCACCGAGTGTCATCTGTAGCATCAGTGGGAAGGTTCGGATCCCCAATTTAACTCACGAACCATGAGTTCTCAAACGACATGAGCAATTTTGCCAAATCCGCCCTGTGTACATACCTGAAGAACACCCAGATGACTATACCAAGACCAGCCCCCCCCCCCCCAAATTAAAACGCACACTCACTTCACTCTCAGGACACTCTTCGACTGTCACCATTGACCCTGACAACATGTTCGCTCCTGACACACGATCAAAGTTTTGTGCCCTTCTTGAAGAGTTTGATGAAGTGTTTGACCCAGTGTTCCAAGGCTACAATGGTGCTGCAGGCCCCTTTGAGGCTGTTGCTAACATGGGCCCCGTTCAGCCTCCACAACGTAAAGGCCGTTTACCACAGTATGCACAAGATAAACTGCGTGAACTACAACACAAATTTGATGAACTAGAAAAGCTTGGAGTCTTTGCTCGCCCTGAGGACATGGGGATTACTGTGGAATACCTGAATCCTTCATTCTTGATCAAGAAGCCCAGTGGCGGGTTCCGCTTAGTCACAGCCTTTGCTGATGTGGGTCGATACAGCAAGCCCCAACCCTCTCTCATGCCAAACGTAAATTCCATCATCCGCAAAATTGCTCAGTGGAAGTCCCTAATTACTACCGACCTTACAAGTGCCTTCTACCAAATCCCATTATCTCGCCAGTCCAAGAAGTACTGCAGTGTAGCCACACCCTTCCGGGGAATATGTGTGTATACTAGATCCGCTATGGGTATGCCTGGATCAGAGACGGCACTTGAAGAACTCATGTGTCACGTCCTTGATGATCTCTTAGAGAAGGGGACCATCGCCAAACTCGCTGACGACCTCTATTGCGGTGGTGACACATTGGACGAACTTCTCCAGAAATGGAGAATGGTGTTGCAGGCTCTGCATAAATATCGACTTCGCCTCTCTGCTACGAAGACAGTTGTATGTCCAAAGAGCACCACCATCTTAGGATGGATCTGGTCTAGCGGTACTATCCAGGCCAGCCCACACCATGTGGCTACACTCTCTACTTGTCTGGCTCCTGAGAAGGTCAGGGGAATGAGATCCTTTATCGGGGCATATAAGGTTCTCGCTCATGTTATCCCCAACTGCTCTGCTCTCTTTTCCCCTTTGGATGATGTTGTGGCTGGATGCCAATCACTGGACAGAGTTGTGTGGACTGATGAGTTACATTCTGCCTTCCACAGAGCCCAAGCTGCTCTTTCATCAGCTCGTACAATTACTCTTCCTCGTCCAAGTGATCAGCTATGGATCGTGACGGATGGTTCTGTCAAAAAACACAGCATTGGATCAACTCTGTACATCACGCGCAATGGAAGACCTCACCTTGCGGGTTTTTTTAGCGCAAAGTTATGCGGACGCCAACCTACCTGGTTGCCATGTGAAGTGGAGACCCTTTCCATTGCTGTATCAGTAAAACACTTCAGTCCCTTCATTATCCTATCTAAACATCATGCATCCATCGTCACCGAGAGCAAGCCGTGCGTACAAGCATATGAGAAGCTCTGTCGTGGCGAGTTTTCAGCGAGCCCTCGTCTATCCACATTCCTGTCCACCGTCAACCATTATCAATCAACCGTACGACACCTCACAGGATCCGCCAATGCCCCCATCTGATTTTGCCAGACGCAATGCACCAGACTGCACCGACACCTCCTGTCAAATTTGTGCATTCATAAGACGCGAGGAGGAGACCGTAGTCCTGCAGGTGTCAGCCCAAGACATTATTTCCGGCCGAACCAAACTGCCCTTCACCATCAGAACTGCCTGAATAGCAGTTCAGGCAGAGTGCGCAGACTTAACGCGGACTCATGCCCACCTGATTCAGGGCACCCGCCCATCAAAGAAAACAACCAACATCAAAGATGTCAAACGTTACCTCCAGGTTGCGTCACTTTCCAAAGATGGCCTAGTTGCAGTCCGTCGGGACAAGCCCTTGTCCTCGGCATGCGAGTGCATTATTGTCCCACGTCAAGTAGTCAATGGCTTACTAACAGCATTACACATTCAACTGGATCACCCGAGTCGTCATCAACTCAGTTCTGTGATTCACCGCTATTTTTATGCTCTTGACTTGGACAGAGCAATTGATCAGGTAACCTCGAGGTGTCACCAGTGTGCTGCATTGCACAACATTCCTCATACCATTACCAAGCAGTCCACTGGAGAACCCCTTGGTGCTGTTGGTGTATCCTTCGCAGCAGATATCATCAAGCGCAATCACCAGCTAGTTCTCATATTGCGAGAATGTTCCACTTCCTACACGACATCGTGCATTGTGGAGAATGAACAACACATCACTCTCCGCGACAACTTGATCTGCTTATGCATGGAGCTCCGGCCATTGGATGGACCACTTGCTGTCATCCGCACCGATCCGGCTCCCGGCTTCACACGTCTGGTCCACGATGAACTTCTTAAACATCACCGGATGTGCATCGAGATTGGTCATATTAAAAATCCCAACAAGAATCCCATCGCCGAGAAGGCAGTTCGTGAATGTGAAGACGAACTTCTACGATAGGAGCCGATGGGAGGACCAGTAACTCCACTAACCCTTGCACTGGCCACCGCCAGTATGAACTCACGAGTTCGTGCACGGGGACTCTCGGCCCGAGAGATGTGGTGCCAGCGGGATCAGTTCACCAATCAACAAATCCCTTTCTCGGACTTACAAATGATACAAGCCCAACACCATCTTCGTTCCATTAACCACCCCCATAGTGAGAAGTCGAAGGCACCCATGGGGTCCGTCAAGCCCAATGTGTCAGTGGAAGTCGGTGATTTGATCTATTTGTACTCTGATCATAACAACTCATGCGCAAGAAACCGCTACCTCGTCTCTGCCACTGATGGACCCTGGTGCAACATACGTAAATTTGTGGGGTCCCAATTGAGGAGTGCAGCTTATCGGGTGAAAATGTCTTAATGCTACAAAGTCTCAGACTACTGGAAGGATACGCTCCCACTCCCTCGCAATCGGGGACATGGTGTTGCACAACAAACCGAGGACGTCTGCCTCCAACCAGCAACAAAACCACCAGACCCCCCATTCATCCCCTATGAGCTGTCTTCACCTGCCGACAGTGCTAAATCCTTCCCAATCCCTCGTAGACAGGTACCAGATCTAGGTTGTGATGCATCCCCGAGGCTTGACACCTGTAGTCCTGGTTACTCCAAAGCCATCGGCGACACCTGTGAGGAACATCCAACGGTGTCCCCAACTGTCTGAACACCAAGACGCTCCAACCGTGTACGTTACCAGCCCAAACACTTCAAGGATTTTATTTTGGATGCTTAGAGTCATATTGTGGTCACAATGCTTGCAGAAACTGTCATGGGGCAGAATTATCCCCGAGAACGGAGGGCAGTCTACCCGGTGATGGTCTCAGTATATGTGACTGACTGGTACATGATTTATGTGACCTTCTCCAGGTTAACTGACCGTTATCCTTGCTTAACTTTGTGTACTCTGCCTCAGTATTTGAAGCCATGTACTGTCACCTACTTTCTTCATTTATAACACCAAGCATGATAGTAGATAAATGACCTCGTAAAAAAAGAAAAAGAAAAGAAAAAAAGTGGCTACGCCAGTAGAGTACGTGGTTTAATCCGTCGTGTGAGCGTGGTGCACGGGGTTACCGTGCAGGGGTGCTGCATCATGGAAGGTTTGGCCAAGCCGGGCACGTTGTATCGTGTGTATTATTAAAGTTGATTTCAACCTCACCAAGACTGGTGTTTGGCCTCGGTGTTCCGTTGGGGATTTCGTTTAACCATTGTGGCGCAGAGAACAGCGAATAAAAACTTTGAATCTGCCCATTGGTTTGTCATACATTCAAATGGAACTCAAGACAGGACTAACAAGGAACAACTGGTGTTCTACACAAACGGGGGATTGGGGAAGATTTTGTTGTCAATGAAGAACCAGTTGGGATGATGCCATGCAATGACTAATAATGATTTAAACATTCTCACTGCTGCAATCAGAGATATGAAAATGTGTCTGTGGCTTTCTCTCAGTGACTGCTGCTTCCATTGATATGATGGTGCTGTGAACATGCAAGGAATAAGAAATAGAGTGTCTGTCCGGGTCAAAAACGAAGAAAAAGCTGCTCTGTTAGTGTACTGCCTGGCTCACTATATCAATGTGTGCACAAAATAAATGCGTGTAAGTTCAAATTTCTACAAAATGGAGATGTCATTCCGACGTGTTATTTTCATGGATAGGTGCCAGTGCCAAAAGGTGCCAAAAAAAAGATAGGTGCCAAAAGGAAAGATAATGCCAGTGTAGATACTGCCGGTTTCGATAATGCCAGTTTTGATGGTGCCTGTGTCGATAATGCCGGTTTTGATGGTGCCGGTTTTGATGGTGCCTGTGTATTTGCTGCCTGTGTTGATTGTGCCGGTTTCGATAATGCCAGTTTTGATGGTGCCTGTGTCGATAATGCCGGTTTTGATGGTGCCGGTTTTGATGGTGCCTGTGTATTTGCTGCCTGTGTTGATTGTGCCGGTTTAGATAATGCCGGTGTAGATACTGCCGGTTTCGATAATGCCGGTTTTGATGGTGCCTGTGTCGATAATGCCGGTTTCGATAATGCCGGTTTTGATGGTGCCTGTGTATTTGCTGCCTGTGTTGATTGTGCCGGTTTAGATAATGCCGGTGTAGATACTGCCGGTTTCGATAATGCCGGTTTTGATGGTGCCTGTGTATTTGCTGCTTGTGTTGATTGTGCCGGTTTAGATAATGCCGGTGTAGATACTGCCGGTTTCGATAATGCCGGTTTTGATGGTGCCGGTTTCGATAATGCCGGTTTTGATGGTGCCTGTGTATTTGCTGCCTGTGTCGATAGTGCCGGTTTAGGAAGTGCTGGTGAAGATAGTGCCGGTGCATAAAATGCCGGTTTAGATATTGTCGGTTTAGAGAGTGCCAGTGTAGAAAATGCCGGTTTAGATTGTGCGGGTTTCGATAGTGCCGGTGTGGACAGAGCCGGTGTGGACAGTGCCGGTGTGGATAGTGCCGGTGTGGACAGTGCCGGTGTGGACAGTGCCGGTGTGGACAGTGCCGGTGTGGATAGTGCCGGTGTGGGCAGTGCCGCTGTGGACAGTGCCGGTGTAGACAGTGCCGATGTGGAAAGTGCCGGTGTGGGCAGTGCCGGTGTGGATAGTGCCAGTGTGGACAGTGCCAATGTGGACAGTACCAGTGTAGACAGTGCCAATCTGGGCAGTGCCAGTGTGGACAGTGCCGTTGTGGATAGTGCCGATGTGGACAGTGCCGGTGTGGACAGTGCAGGTGTGGAAAGTGCCGATGTGGACAGTGCCGATGCAGACAGTGCCGGTGTGGAAAGTGCCGATGTGGACAGTGCCGGTGTGGACAGTTCCGGTGTGGACAGTGCCGTTGTGGATAGTGCCGATGCAGACAGTGCCAGTGTGGACAGTGCCGTTGTGGATAGTGCCGATGCAGACAGTGCCGGTGTGGACAGTGCCGGTGTGGAAAGTGCCGATGTGCACAGTGCCGGTGTGGACAGTTCCGGTGTGGACAGTGCTGTTGTGGACAGTGCCGATGTGGACAGTGCCGATGTGGACAGTGCCGATGTGGACAGTGCCGATGTAGATCGAGCCGGTGTGGATAGTGCCAGTTTAGATAGTGCCTGTGTGGATAGTGCCTGTGTGGATAGTGCCTGTGTTGATGGTGCCGGTTTAAATAGCGCCGGTGTCCATGGCGCCTGTGTAGAAAGTGCCTGTGTCGATAGTGCTGGTTTAGATAGTGCCTGTGTGGATAGTGCCGGAAAGGACAGTGATGGTGTGGATAGTGCCGGTTTAGATAGTGCCTGTGTAGATAGTGCCGGTTTAGATAGTGCCTGTGTAGATAGTGCTGGTTTAGATAGTGCCGGTTTAGATAGTGCCTGTGTAGATAGTGCCGGTTTAGATAGTGCCGGTGCAGATAATGCCAGTTCAGATATTGCCGGTTTAGAGAGTGCCAGTGTAGAAAATGCCGGTTTAGATTGTGCCGGTTTTGATAGTGCCATTGTGGACAGAGCCGGTGTGGATAGTGCCGGTGTGGACAGTGCCGGTGTTGACAATGCCGATGTGGAAAGTGCCAGTGTGTGCAGTGCCGGTGTGGAAAGTGCCAGTGTGGATAGTGCCAACGTAGACAGTACCGGTGTAGACAGTGCCAATCTGGACAGTGCCAGTGTGGACAGTGCCATTGTGGAAAGTGCCGAAGTGGACAGTGCCAGTGTGGACAGTGCCAGTGTGGACAGTGCCGGTGTGGACAGTGCCGTTGTGGAAAGTGCCGAAGTGGACAGTGCCGGTGTGGACAGTGCCGGTGTGGACAGTGCCGGTGTGGACAGTGCCGGTGTGGACAGTGCCGGTGTGGACAGTGCCGTTGTGGAAAGTGCCGGTGTGGACAGTGCCGCTGTGGACAGTGAAGGTGTGGATAGTGCCGGTTTAGATATTGCCTGTGTTGATAGTGCCAGTTTAGATAGTGCCTGTGTAGATAGTGCCTTTTTCGATAGTGCCTGTTTAGATTGTGCCTCTGTAGATAGTGCCTGTGTAGATAGTGCCTGTGTAGATAAGATAGTGCCTGTGTAGATAGTGCCGGTTTAGATGGTGCCTGTGTCGATAGTGCCTGTGTCAATATTGCCGGTTTATATGCTGCCTGTGTCGAAAGTGCCGGTTGAGATAGTGCCTGTGTCGATATTGCCGGTTTAGATGGTGCCTGTGTCGATAGTGCCTGTGTCAATATTGCCGGTTTAGATGGTGCCTGTGTCGATAGTGCCTGTGTTGATAGTGCCGGTTTAGAGAATGCCTGTGTCGTTAGTGCCTGTGTTGATAGTGCCGGTTTAGAGAATGCCTGTGTCGTTAGTGACTGTGTTGATAGTGCCGGTTGAGATAGTGCCTGTGTCGATATTGCCGGTTTAGATGGTGCCTGTGTCGATAGTGCCTGTGTTGATAGTGCCGGTTTTGATAGTGCCTGTTTCAATACTGCTGGTTTAGATAGTGCTGGTGTCGATTGTGCCGGTGTTGATTATGCCAGTGCAAATAATGCCTGTGCAGATAATGCCGGTTTGGATCGTGCTGGTGTCGATAGTGCCGGTGTAGATAATGCCAGTGAAGATCGTGCCGGTGGAGATAATGCATATGTCGATCATGCCGGTTTAGATCATGCTGGTGCAGATAGTGCCGGTGTAAATAATGCCATTTTGGATGGTGCCAGTGTAGATAGTGCTGGTGTAAATAATGCCGGTTTTGAGAGTGCTGGTGTGGATAGTGCGGTGCAGATTATGCCGATTTAGAGAGTGCCGGTGTGGATAATGCCGGATTAGATAGTGCCGCTGTTGATAATGCCAGTGTAAATAATGCCTGTGCAGATAATTCCGGTTTGGATAGTGCTGGTGTCGATAGTGCCGGTGTAGATAATGCTGGTTTCGATAGTGCAAGTGTCGATAATGCTTATGTTGATAGTGCCGGTGTCGATAATGCCGGTGGAGGTCGTGCCTCTGTAGATAGTTCCTGTGTAGATCGTGTTAGTGTTGATAGTGCCTGTGATGAAACTGCCTGTTTAGATAGAGTATGTGTAGATCGTGCCTTTGCAGATAATGCCGATGTATGCAGTGCCAGTGTGGACAGTGCCGGTGTGGTCAGTGCCGGTGTAGACAGTGCCGGTGTGGAGAGTGCAGATGTGGACAATGCCGGTGAGGACAGCGCCGGTGTGGACAGTGCCGGTGTGGGCAGTGCTGTTGTAGATCGTGCCGGTGTGGACAGTGCCGATGTAGACAGTACCGGTGTAGACAGTGCCGATGTGGACAGTGCCAGTGTGGACAGTGCCGGTGTGGATCGTGCCGGTGTGGACAGTGCCGGTGTGGTCAGTGCCGGTGTAGACAGTGCCGGTGTGGAGAGTGCAGATGTGGACAATGCCGGTGAGGACAGCGCCGGTGTGGACAGTGCCGGTGTGGGCAGTGCTGTTGTAGATCGTGCCGGTGTGGACAGTGCCGATGTAGAGAGTACCGGTGTAGACAGTGCCGATGTGGACAGTGCCAGTGTGGATAATGCCGATGTGGACAGTGCCAGTGTGGATAGTGCCGATGTGGATCGTGCCGGTGCAGATCGTGCCGATGGAAACAGTGTCGATCAGGACAGTGCCGATGTGGATAGGGCCGCTGTGGATAGTGCCTGTGTCGATAGTGCCTGTGTTGATGGTGCCGGTTTAAATAGCGCCGGTGTCCATGGCGCCTGTGTAGAAAGTGCCTGTGTAGAAAGTGCCTGTGTCGATAGTGCTGGTTTAGATAGTGCCTGTGTGGATAGTGCCGGAAAGGACAGTGATGGTGTGGATAGTGCCGGTTTAGATAGTGCCTGTGTAGATAGTGCCGGTTTAGATAGTGCCGGTGCAGATAATGCCAGTTCAGATATTGCCGGTTTAGAGAGTGCCAGTGTAGAAAATGCCGGTTTAGATTGTGCCCGTTTTGATAGTGCCGGTGTGGACAGTGCCGGTGTGGACAGTGCCGGTGTTGACAATGCCGATGTGGAAAGTGCCAGTGTGTGCAGTGCCGGTGTGGAAAGTGCCAGTGTGGATAGTGCCGACGTAGACAGTACCGGTGTAGACAGTGCCAATCTGGACAGTGCCAGTGTGGACAGTGCCATTGTGGAAAGTGCCGAAGTGGACAGTGCCAGTGTGGACAGTGCCATTGTGGAAAGTGCCGAAGTGGACAGTGCCGTTGTGGACAGTGCCAGTGTGGACAGTGCCAGTGTGGACAGTGCCGGTGTGGACATTGCCGTTGTGGAAAGTGCCGAAGTGGACAGTGCCGGTGTGGACAGTGCCAGTGTGGACAGTGCCGGTGTGGACAGTGCCGTTGTGGACAGTGCCGTTGTGGACAGTGCCAGTGTGGACAGTGCCAGTGTGGACAGTGCCGGTGTGGACAGTGCCGTTGTGGACAGTGCCGTTGTGGACAGTGCCAGTGTGGACAGTGCCAGTGTGGACAGTGCCGGTGTGGACAGTGCCGGTGTTGACAGTGCCGGTGTGGAAAGTGCCAGTGTGGATAGTGCCGACGTAGACAGTACCGGTGTAGACAGTGCCAATCTGGACAGTGCCAGTGTGGACAGTGCCATTGTGGAAAGTGCCGAAGTGGACAGTGCCAGTGTGGACAGTGCCATTGTGGAAAGTGCCGAAGTGGACAGTGCCGTTGTGGACAGTGCCAGTGTGGACAGTGCCAGTGTGGACAGTGCCGGTGTGGACATTGCCGTTGTGGAAAGTGCCGAAGTGGACAGTGCCGGTGTGGACAGTGCCAGTGTGGACAGTGCCGGTGTGGACAGTGCCGTTGTGGACAGTGCCGTTGTGGACAGTGCCAGTGTGGACAGTGCCAGTGTGGACAGTGCCGGTGTGGACAGTGCCGGTGTGGACAGTGCCGTTGTGGAAAGTGCCGGTGTGGACAGTGCCGCTGTGGACAGTGAAGGTGTGGATAGTGCCGGTTTAGATATTGCCTGTGTTGATAGTGCCAGTTTAGATAGTGCCTGTGTAGATAGTGCCTTTTTCGATAGTGCCTGTTTAGATTGTGCCTCTGTAGATAGTGCCTGTGTAGATAGTGCCTGTGTAGATAAGATAGTGCCTGTGTAGATAGTGCCTGTGCAGATAGTGCCGGTTTATATGCTGCCTGTGTCGAAAGTGCCGGTTGAGATAGTGCCTGTGTCGATATTGCCGGTTTAGATGGTGCCTGTGTCGATAGTGCCTGTGTCAATATTGCCGGTTTAGATGGTGCCTGTGTCGATAGTGCCTGTGTTGATAGTGCCGGTTTAGAGAATGCCTGTGTCGTTAGTGACTGTGTTGATAGTGCCGGTTGAGATAGTGCCTGTGTCGATATTGCCGGTTTAGATGGTGCCTGTGTCGATAGTGCCTGTGTTGATAGTGCCGGTTTTGATAGTGCCTGTTTCAATACTGCTGGTTTAGATAGTGCTGGTGTCGATTGTGCCGGTGTTGATTATGCCAGTGCAAATAATGCCTGTGCAGATAATGCCGGTTTGGATCGTGCTGGTGTCGATAGTGCCGGTGTAGATAATGCCAGTGAAGATCGTGCTGGTGGAGATAATGCATATGTCGATCATGCCGGTTTAGATCATGCTGGTGCAGATAGTGCCGGTGTAAATAATGCCATTTTGGATGGTGCCAGTGTAGATAGTGCTGGTGTAAATAATGCCGGTTTTGAGAGTGCTGGTGTGGATAGTGCGGTGCAGATTATGCCGATTTAGAGAGTGCCGGTGTGGATAATGCCGGATTAGATAGTGCCGCTGTTGATAATGCCAGTGTAAATAATGCCTGTGCAGATAATTCCGGTTTGGATAGTGCTGGTGTCGATAGTGCCGGTGTAGATAATGCTGGTTTCGATAGTGCAAGTGTCGATAATGCTTATGTTGATAGTGCCGGTGTCGATAATGCCGGTGGAGGTCGTGCCTCTGTAGATAGTTCCTGTGTAGATCGTGTTAGTGTTGATAGTGCCTGTGATGAAACTGCCTGTTAAGATAGAGTATGTGTAGATCGTGCCTTTGCAGATAATGCCGATGTATGCAGTGCCAGTGTGGACAGTGCCGGTGTGGTCAGTGCCGGTGTAGACAGTGCCGGTGTGGAGAGTGCAGATGTGGACAATGCCGGTGAGGACAGCGCCGGTGTGGACAGTGCCGGTGTGGGCAGTGCTGTTGTAGATTGTGCCGGTGTGGACAGTGCCGATGTAGACAGTACCGGTGTAGACAGTGCCGATGTGGACAGTGCCGGTGTGGATAGTGCCGATGTGGATCGTGCCAGTGTGGACAGTGCCGGTGTGGATAGTGCCGATGTGGACAGTGCCAGTGTGGACAGTGCCGGTGTGGATAGTGCCGATGTGGATCGTGCCGGTGCAGATCGTGCCGATGGAAACAGTGTCGATCAGGACAGTGCCGATGTGGACAGTGCCGATGTGGATAGGGCCGCTGTGGATAGTGCCTGTGGAGATAGTGCCGGTGTGGATAGTGATGATGTGGATAGTGCCGGTTTAGATAGTGCCTGTGTTGATAGTGCCGGTTTAGAGAGTGCCTGTGTTGATCGTGCCGGTTGAGATAATGCCGGTGTAGATACTGCTGGTTACGATAATGCCGGTTTTGATGGTGCATGTGTCGATACTGCCGGTAGAGATCATGCTGGTGTCGATTGTGTCGGTGTCGATAATGCCAGTGGAAATCATGACTGTGTAGATAATGCCGGTTTGGATAGTGCTGGTGTCGATAGTGCCTGTAAGGTAGTGCCTGTGTCGATCGTATTGGTGTCGATTGTGTCTGTGTTGATAGTGCCTGTGTAGATCGTGCCTGTGTAGATAGTGCCGGTTTAGATAGTGCCTGTGTAGATCGTGCCTGTGTAGATAGTGCCGGTTTAGATAGTGCCTGTGTTGATCGTGCCGGTTGAGATAATGCCGGTGTAGATACTGCTGGTTACGATAATGCCGGTTTTGATGGTGCATGTGTCGATACTGCCGGTTGAGATCATGCTGGTGTCGATTGTGTCGGTGTCGATAATGCCAGTGGAAATCATGACTGTGTAGATAATGCCGGTTTGGATAGTGCTGGTGTCGATAGTGCCTGTAAGGTAGTGCCTGTGTCGATCGTATTGGTGTCGATTGTGTCTGTGTTGATAGTGCCTGTGTAGATCGTGCCTGTGTAGATAGTGCCGGTTTAGATACTGCCTGTGTCGATAGTGCCAGTTTCGATAGTGCCTGTGTCGATGATGCCGGTTTAGATAGTGCCTGTGTAGATAGTGCCTGTGTCGATTGTGCCGGTTTCAATAGTGCCTGTGTAGATCGTGCCTGTGTAGATAGTGCCTGTGTAGATTGTGTTGGTGTAGATAGTGTTGATGGAGATAGTGCCTGTGTAGATCGTGCCTGTGAAGATAGTGCCTGTGTAGATAGTTCCGGTTTAGATAGTGCCTCTGCAGATAGTGCCTGTGTCGATAGTGCCGGTTTAGAGAGTGCCTGTGTCGATAGTGCCGGTTTAGAGAGTGCCTGTGTAGATAGTGCCGGTTTAGATAGTGCCTGTGTAGTTCGTGCGTTTGTCGATAGTGCCGGTTAAGATAATGCCGGTGCAGATCGTGCTGCTGTAGATAGTGCCGGTGAAGATAATGCTGCTGTAGATAGTGCCGGTGTCGATAATGCAAATGTAAATATTGCTTGTGTAGATAATGCCGGTTTAGATAGTGCTGGTGTCGATAGTGCTGGTGTAGATAGTGCCGGTGTAGATAGTGCTGGTGTCGATAGTGCTGGTGTAGATAGTGCCGGTGCAGATAATGCCTGTGGAGATAATGTCGGTTTAGATAGTGCCGGTGTAAATAATGCCGGTTTAGAGAGTTCTGGTGTTGATAGTGCCAGTGTAGATTTAGCCGGTTTAGATAGTGCCGGTGCAGATAATGCCTGTGGAGATAATGTCGGTTTAGATAGTGCCGGTGTAGATAGTGCCGGTGTAAATAATGTCGGTTTAGATAGTGCCGGTGTAAATAATGCCGGTTTAGATAGTGCCTCTATAGATTGTGCCTGTGTCGCTCGTGCCGGTTGAGATAGTGCCTGTGCAGATAGTGCCGGTTAAGATAGTGCCTGAGTCGATAGTGCCTGTGTAGTTAGTGCCTGTTTCGATCGTGTTGGTGTCGATAGTGTTGATGTCGATAGTGCCTGTGTAGATAGTGCCTGTTGTAGATAGTGCCTGTTGTAGATAGTGCCTGTTTCGACAATGCCGGTTTAGATAGTGCCTGTTTCAATAGTGCCTGTGTAGATAGTGCCTGTGTCTATCGTGCCGTTTGAGATAGTGCCTGTGTAGATAGTGCCGGTTAAGATAGTGTCTGTGAAGATAGTGCCTCTGTAGATAGTGCCTGTGCTGATAGTGCTGGTTTAGATCGTGCCTGTCTGGATTGTGCCGGTGTGGACAGTGATGGTGTGGATCGTGCCGGTTTAGATAGTTCCTGTGTCGATAGTGTCGGTATACATAATGCCTGTGTGGATAGTTCCGGTTTAGATAGTGCCTGTGTTGATAGCGCCTGTGCAGATAGTGCCTGTTTAGAGAGTGTTGGTGTAGATAGTGTTGATGTCGATAGTGCCTGTGTAGATAGTGCCTGTGGAGATCGTGCTGGTTTAGATAGTGCATGTGTAGATAGTGCCTCTGAAGATAGTGCCTGTGTCAATATTGCCGGTTTAGAAAGTGCCTGTGCAGATAGTGCCTGTGCAGATAGTGCCTGTGGAGACAGTGCCTGTGTAGATAGTGCCTGTGTCGTTCGTGCCGGTTTAGATAGTGTCTGTGTGTATTTTGCCGATGTGGACAGTGCCGGTGTGGATAGTGCCGATGTGGATAGTGCTGATGTGGATAGTGCCGATGTGGACAGTGCCGTTGTGGATAGTGCTGATGTGGATAGTGCCGATGTGGACAGTGCCGGTGTGGACAGTGCCGCTGTGGACAGTGCAGATGTGGACAGTGCCGGTGTGGACAGTGCCGGTGTGGACAGCGCCGGTGTGGACAGAGCCGGTGTGGATAGTGCCGGTGTGGACAGTGCCGGTGCAGACAGTGCCGATGTGGAAAGTGCCAGTGTGGAGCGTGCCGACATAGACAGTAACGGTGTCGACAGTGCCAATCTGGATAATGACAGTGTGGACAGTGCCGGTGTGGATAGTGCCAGTGTGTACAGTGCCGGTGCAGACAGTGCCGATGTGGAAAGTGCCAGTGTGGATCGTGCCGACATAGACAGTACCGGTGTCGACAGTGCCAATCTGGACAGTGCCAGTGTGGACAGTGCCAGTGTGGGTAGTGCCGATGAAGACAGTGCCGGTGTGGACAGTGCCGTTGTGGAAAGTGCCGAAGTGGACAGTGCCGGTGTGGACAGTGCCGGTGTGGACAGTGCCGGTGTAGATAGTGCCGGTGGGAACAGTGCCGATGCAGAGAGTACCGGTGAAGACAATGCCGATGTGGACAGTGCCAGTGTGGACAGTGCCAGTGTGGATCGTGCCGATGTGGAGAGTGCCGATGTGGACAGTGTCGATGTGGACAGTGTCGATGTGGAGAGTGCCGATGTGGAAAGTGCCGATGTGGACAGTGCCGATGAGGACAGTGCCGATGTGGACAGTGTCGATGTGGACAGTGTCGATGTGGACAGTGCCGATGCGGACAGTGGCGATGTGGACAGTGTCGATGTGGAAAGTGCCGATGTGGACAGTGCCGATGAGGACAGTGCCGATGTGGACAGTGCTGATGTGGAGAGTGCCGATGTGGACAGTGTCGATGTGGAGAGTGCCGATGTGGAAAGTGCCGATGTGGACAGTGCCGATGTGGACAGTGCCGATGTGGACAGTGTCGATGTGGAAAGTGCCGATGTGGACAGTGCCGATGAGGACAATGCCGATGTGGATTGGGCCGGTGTGGATAGTGCCGGTTCAGATAGTGCCTGTGTCGATAGTGCCGGTGTGGACAGTGATGGTGTAGATAGTGCCGGTTTAGATAGTGCCTGTGTAGTTGCTGCCTGTGTTGATAATGCCTGTGTCGATAGTGCCTGTTTAGAGAGTGTTGGTGCAGATAGTGTTGATGTTGATAGTGCCTGTGTCGATCGTGCCGGTTTCGATAGTGCCTGTGTAGATCGTGTCAGTTTAGATAGTGCCTCTGTAGATAGTGCCTGTGTAAATAGTGCGGTTTCGAAAGTGCATGTGCAGATAGTGCCTGTGGAGATATGCCTGTGTAGATCATGCCAGTTTAGATAGTGTCTGTGTGGATTTTGCCGATGTGGACAGTGCCGGTGTGGATGGTGCCGATGTGGATAGTGCCGATGTGGAAAGTGCCGATGTGGAAAGTGCCGATGTGGACAGTGCCGGTGTGGACAGTGCCGGTGTGGACAGTGCCGGTGTGGACAGTGCCGGTGTGGATAGTGCCGTTGTGGAAAGTGCCGAAGTGCACAGTGCCGGTGTGGACTGTGCCGATGCAGAGAGTATCGGTGTAGACAATTCCGATGTGGACAGTGCCAGTGTGGACAGTGCCAGTGTGGACAGTGCCGATGAGGATAGTGCCGATGTGGATCGGGCCGGTGTGGATAGTGCCAGTTTAGATAGTGCCTGTGTAGATAGTGCTGGTTTAGATAGTGCCGGTTTAGATAGTGCCTGTGTAGATAGTGCCGGTTTAGATAGTGCCGGTGCAGATAATGCCAGTTCAGATATTGCCGGTTTAGAGAGTGCCAGTGTAGAAAATGCCGGTTTAGATTGTGCCGGTTTTGATAGTGCCGGTGTGGACAGAGCCGGTGTGGATAGTGCCGGTGTGGATAGTGCCGGTGTTGACAATGCCGATGTGGAAAGTGCCAGTGTGTGCAGTGCCGGTGTGGAAAGTGCCAGTGTGGATAGTGCCGACGTAGACAGTACCGGTGTAGACAGTGCCAATCTGGACAGTGCCAGTGTGGACAGTGCCATTGTGGAAAGTGCCGAAGTGGACAGTGCCAGTGTGGACAGTGCCAGTGTGGACAGTGCCGGTGTGGACAGTGCCGTTGTGGAAAGTGCCGTTGTGGACAGTGCCGGTGTGGACAGTGCCAGTGTGGACAGTGCCGTTGTGGAAAGTGCCGGTGTGGACAGTGCCAGTGTGGACAGTGCCAGTGTGGACAGTGCCAGTGTGGACAGTGCCGGTGTGGACAGTGCCGGTGTGGACAGTGCCGTTGTGGAAAGTGCCGGTGTGGACAGTGCCGCTGTGGACAGTGAAGGACACTATCTGCAGATAGTGCCTGTGTCGATAGTGCCGGTTGAGATACTGCCTGTGTCGATAGTGCCGGTTTAGAGAGTGCCTGTGTAGATAGTGCCGGTTTAGATAGTGCCTGTGTAGTTCGTGCCTTTGTCGATAGTGCCGGTTAAGATAATGCCGGTGCAGATACTGCCGGTTTAGATCGTGCTGCTGTAGATAGTGCCAGTGAAGATAATGCTGCTGTAGATAGTGCCGGTGAAGATAATGCTGGTGTCGATAGTGCCGGTGTCGATAATGCGAATGTAAATATTGCTTGTGTAGATAATGCCGGTTTAGATAGTGCTGGTGTCGATAGTGCTGGTGTACATAGTGCCGGTGCAGATAATGCCTGTGGAGATAATGTCGGTTTAGATAGTGCCGGTGTAGATAGTGCCGGTGTAAATAATGCCGGTTTAGAGCGTTCTGGTGTTGATAGTGCCAGTGTAGATTTAGCCGGTTTAGATAGTGCCTCTATAGATTGTGCCTGTGTCGATCGTGCCGGTTGAGATAGTGCCTGTGCAGATAGTGCCGGTTAAGATAGTGCCTGTGTCGATAGTGCTTGTGTAGTTAGTGCCTGTTTCGATCGTGTTGGTGTCGATAGTGTTGATGTCGATAGTGCCTGTGAAGATAGTGCCTGTTGTAGATAGTGCCTGTGTAGATAAGATAGTGCCTGTGCAGATAGTGCCGGTTTATACGCTGCCTGTGTCGAAAGTGCCGGTTGAGATAGTGCCTGTGTCGATATTGCCGGTTTAGATGGTGCCTGTGTCGATAGTGCCTGTGTTGATAGTGCCGGTTTAGATGGTGCCTGTGTCGATAGTGCCTCTGTTGATAGTGCCGGTTTAGAGAATGCCTGTGTCGTTAGTGACTGTGTTGATAGTGCCGGTTGAGATAGTGCCTGTGTCGATATTGCCGTTTTAGATGGTGCCTGTGTTGATAGTGCCTGTGTTGATAGTGCCGGTTTTGATAGTGCCTGTTTCGATACTGCTGGTTTAGATAGTGCTGGTGTCGATTGTGCCGGTGTAGATAATGCCGGTGTAGATCGTGCCGGTGTTGATTATGCCAGTGCAAATAATGCCTGTGCAGATAATGCCGGTTTGGATCGTGCTGGTGTCGATAGTGCCGGTGTAGATAATGCCAGTGAAGATCGTGCTGGTGGAGATAATGCATATGTCGATCATGCCGGTTTAGATCGTGCTGGTGCAGATAGTGCCGGTGTAAATAATGCCATTTTGGATGGTGCCAGTGTAGATAGTGCTGGTGTAAATAATGCTGGTTTTGAGAGTGCTGGTGTGGATAGTGCGGTGCAGATTATGCCGATTTAGAGAGTGCCGGTGTGGATAATGCTGGATTAGATAGTGCCGGTGTTGATAATGCCAGTGTAAATAATGCCTGTGCAGATAATGCCGATTTGGATAGTGCTGGTGTCGATAGTGCCGGTGTAGATAATGCTGGTTTCGATAGTGCAAGTGTCGATAATGCTTATGTTGATAGTGCCGGTGTCGATAATGCCGGTGGAGGTCGTGCCTCTGTAGATAGTTCCTGTGTAGATCGTGTTAGTGTTGATAGTGCCTGTGATGAAACTGCCTGTTTAGATAGAGTATGTGTAGATCGTGCCTTTGCAGATAATGCCGATGTATGCAGTGCCAGTGTGGTCAGTGCCGGTGTGGACAGTGCCGGTGTGGAGAGTGCAGATGTGGACAATGCCGGTGAGGACAGCGCCGGTGTGGACAGTGCCGGTGTGGGCAGTGCTGTTGTAGATCGTGCCGGTGTGGACAGTGCCGATGTAGACAGTACCGGTGTAGACAGTGCCGATGTGGACAGTGCCAGTGTGGACAGTGCCGGTGTGGATCGTGCCGGTGTGGACAGTGCCGGTGTGGTCAGTGCCGGTGTAGACAGTGCCGGTGTGGAGAGTGCAGATGTGGACAATGCCGGTGAGGACAGCGCCGGTGTGGACAGTGCCGGTGTGGGCAGTGCTGTTGTAGATCGTGCCGGTGTGGACAGTGCCGATGTAGAGAGTACCGGTGTAGACAGTGCCGATGTGGACAGTGCCAGTGTGGATAGTGCCGATGTGGACAGTGCCAGTGTGGATAGTGCCGATGTGGATCGTGCCGGTGCAGATCGTGCCGATGGAAACAGTGTCGATCAGGACAGTGCCGATGTGGATAGGGCCGGTGTGGATAGTGCCTGTGGAGATAGTGCCGGTGTGGATAGTGATGATGTGGATAGTGCCGGTTTAGATAGTGCTGTGTTGATAGTGCCGGTTTAGAGAGTGCCTGTGTTGATAGTGCCAGTTTTGATAGTGCCTGTGTATTTGCTGCCTGTGTTGATTGTGCTGGTTGAGATAATGCCGGTGTAGATACTGCTGGTTACGATAATGCCGGTTTTGATGGTGCATGTGTCGATACTGCCGGTTGAGATCATGCTGGTGTCGGTGTCAATAATGCCAGTGGAAATCATGACTGTGTAGATAATGCCGGTTTGGATAGTGCTCGTGTCGATAGTGCCTGTAAGGTAGTGCCTGTGTCGATCGTATTGGTGTCGATTGTGTCTGTGTTGATAGTGCCTGTGTAGATCGTGCCTGTGTAGATAGTGCCGGTTGAGATACTGCCTGTGTCGATAGTGCCGGTTTAGATAGTGCCTGTGTCGATCATGCCGGTTTAGATAGTGCCTGTGTAGATAGTGCCTGTGTCGATTGTGCCGGTTTCGATAGTGCCTGTGTAGATCGTGCCTGTGAAGATAGTGCCTGTGTAGATAGTTCCGGTTTAGATAGTGCCTCTGCAGATAGTGCCTGTGTCGATAGTGCCGGTTTAGAGAGTGCCTGTGTCGATAGTGCCGGTTTAGAGAGTGCCTGTGTAGATAGTGCCGGTTTAGATAGTGCCTGTGTAGTTCGTGCGTTTGTCGATAGTGCCGGTTAAGATAATGCCGGTGCAGATCGTGCTGCTGTAGATAGTGCCGGTGAAGATAATGCTGCTGTAGATAGTGCCGGTGTCGATAATGCAAATGTAAATATTGCTTGTGTAGATAATGCCGGTTTAGATAGTGCTGGTGTCGATAGTGCTGGTGTAGATAGTGCCGGTGTAGATAGTGCTGGTGTCGATAGTGCTGGTGTAGATAGTGCCGGTGCAGATAATGCCTGTGGAGATAATGTCGGTTTAGATAGTGCCGGTGTAAATAATGCCGGTTTAGAGAGTTCTGGTGTTGATAGTGCCAGTGTAGATTTAGCCGGTTTAGATAGTGCCGGTGCAGATAATGCCTGTGGAGATAATGTCGGTTTAGATAGTGCCGGTGTAGATAGTGCCGGTGTAAATAATGTCGGTTTAGATAGTGCCGGTGTAAATAATGCCGGTTTAGATAGTGCCTCTATAGATTGTGCCTGTGTCGCTCGTGCCGGTTGAGATAGTGCCTGTGCAGATAGTGCCGGTTAAGATAGTGCCTGAGTCGATAGTGCCTGTGTAGTTAGTGCCTGTTTCGATCGTGTTGGTGTCGATAGTGTTGATGTCGATAGTGCCTGTGTAGATAGTGCCTGTTGTAGATAGTGCCTGTTGTAGATAGTGCCTGTTTCGACAATGCCGGTTTAGATAGTGCCTGTTTCAATAGTGCCTGTGTAGATAGTGCCTGTGTCTATCGTGCCGTTTGAGATAGTGCCTGTGTAGATAGTGCCGGTTAAGATAGTGTCTGTGAAGATAGTGCCTCTGTAGATAGTGCCTGTGCTGATAGTGCTGGTTTAGATCGTGCCTGTCTGGATTGTGCCGGTGTGGACAGTGATGGTGTGGATCGTGCCGGTTTAGATAGTTCCTGTGTCGATAGTGTCGGTATACATAATGCCTGTGTGGATAGTTCCGGTTTAGATAGTGCCTGTGTTGATAGCGCCTGTGCAGATAGTGCCTGTTTAGAGAGTGTTGGTGTAGATAGTGTTGATGTCGATAGTGCCTGTGTAGATAGTGCCTGTGGAGATCGTGCTGGTTTAGATAGTGCATGTGTAGATAGTGCCTCTGAAGATAGTGCCTGTGTCAATATTGCCGGTTTAGAAAGTGCCTGTGCAGATAGTGCCTGTGCAGATAGTGCCTGTGGAGACAGTGCCTGTGTAGATAGTGCCTGTGTCGTTCGTGCCGGTTTAGATAGTGTCTGTGTGTATTTTGCCGATGTGGACAGTGCCGGTGTGGATAGTGCCGATGTGGATAGTGCTGATGTGGATAGTGCCGATGTGGACAGTGCCGTTGTGGATAGTGCTGATGTGGATAGTGCCGATGTGGACAGTGCCGGTGTGGACAGTGCCGCTGTGGACAGTGCAGATGTGGACAGTGCCGGTGTGGACAGTGCCGGTGTGGACAGCGCCGGTGTGGACAGAGCCGGTGTGGATAGTGCCGGTGTGGACAGTGCCGGTGCAGACAGTGCCGATGTGGAAAGTGCCAGTGTGGAGCGTGCCGACATAGACAGTAACGGTGTCGACAGTGCCAATCTGGACAATGACAGTGTGGACAGTGCCGGTGTGGATAGTGCCAGTGTGTACAGTGCCGGTGCAGACAGTGCCGATGTGGAAAGTGCCAGTGTGGATCGTGCCGACATAGACAGTACCGGTGTCGACAGTGCCAATCTGGACAGTGCCAGTGTGGACAGTGCCAGTGTGGGTAGTGCCGATGAAGACAGTGCCGGTGTGGACAGTGCCGTTGTGGAAAGTGCCGAAGTGGACAGTGCCGGTGTGGACAGTGCCGGTGTGGACAGTGCCGGTGTAGATAGTGCCGGTGGGAACAGTGCCGATGCAGAGAGTACCGGTGAAGACAATGCCGATGTGGACAGTGCCAGTGTGGACAGTGCCAGTGTGGATCGTGCCGATGTGGAGAGTGCCGATGTGGACAGTGTCGATATGGACAGTGTCGATGTGGAGAGTGCCGATGTGGAAAGTGCCGATGTGGACAGTGCCGATGAGGACAGTGTCGATGTGGACAGTGTCGATGTGGAGAGTGCCGATGTGGACAGTGCCGATGTGGAGAGTGCCGATGTGGACAGTGTCGATGTGGACAGTGTCGATGTGGAGAGTGCCGATGTGGAAAGTGCCGATGTGGACAGTGCCGATGAGGACAGTGCCGATGTGGACAGTGTCGATGTGGACAGTGTCGATGTGGACAGTGCCGATGCGGACAGTGCCGATGTGGACAGTGTCGATGTGGAAAGTGCCGATGTGGACAGTGCCGATGAGGACAGTGCCGATGTGGACAGTGCTGATGTGGAGAGTGCCGATGTGGACAGTGTCGATGTGGAGAGTGCCGATGTGGAAAGTGCCGATGTGGACAGTGCCGATGTGGACAGTGCCGATGTGGACAGTGTCGATGTGGAAAGTGCCGATGTGGACAGTGCCGATGAGGACAATGCCGATGTGGATTGGGCCGGTGTGGATAGTGCCGGTTCAGATAGTGCCTGTGTCGATAGTGCCGGTGTGGACAGTGATGGTGTAGATAGTGCCGGTTTAGATAGTGCCTGTGTAGTTGCTGCCTGTGTTGATAATGCCTGTGTCGATAGTGCCTGTTTAGAGAGTGTTGGTGCAGATAGTGTTGATGTTGATAGTGCCTGTGTCGATCGTGCCGGTTTCGATAGTGCCTGTGTAGATCGTGTCAGTTTAGATAGTGCCTCTGTAGATAGTGCCTGTGTAAATAGTGCGGTTTCGAAAGTGCATGTGCAGATAGTGCCTGTGGAGATATGCCTGTGTAGATCATGCCAGTTTAGATAGTGTCTGTGTGGATTTTGCCGATGTGGACAGTGCCGGTGTGGATGGTGCCGATGTGGATAGTGCCGATGTGGAAAGTGCCGATGTGGAAAGTGCCGATGTGGACAGTGCCGGTGTGGACAGTGCCGGTGTGGACAGTGCCGGTGTGGATAGTGCCGTTGTGGAAAGTGCCGAAGTGCACAGTGCCGGTGTGGACTGTGCCGATGCAGAGAGTATCGGTGTAGACAATTCCGATGTGGACAGTGCCAGTGTGGACAGTGCCAGTGTGGACAGTGCCGATGAGGACAGTGCCGATGTGGATCGGGCCGGTGTGGATAGTGCCAGTTTAGATAGTGCCTGTGTAGATAGTGCTGGTTTAGATAGTGCCGGTTTAGATAGTGCCTGTGTAGATAGTGCCGGTTTAGATAGTGCCGGTGCAGATAATGCCAGTTCAGATATTGCCGGTTTAGAGAGTGCCAGTGTAGAAAATGCCGGTTTAGATTGTGCCCGTTTTGATAGTGCCGGTGTGGACAGAGCCGGTGTGGATAGTGCCGGTGTGGACAGTGCCGGTGTTGACAATGCCGATGTGGAAAGTGCCAGTGTGTGCAGTGCCGGTGTGGAAAGTGCCAGTGTGGATAGTGCCGACGTAGACAGTACCGGTGTAGACAGTGCCAATCTGGACAGTGCCAGTGTGGACAGTGCCATTGTGGAAAGTGCCGAAGTGGACAGTGCCAGTGTGGACAGTGCCAGTGTGGACAGTGCCGGTGTGGACAGTGCCGTTGTGGAAAGTGCCGTTGTGGACAGTGCCGGTGTGGACAGTGCCAGTGTGGACAGTGCCGTTGTGGAAAGTGCCGGTGTGGACAGTGCCAGTGTGGACAGTGCCAGTGTGGACAGTGCCAGTGTGGACAGTGCCGGTGTGGACAGTGCCGGTGTGGACAGTGCCGTTGTGGAAAGTGCCGGTGTGGACAGTGCCGCTGTGGACAGTGAAGGTGTGGATAGTGCCGGTTTAGATATTGCCTGTGTTGATAGTGCCAGTTTAGATAGTGCCTGTGTAGATAGTGCCTTTTTCGATAGTGCCTGTTTAGATTGTGCCTCTGTAGATAGTGCCTGTGTAGATAGTGCCTGTGTAGATAAGATAGTGCCTGTGTAGATAGTGCCTGTGCAGATAGTGCCGGTTTATATGCTGCCTGTGTCGAAAGTGCCGGTTGAGATAGTGCCTGTTTCGATATTGCCGGTTTAGATGGTGCCTGTGTCGATAGTGCCTGTGTCAATATTGCCGGTTTAGATGGTGCCTGTGTCGATAGTGCCTGTGTTGATAGTGCCGGTTTAGAGAATGCCTGTGTCGTTAGTGACTGTGTTGATAGTGCCGGTTGAGATAGTGCCTGTGTCGATATTGCCGGTTTAGATGGTGCCTGTGTCGATAGTGCCTGTGTTGATAGTGCCGGTTTTGATAGTGCCTGTTTCAATACTGCTGGTTTAGATAGTGCTGGTGTCGATTGTGCCGGTGTTGATTATGCCAGTGCAAATAATGCCTGTGCAGATAATGCCGGTTTGGATCGTGCTGGTGTCGATAGTGCCGGTGTAGATAATGCCAGTGAAGATCGTGCCGGTGGAGATAATGCATATGTCGATCATGCCGGTTTAGATCATGCTGGTGCAGATAGTGCCGGTGTAAATAATGCCATTTTGGATGGTGCCAGTGTAGATAGTGCTGGTGTAAATAATGCCGGTTTTGAGAGTGCTGGTGTGGATAGTGCGGTGCAGATTATGCCGATTTAGAGAGTGCCGGTGTGGATAATGCCGGATTAGATAGTGCCGCTGTTGATAATGCCAGTGTAAATAATGCCTGTGCAGATAATTCCGGTTTGGATAGTGCTGGTGTCGATAGTGCCGGTGTAGATAATGCTGGTTTCGATAGTGCAAGTGTCGATAATGCTTATGTTGATAGTGCCGGTGTCGATAATGCCGGTGGAGGTCGTGCCTCTGTAGATAGTTCCTGTGTAGATCGTGTTAGTGTTGATAGTGCCTGTGATGAAACTGCCTGTTAAGATAGAGTATGTGTAGATCGTGCCTTTGCAGATAATGCCGATGTATGCAGTGCCAGTGTGGACAGTGCCGGTGTGGTCAGTGCCGGTGTCGACAGTGCCGGTGTGGAGAGTGCAGATGTGGACAATGCCGGTGAGGACAGCGCCGGTGTGGACAGTGCCGGTGTGGGCAGTGCTGTTGTAGATTGTGCCGGTGTGGACAGTGCCGATGTAGACAGTACCGGTGTAGACAGTGCCGATGTGGACAGTGCCAGTGTGGACAGTGCCAGTGTGGACAGTGCCGGTGTGGATAGTGCCGATGTGGATCGTGCCGGTGCAGATCGTGCCGATGGAAACAGTGTCGATCAGGACAGTGCCGATGTGGACAGTGCCGATGTGGATAGGGCCGCTGTGGATAGTGCCAGTGTGGAGATAGTGCCGGTGTGGATAGTGATGATGTGGATAGTGCCGGTTTAGATAGTGCCTGTGTTGATAGTGCCGGTTTAGAGAGTGCCTGTGTTGATAGTGCCGGTGTTGATAGTGCCTGTGTATTTACTGCCTGTGTTGATCGTGCCGGTTGAGATAATGCCGGTGTAGATACTGCTGGTTACGATAATGCCGGTTTTGATGGTGCATGTGTCGATACTGCCGGTTGAGATCATGCTGGTGTCGATTGTGTCGGTGTCGATAATGCCAGTGGAAATCATGACTGTGTAGATAATGCCAGTTTGGATAGTGCTGGTGTCGATAGTGCCTGTAAGGTAGTGCCTGTGTCGATCGTATTGGTGTCGATTGTGTCTGTGTTGATAGTGCCTGTGTAGATCGTGCCTGTGTAGATAGTGCCGGTTTAGATACTGCCTGTGTCGATAGTGCCAGTTTCGATAGTGCCTGTGTCGATGATGCCGGTTTAGATAGTGCCTGTGTAGATAGTGCCTGTGTCGATTGTGCCGGTTTCAATAGTGCCTGTGTAGATCGTGCCTGTGTTGATAGTGCCTGTGTAGATTGTGTTGGTGTAGATAGTGTTGCTGGAGATAGTGCCTGTGTAGATCGTGCCTGTGAAGATAGTGCCTGTGTAGATAGTTCCGGTTTAGATAGTGCCTCTGCAGATAGTGCCTGTGTCGATACTGCCGGTTTAGAGAGTGCCTGTGTAGATAGTGCCGGTTAAGATAATGCCGGTGCAGATACTGCCGGTGAAGATAATGCTGGTGTCGATAGTGCCGGTGTCGATAATGCGAATGTAAATATTGCTTGTGTAGATAATGCCGGTTTAGATAGTGCTGGTGTCGATAGTGCTGGTGTACATAGTGCCGGTGCAGATAATGCCTGTGGAGATAATGTCGGTTTAGATAGTGCCGGTGAAGATAGTGCCGGTGTAAATAATGCCGGTTTAGAGAGTTCTGGTGTTGATAGTGCCAGTGTAGATTTAGCCGGTTTAGATAGTGCCTCTATAGATTGTGCCTGTGTCGATCGTGCCGGTTGAGATAGTGCCTGTGCAGATAGTGCCGGTTAAGATAGTGCCTGTGTCGATAGTGCTTGTGTAGTTAGTGCCTGTTTCGATCGTGTTGGTGTCGATAGTGTTGATGTCGATAGTGCCTGTGTAGATAGTGCCTGTTGTAGATAGTGCCTGTGTAGATAAGATAGTGCCTGTGCAGATAGTGCCGGTTTATACGCTGCCTGTGTCGAAAGTGCCGGTTGAGATAGTGCCTGTGTCGATATTGCCGGTTTAGATGGTGCCTGTGTCGATAGTACCTGTGTTGATAGTGCCGGTTTAGATGGTGCCTGTGTCGATAGTGCCTGTGTTGATAGTGCCGGTTTAGAGAATGCCTGTGTCGTTAGTGACTGTGTTGATAGTGCCGGTTGAGATAGTGCCTGTGTCGATATTGCCGTTTTAGATGGTGCCTGTGTCGATAGTGCCTGTGTTGATAGTGCCGGTTTTGATAGTGCCTGTTTCGATACTGCTGGTTTAGATAGTGCTGGTGTCGATTGTGCCGGTGTAGATAATGCCGGTGTAGATCGTGCCGGTGTTGATTATGCCAGTGCAAATAATGCCTGTGCAGATAATGCCGGTTTGGATCGTGCTGGTGTCGATAGTGCCGGTGTAGATAATGCCAGTGAAGATCGTGCTGGTGGAGATAATGCATATGTCGATCATGCCGGTTTAGATCATGCTGGTGCAGATAGTGCCGGTGTAAATAATGCCGTTTTGGATGGTGCCAGTGTAGATAGTGCTGGTGTAAATAATGCTGGTTTGGAGAGTGCTGGTGTGGATAGTGCGGTGCAGATTATGCCGATTTAGAGAGTGCCGGTGTGGATAATGCTGGATTAGATAGTGCCGGTGTTGATAATGCCAGTGTAAATAATGCCTGTGCAGATAATGCCGATTTGGATAGTGCTGGTGTCGATAGTGCCGGTGTAGATAATGCTGGTTTCGATAGTGCAAGTGTCGATAATGCTTATGTTGATAGTGCCGGTGTCGATAATGCCGGTGGAGGTCGTGCCTCTGTAGATAGTTCCTGTGTAGATCGTGTTAGTGTTGATAGTGCCTGTGATGAAACTGCCTGTTTAGATAGAGTATGTGTAGATCGTGCCTTTGCAGATAATGCCGATGTATGCAGTGCCAGTGTGGTCAGTGCCGGTGTAGACAGTGCCGGTGTGGAGAGTGCAGATGTGGACAATGCCGGTGAGGACAGCGCCGGTGTGGACAGTGCCGGTGTGGGCAGTGCTGTTGTAGATCGTGCCGGTGTGGACAGTGCCGATGTAGACAGTACCGGTGTAGATGGTGCCGATGTGGACAGTGCCAGTGTGGACAGTGCCGGTGTGGACCGTGCCGGTGTGGACAGTGCCGGTGTGGTCAGTGCCGGTGTAGACAGTGCCGGTGTGGAGAGTGCAGATGTGGACAATGCCGGTGAGGACAGCGCCGGTGTGGACAGTGCCGGTGTGGGCAGTGCTGTTGTAGATCGTGCCGGTGTGGACAGTGCCGATGTAGAGAGTACCGGTGTAGACAGTGCCGATGTGGACAGTGCCAGTGTGGATAGTGCCGATGTGGATCGTGCCGGTGCAGATCGTGCCGATGGAAACAGTGTCGATCAGGACAGTGCCGATGTGGATAGGGCCGGTGTGGATAGTGCCTGTGTTGATAGTGCCGGTTTAGAGAGTGCCTGTGTTGATAGTGCCGGTTTTGATAGTGCCTGTGTATTTGCTGCCTGTGTTGATTGTGCTGGTTGAGATAATGCCGGTGTAGATACTGCTGGTTACGATAATGCCGGTTTTGATGGTGCCTGTGTCGATACTGCCGGTTGAGATCATGCTGGTGTCGGTGTCAATAATGCCAGTGGAAATCATGACTGTGTAGATAATGCCGGTTTGGATAGTGCTCGTGTCGATAGTGCCTGTAAGGTAGTGCCTGTGTCGATCGTATTGGTGTCGATTGTGTCTGTGTTGATAGTGCCTGTGTAGATCGTGCCTGTGTAGATAGTGCCGGTTTAGATACTGCCTGTGTCGATAGTGCCGGTTTAGATAGTGCCTGTGTCGATCATGCCGGTTTAGATAGTGCCTGTGTAGATAGTGCCTGTGTCGATTGTGCCGGTTTCGATAGTGCCTGTGTAGATCGTGCCTGTGAAGATAGTGCCTGTGTAGATAGTTCCGGTTTAGATAGTGCCTCTGCAGATAGTGCCTGTGTCGATAGTGCCGGTTTAGAGAGTGCCTGTGTCGACAGTGCCGGTTTAGAGAGTGCCTGTGTAGATAGTGCCGGTTTAGAGAGTGCCTGTGTCGATAGTGCCGGTTTAGAGAGTGCCTGTGTAGATAGTGCCGGTTTAGATAGTGCCTGTGTAGTTCGTGCGTTTGTCGATAGTGCCGGTTAAGATAATGCCGGTGCAGATCGTGCTGCTGTAGATAGTGCCGGTGAAGATAATGCTGCTGTAGATAGTGCCGGTGTCGATAATGCAAATGTAAATATTGCTTGTGTAGATAATGCCGGTTTAGATAGTGCTGGTGTCGATAGTGCTGGTGTAGATAGTGCCGGTGTAGATAGTGCTGGTGTCGATAGTGCTGGTGTAGATAGTGCCGGTGCAGATAATGCCTGTGGAGATAATGTCGGTTTAGATAGTGCCGGTGTAAATAATGCCGGTTTAGAGAGTTCTGGTGTTGATAGTGCCAGTGTAGATTTAGCCGGTTTAGATAGTGCCGGTGCAGATAATGCCTGTGGAGATAATGTCGGTTTAGATAGTGCCGGTGTAGATAGTGCCGGTGTAAATAATGCCGGTTTAGAGAGTTCTGGTGTTGATAGTGCCAGTGTAGATTTAGCCGGTTTAGATAATGCCGGTGCAGATAATGCCTGTGGAGATAATGTCGGTTTAGATAGTGCCGGTGTAAATAATGCCGGTTTAGATAGTGCCTCTATAGATTGTGCCTGTGTCGATCGTGCCGGTTGAGATAGTGCCTGTGCAGATAGTGCCGGTTAAGATAGTGCCTGAGTCGATAGTGCCTGTGTAGTTAGTGCCTGTTTCGATCGTGTTGGTGTCGATAGTGTTGATGTCGATAGTGCCTGTGTAGATAGTGCCTGTTGTAGATAGTGCCTGTTTCGACAATGCCGGTTTAGATAGTGCCTGTTTCAATAGTGCCTGTGTAGATAGTGCCTGTGTCTATCGTGCCGTTTGAGATAGTGCCTGTGTAGATAGTGCCGGTTAAGATAGTGTCTGTGAAGATAGTGCCTCTGTAGATAGTGCCTGTGCTGATAGTGCTGGTTTAGATCGTGCCTGTCTGGATTGTGCCGGTGTGGACAGTGATGGTGTGGATCGTGCCGGTTTAGATAGTTCCTGTGTCGATAGTGTCGGTATACATAATGCCTGTGTGGATAGTTCCGGTTTAGATAGTGCCTGTGTTGATAGCGCCTGTGCAGATAGTGCCTGTTTAGAGAGTGTTGGTGTAGATAGTGTTGATGTCGATAGTGCCTGTGTAGATAGTGCCTGTGGAGATCGTGCTGGTTTAGATAGTGCATGTGTAGATAGTGCCTCTGAAGATAGTGCCTGTGTCAATAGTGCCGGTTTAGAAAGTGCCTGTGCAGATAGTGCCTGTGCAGATAGTGCCTGTGGAGACAGTGCCTGTGTAGATAGTGCCTGTGTCGTTCGTGCCGGTTTAGATAGTGTCTGTGTGGATTTTGCCGATGTGGACAGTGCCGGTGTGGATAGTGCCGATGTGGATAGTGCTGATGTGGATAGTGCCGATGTGGACAGTGCCGGTGTGGATAGTGCCGATGTGGATAGTGCTGATGTGGATAGTGCCGATGTGGACAGTGCCGGTGTGGACAGTGCCGGTGTGGACAGTGCAGATGTGGACAGTGCCGGTGTGGACAGTGCCGGTGTGGACAGCGGCGGTGTGGACAGAGCCGGTGTGGATAGTGCCGGTGTGGACAGTGCCGGTGCAGACAGTGCCGATGTGGAAAGTGCCAGCGTGGAGCGTGCCGACATAGACAGTACCGGTGTCGACAGTGCCAATCTGGACAATGACAGTGTGGACAGTGCCGGTGTGGATAGTGCCAGTGTGTACAGTGCCGGTGCAGACAGTGCCGATGTGGAAAGTGCCAGTGTGGATCGTGCCGACATAGACAGTACCGGTGTCGACAGTGCCAATCTGGACAGTGCCAGTGTGGACAGTGCCAGTGTGGATAGTGCCGATGAAGACAGTGCCGGTGTGGACAGTGCCGTTGTGGAAAGTGCCGAAGTGGACAGTGCCGGTGTGGACAGTGCAGATGTGGACAGTGCCGGTGTGGACAGTGCCGGTGTGGACAGCGGCGGTGTGGACAGAGCCGGTGTGGATAGTGCCGGTGTAGATAGTGCCGGTGGGAACAGTGCCGATGCAGAGAGTACCGGTGAAGACAATGCCGATGTGGACAGTGCCAGTGTGGACAGTGCCAGTGTGGATCGTGCCGATGTGGAGAGTGCCGATGTGGACAGTGTCGATGTGGACAGTGTCGATGTGGAGAGTGCCGATGTGGAAAGTG
Source organism: Eptatretus burgeri (assembly GCF_056783735.1). Classification (NCBI taxonomy): domain Eukaryota; kingdom Metazoa; phylum Chordata; class Myxini; order Myxiniformes; family Myxinidae; genus Eptatretus; species Eptatretus burgeri. The sequence goes on along the minus strand of NC_140962.1, from coordinate 118,365,100 downwards.
CCGATGTGGACAGTGCCGATGAGGACAGTGCCGATGTGGACAGTGTCGATGTGGACAGTGTCGATGTGGACAGTGCCGATGAGGACAGTGCCGATGTGGACAGTGTCGATGTGGAAAGTGCCGATGTGGACAGTGCCGATGAGGACAGTGCCGATGTGGAGAGTGCCGATGTGGACAGTGTCGATGTGGAGAGTGCCGATGTGGAAAGTGCCGATGTGGACAGTGCCGATGTGGACAGTGCCGATGTGGACAGTGTCGATGTGGTTAGTGCCGATGTGGAAAGTGCCGATGTGGACAGTGCCGATGAGGACAATGCCAATGTGGATTGGGCCGGTGTGGATAGTGCCGGTTCAGATAGTGCCTGTGTCGATAGTGCCGGTGTGGACAGTGATGGTGTAGATAGTGCCGGTTTAGATAGTGCCTGTGTAGTTGCTGCCTGTGTTGATAATGCCTGTGTCGATAGTGCCTGTTTAGAGAGTGTTGGTGCAGATAGTGTTGATGTTGATAGTGCCTGTGTCGATCGTGCCGGTTTCGATAGTGCCTGTGTAGATTGTGTCAGTTTAGATAGTGCCTCTGTAGATAGTGCCTGTGTAAATAGTGCGGTTTCAAAAGTGCATGTGCAGATAGTGCCTGTGCAGATAGTGCCTGTGGAGATATGCCTGTGTAGATCATGCCGGTTTAGATAGTGTCTGTGTGGATTTTGCCGATGTGGACAGTGCCGGTGTGGATGGTGCCGATGTGGATAGTGCCGATGTGGAAAGTGCCGATGTGGAAAGTGCCGATGTGGAAAGTGCCGATGTGGACAGTGCCGGTGTGAATAGTGCCGGTGTGGACAGTGCCGGTGTGGATAGTGCCGATGTGGACAGTGCCGGTGTGGACAGTGCCGATGCAGAGAGTATCGGTGTAGACAATTCCGATGTGGACAGTGCCAGTGTGGACAGTGCCAGTGTGGACAGTGCCGATGAGGACAGTGCCGATGTGGATCGGGCCGGTGTGGATAGTGCCTGTGTTGATAGTGTCTGTGTTGATAGTGCCGGTTTTGATAGTGCCTGTGTTGATAGTGCCGTTTTAGATAGCGCCTGTGTCGATAGTACCTTTGTAGATAGTGCCTATATCGAAAGTGCCGGTTTAGACAGTGCCTTTTTGGATAGTGCTGGTGTGGACAGTGAAGGTGTGGATAGTGCCAGTTTAGATAGTGCCTGTGTAGATAGTGCCGGTTTAGATAGTGCCTGTGTAGATAGTGCCTGTGTAGATAGTGCCGGTTTAGATAGTGCCTGTGTAGATAGTGCCGGTTTAGATAGTGCCTGTGTAGATAGTGCCTGTGTAGATAGTGCCAGTTTAGATAGTGCCTGTGTAGATAGTGCCGGTTTAGATAGTGCCTGTGTAGATAGTGCCGGTTTAGATAGTGCCTGTGTAGATACTGCCTTTTTCGATAGTGCCTGTTTAGATTGTGCCTCTGTAGACAGTGCCAGTGTGGACAGTGCCGGTGTGGATAGTGCCGATGAAGACAGTGCCTGTGTGGATAGTGCCGCTGTGGACAGTGAAGGTGTGGATAGTGCCGGTTTAGATAGTGCCTTTTTCGATAGTGCCTGTTTAGATTGTGCCTCTGTAGATAGTGCCAGTGTAGATAGTGCCTGTGGAGATAGTGCCTGTGGAGATAGTGCCTGTGCAGATAGTGCCGGTTTATACGCTGCCTGTGTCGATATTGCCGGTTTAGATGGTGCCTGTGTCGATAGTGCCTGTGTCGATATTGCCGGTTTAGATGGTGCCTGTGTCGATAGTGCCTGTGTTGATAGTGCAGGTTTAGAGAATGCCTGCGTCGTTAGTGACTGTGTTGATAGTTCCGGTTGAGAAAGTGCCTGTGTCGATATTGCCGGTTTAGATGGTGCCGGTGTTGATTATGCCAGTGCAAATAATGCCTGTGCAGATAATGCCGGTTTGGATCGTGCTGGTGTCGATAGTGCCGGTGTAGATAATGCGAGTGTAAATATTGCTGGTGTAGATAATGCCGGTTTAGATAGTGCTGGTGTCGATAGTGCTGGTGTCGATAGTGCTGGTGTCGATAATGCTGGTGTCGATAATGCTGGTGTAGATAATGCCTGTGCAGATAGTGCCGTTGCAGATAATGCCGGTGAAGATAATGCCTGTGGAGTAAATGTCGGTTTAGATAGTGCCGGTGTAAATAATGCCGGTTTAGATAGTGCTGGTGTTGATAGTGCCGTTGCAGATCATGCCGGTTTAGAGAGTCCTGGTGCAGATAGTGCCAGTGTAGATAATGCCGCTTTAGATAGTGCCTGTGTACATTGTGCCTGTGTCGTTCGTGCCGGTTAAGATAGTGCCAGTGCAGATAGTGCCGGTTAAGATAGTGCCTGTGTCGATAGTGCCTGTGTAGTTAGTGCCTGTTTCGATAGTGTTGGTGTCGATAGTGTTGGTGTCGATAGTGCCTGTGTAGATAGTGCCTGTGTTGATAGTGCCGTTTTAGATAGCGCCTGTGTCGATAGCACCTGTGTAGATAGTGCCTATATCGATAGTGCCGGTTGAGACAGTGAAGGTGTGGATAGTGCCGGTTTAGATCGTGCCTGTGTTGATCGTGCCAGTTTAGATAGTGCCTGTGTAGATAGTGCCGGTTTAGATAGTGCCTGTGTAGATAGTGCCTTTTTCGATAGTGCCTGTTTAGATTGTGCCTCTGTAGATAGTGCCTGTTTAGATAGTGCTTGTGTAGATAGTGCCTGTGTGGATAGTGCCTGTGCAGATCGTGCCGGTTTATACGCTGCCTGTGTCGACAGTGCCGGTTGAGATAGTGCCTGTGTCGATCGAGTTGATGTCGATTGTGCCTGTGTAGATAGTGCATGTGTAGATAGTGCCTGTGTAGAGAGTGCCTGTGTAGATACTGCCTGTGTCTATAATGCCGGTTTGGATAGTGCTTGTGCCGATAGTGCCTGTGTGGATAGTGCCTGTGTTGATATTGCCTGTGTCGATCGTGCCGGTTTAGATAGTGCCTGTGTAGATAGTGCCGGTTTAGATAGTGCCTGTGCAGAGTGTGCCTGTGTCGATTGTGCCGGTTTCAATAGTGCCTGTGTAGATCGTGCCTGTGTAGATTGTGCCTGTGTAGATAGTGTTGGTGTAAATAGTGTTGATGGAGATAGTGCCTGTGTAGATAATGTCTGTGAAAATAGTGCCTGTGTCGATAGTGCCGGTTTAGATACTGCCTGTGCAGATTCTGCGTCTGTCGATAGTGCCGGTTTACTTAGTGCCTGTGTGGATAGTGCCTGTGTAGATATTGCCTGTGTCGATAGTGCCAGTTTTGAGAGTGCCTGTGTAGATCGTGCCGGTTTAGTTAGTGCCTGTGTCGTTATTGCTTTTATAGATAGTGCCGGTTTAGATAATGCCGGTGCAGATACTGCCGGTTTAGATAATGCCGGTTTTGATAGTGCCTGTGTTGATACTGCTGGTTCAGATAGTGCTGCTGTCGATCGTGCCGGTGCAGATAATGCTGGTGTTGATAGTGCCGGTGTCAATAATGCTCGTGTAAATATTGCCTGTGTAGATAATGCGGGTTTCGATAGTGTTGGTGTCGATAGTGCTGGTGTAGATAATGCCTGTGCAGATTGTGCCGGTGCAGATAATGCCTGTGTAGATAATGCCTGTGTCGACAATGTCGGTTTTGATAGTACCAGTGTTGATAGTGCCGGTGTAAATAATGCCGGTTTAGAGAGTTCTGGTGTAGATAATGCCGGTGTAGATAGTGCCGGTGTAAATAATTCCGGTTTAGAGAGTTCTGGTGTAGATAGAGCCTGTGCAGATTGTGCCGGTGCAGATAATGCCTGTGTAGATAATGCCTGTGTCGATAATGCCTGTGTTGAAAGTGCCTGTGTAGGCATGCCGTTGTAGATAATGCCGGTGTTGGTAGTGCCTGTGTAGATAATGCCTCTGTACATAGTGTTGGTGTAGATTGTGCCTGTGTAGATCGTGCCCATGATGATAGTGCCGGCTTCGATCGTCTTTGTGTCGATAGTGCCTGTGCAGACAGTGCCGATGTCGACAGTGCCGATGTTGACAGTGCCGGTGTGGACAGTGCCGGTGTGGACAATGCCGGTGTGGACAGTGCCGGTGTGGACAGTGCCGGTGTGGACAGTGCCGGTGTGGACAGTGCCGATGTGGATAGTGCGGAAGTCGACAGTGCCGATGTAGACAGTTCCGATGTGGACAGTGCCGATGTGGACAGTGCCGATGTAGACAGTGCCGGTGTGGACAGTGCCGATGTAGACAGTGCCGATGAAGACAGTGCCTGTGTAGAAAGTGCCTGTGTCGATAGAGCCGATGTGGACAGTGCTGGTGTAGACAGTGCTGATGTGGACAGTGCCGGTGTGGACAGTGCCGATGTAGACAGTGCCCATGAAGACAGTGCCTGTGTAGAAAGTGCCTGTGTCGATAGAGCCGATGTGGACAGTGCCGGTGTAGACAGTGCCGATGTGGACAGTGCCGATGTGGACAGTGCCGGTGTGGACAGTGCCGGTGTAGAAAGTGCCGGTGTGGACGGTGCAGGTGTGGACGGTGCCTGTGTAGATAATGCCTGTATCGATAATGCCGGTGTTGATCATGCCGGTGTCGGTGGTGCTGGTGTAGATAATGCCGGTGTAGATCTTGCATGTGTAGATAATGCCGGTGCAAAAAGTGTTGGTGCATATTGTGCTTGTGAAGATAGTGCTGGTGTCGATCGTGTCGGGGTAGAGAGTGCCTGTGTAGATAGTGCCTGTGTGGATAGTGCCAGTTCAGATGGTGTTGCTGTTAATAGTGCCTGTGTCGATAATGCCGGTGTAGATAGTGCCTGTGTCGATAGTGCCTGTGTAGATAGTGCCTGTGTAGATAATGCCAGTGAAGATCGTGCCTGTGTAGATAATGCCGGTGTAGATCGTGCCTGCTAGATAATGCTGGTGTAGATAATGCCAGTGTTGATAATGCCGGTGTTGGTAGTGCCTGTGTAGATAATGCCGGTGTAGATAGTGCCTGTGTAGATCATGCCGGTTTAGATAGTGTTGGTGTCGAAAATGCCAGTGTTGGTCGTGCCTGTGTAGATAATGCCGGTGTAGATAATGACGGTTTAGATAGTATTGGTGTAGATAGTGCCTGTGTGGATAATGCCTGGGTAGATAGTGCGGTGTCGATAGTGCCGGTGTAGATAGTGCCTGTGCAGATAATTCCGATGTAGATAATGCCGGTGTAGATAATGCCGGTGTAGATAACGCCGGTGTAGATAACGCCGGTGTAGATAACGCCGGTGTAGATAACGCCGGTGTAGATAATGCCGGTGTAGGTAGTGCCGGTGCAGATAATGCTGGTGTAGATTGTGCCTTTGTTGATAATGCCGGTGTCGATAGTGCCAGTGAAGATAATGCCGGTGTTGATAATGCCTGTGTCGATAGTGCCGATGTAGATAATGCCGGTGCAGATAGTGCCTGTGTTGATAGTGCCGGGGTAGATAATGCCGGTGTAGATCGTGCCGGTGTAGATAATGCCGGTGAAGATAGTGCCAGTGTAGATAAGGCCGGTGTAGATCGTGCCTGTGCGGATACTGCCTGTGTCTATAGTGCCGGTTTGGATAGTGCTTGTGCCGATAGTGCCGGTTTAGAGAGTGCCTGTGTCGATAGTGCCGGTTTAGATGGTGTTGGTGTAGATAGTGCCTGTGCAGATAATGCCAGTGTAGATCGTGACTGTGTAGATAGTGCCTGTGTAGATAATGCCGGTGTCGTTCGTGCCTGTGTAGATAATGCCGGTGTAGATCGTGCCTGCGTAGATAATGCCGGTGTAGATAATGCCAGTGTAGATAATGCCGATGTCGATTGTGCCTGTGTCGATAATGCCGTTGCAGATCGTTCCTGCGTAGATAATGCTGATGTAGATAATGCCGGTGTCGATAATGCCGGTGTCGATATAGTGCCGGTGTAGATAATGCCTGTGTAGATAGTGCCTGTGTCGATAATGCCTGTGTAGATAGTGCCGGTGTAGATCGTGCCTGTGTCGATAATGCCGGTGTAGATCGTGCCTGTGTAGATAATGCCGGTGTAGATCGTGCCTGTGTAGATAATGCCTGTGTCGATAATGCCGGTGTAGATCGTGCCTGTGTCGATAATGCCGGTGTAGATCGTGCCTGTGTAGATAATGCCTGTGTAGGTAATGCCTGTGTAGATAATGCCTGTGTAGATAATGCCGGTGTTCATCATGCCGGTGTTGGTCATGCCTTTGTAGATACTGCATGTGTAGATAATGCCGGTTTAGAAAGTGTTGGAGTAGATAGTGCGTGTGTAGATAGTGCCGGTTTAGAGAGTGCCTGTGTCGATAGTGCCGGTTTAGATGGTGTTGGTGTAGATAGTGCCTGTGCAGATAATGCCGGTGTAGATCGTGCCTGTGTCGATAGTGCCTGTGTCGATAATGCCTGTGTAGATAATGCCGGTGTAGATCGTGCCTGTGTCGATAGTGCCTGTGTCGATAATGCCTGTGTAGATAATGCTGGTGTGGATCGTGCCTGTGTCGATAATGCCGGTGTAGATCGTGCCTGCGTAGATAATGCCAGTGTAGATAATGCCGGTGTAGATCGTGCCTGCGTAGATAATGCCAGTGTAGATAATGCCAGTGTAGATAATGCCGATGTCGATCGTGCCTGTGTCGATAATGCCATTGTAGATCGTTCCTGTTTAGATAATGCTGATGTAGATAATGCCGGTGTCGATAATTCCTGTGTTGATAGTGCATGTGTAGATAATTCCTGTGTTGATAGTGCATGTGTAGATAATTCCTGTGTTGATAGTGCATGTGTAGATAATTCCTGTGTTGATAGTGCCTGTGTCGATAATGCCTGTGTAGATAGTGCCGGTGTAGATAATGCCGGTGTAGGTAGTGCCTCTGTGGATAATGCCGGTGTAGATAGTGCCTGTGTAGATAATGCAGGCTTAGATAGTGTTGGTGTCGATAGTGCCTGTGTAGATAATACTTGTGTTGCGAGTGCCTGTGTGGATAAAGCCTGTGTAGATAATGCCTGTGTTGATAGTACCGGGGTAGATAGTGCCTGTGTAGATAATGCCTGTGTCGATCGTGCCTGTGTAGATAATGCCTGTGTCGATCGTGCCTGTGTAGATAATGCCTGTGTAGATAATGCCGGTGTTCATCATGCCGGTGTTGGTCATGCCGTTGTAGATAGTGCATGTGTAGATAATGCCGGTTTAGAAAGTGTCGGTGTAGATAGTGCCTGTGTCGATAGTGCCTGTATTGATAGTGCCAGTTTCGATAATGTCGCTGTTTATAGTGCCTGTGTACATAATGCCGGTGTTGGTGGTGTTGGTGTAGATAGTGCCTGTGTCGATAATGCTGGTGTAGATAGTGCCTGTGTCGATAATGCTGGTGTAGATCGTGCCTGTGTCGATAGTGCCTGTGTATATAGTGCCTGTGTAGATAGTGCCTGTGTAGATAATGCCGGTGTAGATCGTGCCTGCGTAGATAATGCTGGTGTAGATAATGCCAGTGTAGATAGAGCCTGTTTAGATAAGGCCTGTGTCGATAGTGGCTGTGTAGATAATGCCGGTGTAGATCGTGCCTGTGTCGATAATGCCGGTGTAGATAATGCTGGTGTAGATAATGCCAGTGTCGATAATGCCAGTGTAGATAGAGCCTGTTTAGACAAGGCCTGTGTCGATAATTCCTGTGTTGATAGTGCATGTGTAGATAATGCCTGTGTAGATAATGCCTGTGTAGATAGAGCCTGTTTAGATAAGGCCTGTGTCGATAGTGGCTGTGTAGATAATGCCGGTGTAGATCGTGCCTGTGTAGATAATGCCGGTGTAGATCGTGCCTGTGTCGATAATGCCGGTGTAGATCGTGCCTGCGTAGATAATGCTGGTGTAGATAATGCCAGTGTAGATAATGTCAGTGTAGATAATGCCTGTTTAGATAAGGCCTGTGTCGATAATTCCTGTGTTGATAGTGCATGTGCAGATAATTCCTGTGTTGATAGTGCATGTGTAGATAATTCCTGTGTTGATATTGCATGTGCAGATAATTCCTGTGTAGATAGTGCATGTGTAGATAATTCCTATGTAGATAGTGCATGTGTAGATAATTCCTGTGTAGATAGTGCATGTGTAGATAATTCCTGTGTAGATAGTGCATGTGTAGATAATTCCTGTGTTGATAGTGCATGTGTAGATAATTCCTGTGTAGATAGTGCATGTGTAGATAATTCCTGTGTAGATAGTGCATGTGTAGATAATTCCTGTGTTGATAGTGCATGTGTAGATAATTCCTGTGTTGATAGTGCATGTGTAGATAATTCCTGTGTTGATAGTGCATGTGTAGATAATTCCTGTGTTGATAGTGCATGTGTAGATAATTCCTGTGTAGATAGTGCATGTGTAGATAATTCCTGTGTTGATAGTGCATGTGTAGATAATTCCTGTGTTGATAGTGCATGTGTAGATAATTCCTGTGTTGATAGTGCATGTGTAGATAATTCCTGTGTTGATAGTGCATGTGTAGATAATTCCTGTGTAGATAGTGCATGTGTAGATAATTCCTGTGTTGATAGTGCATGTGTAGATAATTCCTGTGTTGATAGTGCATGTGTAGATAATTCCTGTGTTGATAGTGCATGTGTAGATAATTCCTGTGTTGATAGTGCATGTGTAGATAATTCCTGTGTTGATAGTGCATGTGTAGATAATTCCTGTGTTGATAGTGCATGTGTAGATAATTCCTGTGTTGATAGTGCATGTGTAGATAATTCCTGTGTTGATATTGCATGTGTAGATAATTCCTGTGTTGATAGTGCATGTGTAGATAATTCCTGTGTTGATAGTGCATGTGTAGATAATTCCTGTGTTGATAGTGCATGTGTAGATAATTCCTGTGTAGATAGTGCATGTGTAGATAATTCCTGTGTTGATAGTGCATGTGTAGATAATTCCTGTGTTGATATTGCATGTGTAGATAATTCCTGTGTTGATAGTGCATGTGTAGATAATTCCTGTGTTGATAGTGCATGTGTAGATAATTCCTGTGTTGATAGTGCATGTGTAGATAATTCCTGTGTTGATAGTGCATGTGTAGATAATTCCTGTGTTGATATTGCATGTGTAGATAATTCCTGTGTTGATAGTGCATGTGTAGATAATTCCTGTGTTGATAGTGCATGTGTAGATAATTCCTGTGTTGCTAGTGCATGTGTAGATAATTCCTGTGTAGATAGTGCCTCTGTAGATAGTGCCGGTATAGACAGTGCCGGTGTAGATCGTGCCTGTGTACACAGTGCTGGTGTACATAGTGCCTGTGGAGACATTGCAGGTGTAGATGGTGCCGGTGCAGATGGTGCCTGTGTAGATAGTCAAGTCAGGTCAGGTCAGGTATGGGACCATGCGCCGGAGCAGTGTGTTGCTGCAATTACTTTTCATAAGAACTCCAGGGGCCTCCCTCTGCCCACCCCCCACAGGCAGATTCCTGGCCCATCCACTTCTCCTTGAGATGCTGATCAACCTGCTGCAACCACGAGGCACGTGGTCAGCCAGTTGGTCTCTCCACCTATGAGATTCCCTCACTGAGAGAATCTGGTGAGCAGGATCAGCGTCAGAAAAATGAGCCACATGTCCATTCGGCCATTGCTGATGCTCACAGAATATACAGGTAATAAATCTCATCTGAGTCTCTCAGCAAATGCTTATTGGACACAACTTCTGACCAGCGAGAGCTGAGGATTCTCCGAAGAGACCTGGTACCCATTGAGTTAAATCTTCGTCTCATATCCTTGGTTGGTGGCCAAGTCTCACATTCGTAGAGCAAGACTGGAAGCACCAAGGACTTAAAGACTCAGACTTTCATCTTCCTGCATCGGTACCAACAGTGCCACACCCCATGAACCAGTGAATTCCTGACTCCCCAGGCCCAACCCAGATGTCTATCGACCTCTTGCTCAACATGCTGAGACATGAATATCACTGGCAAGGTAAGTCAATCTCTCTGTGACCTCAACATCCTTACCATAAATAGCAACAGACAAGATTGCAGCATCGAAGATGTCATGGAAAGCCTGGATCTTAGTTTTGACCCAGAAAACCCATCATCTCAGTGGCTCCGACTCCTCATTCAGCACATGGAGGGCCCCCATAAGGATATCCAGCATCTCCAAAAAGATGACTACATCATCTGCAAAATGAAGGTCAGAGAACTTAACATTCCCAAAGGATGCACCACAGCTTGATCACTCCAACATCCTCCCCAGAATCCAGTCCACAGAAGTGCTGAAAAGTGTGGGGGCCAGTACACACCCCTGATGAACTCCAGGAAACAATGGAAATAAGTCAGATTTTGAACCACCACATATCACAGCACTCTCGGTACCAGAGTACAGTTCAGAAATCAGATTGATAAGCTTTGGTGGTACCCCACAAAGACCGAGAATCCTAGAGGACATCCTGATTCACGGAATCAAATGCTTTACGGAGATCAACGTAGGCTATGAGCAGTCTCTGTTGAAACTCCCACCTGCGTTCGGTAAGGACCCGGAGAGCAAGGATACGGTCAATCTTTGACCTCTTTGGTGTAAAGCCCATCTGCTCTGGACGCTGGTCGTCAAGCAGATGGTGGTGAACCCTATGAAAAATTATCCGAGCTAAGACCTTGCCCTTTTTAGAGAGGGATAACAAGGCCCCTCTTCCAGTCAGTTGGGATGATACCTGCACTCCAAACAGAGCACAGAACTGCATGCAACGATATGAGTACAGCATTTCCACCAGCCTTGAGAAGTTCAGCATGGATGCCACAGATCCCTGGAGCTTTACCCCATTTCAACCGGTTCACCGCAGCCTGTTTCCACAAACGAAAGTGGACCACAGTTGATTGGAGGGTCAGCCATAGGGATAGTAACACCCCTGACATCCAACTCAACAGCTGGTGGGTCTGCTTAGTACAGCCACTCAAAGTAACCAGCACAGCAGGTCTTCACTTCAGATTGCTCTGTCAAGAGCTCACCACCCTCCACTCTCACTGCAGGACACTGAAGGACAGGCTTGGAGTAAAGCAATGCACAAATTCCTCTGTAAGCAAGACCACAGGACCCAGCAGAATTAAAAACAAAACCTGTCAAATGTAACACGAAGTTAGACCTTCAGATCCCAAAGACCCTTTAGATCCCAAAGACTCCATCGGCCTTTTGACCCGTTATGATGCTTCAAACTCATATCGATCCCTTACACCTGTATACCCTTTTGATCTTTCAAGACCCCTTCAACACTTTTGACCCCTTTAAACCCTGACACCTTTTTGATCCTGTAAACTCTTTTGACCATTAAGACCCCTTTAATTTTCTTTCGTAAATGTCATAAGGGGTCTAAAAGGGTACATTCTAACAATATTTAGGGTCTAAACCTAATAGTATTTAGGGATTAAACACTAAATAATCTTGGAATGTACCCCTTAGATCCCATAGATCCATTATACCCCTTACACCCTCAGACCCTTTACACTCATTTAGGGTCTAAAAGGGTTTAAAGGTCCCATGACACGCAAAACTTTCTGGTTATTTATATATTAACTTGACCTTCCTCGTGAAGAAATCACCCATGTTTCTTTTTTAAAATCAAAAATGGGATAATTAGACCAATATTTCGAACATTTCGAGTGGTTTTCACAACTTGCTATGACCCGCCCCTTAAAAAAGTTGACTTCAGGGAACCGCAGGTCACAAGACCGTTCACATCATCTCCAGAGCGCGGCTCGCACAGAGTGGATTGATTTGATGTCGCGCACCGTATAAAGTACGTGCAAATGCATTGTGCACATGTGCTTGCTATCTCACTGATCATCTTAATTCCTGTGATTGTTTCATGAAAGTTTTTAAGAGTTTTAGTCTTACTTTCGAAAATGTCTGCTCGTTGAATTGTTCGTTGAAACCAGCCTGCTGGGATAGGTACGATTCTACATACATGCAAGCCAGGTATGGCTGCACTCGACAAACATGGGTTTATTCTAAAGTGAAGGTACTGCTTCCATTGGCTTGCTATTCATTAACATTGAGCCAAAATGCTGTAATAAATGAACAGGGAAAAATATGTTGGCACAACTATGAAAGACAAATTTATCTGTCCTATTACACGGCCTCATAGCCTCGGAACTCTTACGCATTGACTTGTATATTGTGTGCAGGCTAATACAAGTTACTTGTGAAGAAGACCTCCAAATAGCTGTCAGGGGATGCTTTTATGACCTCCAACCCTCAACATGGAAGAAGATGTCCAGAAGAACATGGAGAAAAATTCAAATTTGTGCAGAGAATGGAGGGAAGCATAAGGATAAATACTAACTAAATTCTAACTGCGTGCATAAGGATTTTGTGGCCACTCTGTACTTTTTTGCATATTTCACTGTATTTTTCAAACCTCATTGAGTTTCACAGATAGCCATGCAATATGTTTGTGAAGTAGAACATGTTGTCTTTTGATTAAACCTGTTAGCGAAGCAACGGGTCGGGAGGCCTAATCTACATAAAACCTGCAATACCTAAATCACTACAATACGGAGGAATATATTATCATGGGGTTGGTTATGTTGTGAAAAATAACAGCAATACGTGTCATTAAAATATTTGTCAATATAATTGACCTCAATTGGGTTCATAGATACATGGGGTAACAAGACTTGCGGACCATGCTGTACAATGCAAGTGAATGCCGATTTCTGTGGATAGTGTTTGCAAGACTGTTTTAAGCTGTTAAAACAGATGTTGGTTATTGATTCGTGCTGTGGTTGTGCACACGGACATTTATACCTTGTGTAAAAGCCAGACACCGAAGGAGCATTTCTCCAGGTGTTCAAATAAACCGAATCAGTGGCCAGCAACCGCATTTATCCACGACAGCCTTCTCCATGTTAATCAGCCCATGACCAAAACTTCTACATTTAACCTTTGGAAAAACATCAGGGCAATTTCACAGAATAAACGTTATCCATGCCCCAAAGACCAGTTATACAGCCTTTGGGTTCACGTCGTAACTTGAGCCTTGGCATTTTCACACCGCTAGAACACATTCTCTCAGACTGATGGAGCATTAAGTTGCAGCAGTTGCTCTCTGGAGTCTTGGGTTCACGTTTAAAGGACCACTCTGTACCTCCATCACCACGAGGCATGGGAGAATGCTCCACTGCCATATCAATAGAGGCATTAAACAACTCAATTCTCTATAATTCTGGGGGGACAATTAACTTATTAAATATCAACCCCAAGTTCAGCTATTTTCATGCCTAACTCACTCACTCACACACTCACACTTTGCTGCATGCGTGGAGGAATTAATTTTAAATAAAAACCTCTTTAAAAGAGGCTTTCACATTTTTATTCATCTTTGCAGGTCATCACATTTAAAAATGAACCCCTTTGCATTATTGAGAACATCCCCTGAAGCAGAAAATATTAGTAATGAGGTAACCGTGTAAATTATTTAGTTTCATAAATTAATGGCTTATTAAATTTTCCTTCATACAAATTGTGTAATAACACAAATCACTTTGAAATGGACGTTTGCACAGAACAAATGAAGTGGCAGTACTTGGGCTATTTTGTGTCATGAATAAGGCTCTTCTCGTCTGCACTATTTGTGATATCTAATCTACGGAAGGGAAATTGTTCTCAGGTGAATGTTTCCCCCTCATCCCATATCGAAAATGGAAGACCATTTTACTAGAAAAAGGTTCATTACACATGGTGTTTCAAAAGTCGAGAATCATTGGAAATATTTTTAACTTTCTCTTTTTTTTTGAGATGATTCCTTTGAGGTCACAATCCTTTGAGGTCACAATGACATGATGTTGGTGGCAATCATTTTTTGAGATGATGCCTTTGAAAGGACGCCGTGGACCGATATAACGTCCCCAGGTTGTCAAGATTTATCGACACTTGACTTTTCTTTGGGGACAACTGAAATCGGTGATTTAGACCACGAGAGCATGTACAATTTAAGATCTAAATTAGAAAGAATGACATCAGAAGCGAATGCTATAAAACTGATGTGTCAATGTGAAGAAACGTTAAAAAAAACGTAAATACAGGAACTGATTTACATGTAAGCATGTCAGTGGCTTGCAATTTGAGCAATCTATACATATAATCTCTAACAATCAGTCTGTCTGTTTGGGGTGGGGCTTCCCAGTTCAGGGTGGGGCTTCCCAGTTCAGGGTGGGGCTTCCCAGTTCAGGGAGGGACTTCAAAATCACATCACCGCCATTTTGTTTGCCCCGTATATGGCCTCTTTTGTAAGGCTCGCACTTTCTTACACTCACAGCTTTATCATAACTCTAATTCATCTTCTGATTTCAATCTTCATAGTTGCTAAGATGGTTTAAGACTCGGTTGCAAAAAACACGGGAAGAAAAATCTAACGGAAATTTGTCTTTTTAGACAAAAATGCATTTAAGTGAAATTAAGGCCTGTAATATAAAGTCCATTCAGACTCCCCCACAGCTTTATCTTAACTGTAATTCACCTTCTCATTTCATTGATGATTGAAGTTTCGGTTTTATCAAAAGGTGAGAAAATCAGATGAACATTGGCGTTTTTAGACAAAAATGCATTCTAATAGCCGTTTTGAATGTATCTGGTCAGATTCCATGTGGAGGGAAAGGGAAGAAGAGAAGAGGAGGGAGGGGAAGTAGAAGAGTGAGGGTAGGGGGACTAGTGAGAGGAGGGAGGGAGAGGGAGTGGAAGAGGAAAGGTAGGGTACCCTACAAGGGAAAACTGAAGTTAGGGATCAAACTGTAGTCTAATTATATATTTTTCATGTTCCCAGGGTATATATAAAGAGTTTATTTAAGGTGAGTAATAACTCTTTTTCAACTATATAATTAAACAATACTTCAAAGAACTTTGTACGTAATAAATTTAATATTTAGACTGACGATGGAATTCAATATTTATTAATAACGTTTGGTTTTAAGGAGTTTTTAATTTGCAATGTGAAGTGTATTCAATGCAAGTCAGTCAAGGCAGGTTCTCCCCCTTCTCAAGTCAAATCAATGAAGTCAAGGCAGAAGTAAGTCACGCTACACCCTTTCCGACCCCGAACCCACTGCATCTCTCCCTATCTCCCTCCTCTCACCTGTGTATGATCCTCTCCCACTCCAGTAAGTGAAGCATCAGATATGAAGAGTGGCAGTCCAAATGTCATATATGTCGATGCCCATGGGTTTCCCACGGGTGCCCCGCTTGTCTATATATATTATTGCGGCCCGGGGGTCGGGTGAGAAGACCACCAGGGGAGGGGGGGTGGGGGTGGGGTGGAAGATATCTCGGGTTCCCACCAGACTCCCCGGAATTGCAGGCCGTCACACACGGATAATTACATGATGTGGCGGGTCGTTAATCGACCGTGAATGCCAATAACAACCACGTGACTTTGGGCCCTCTGTCTAGTTAATCCGTTTACCTAAAAATAACCACGTGATCTAATTACCGGGGGACACGCCCTCGGTACGCCTTGTCTGAACTGGATCAGGTGCAGCCAAGTGACACTGCCAAGGACGTACCGGCTAAAAGGAACGGATCGTTGGGAATAAAGTCCCGGCTAAGTTAGGATAGGGACCATGCTGGATCAACGAAAGAACAGACAAAAATGATCTGGGAACATTTCTACAAAGGATTTATTAACAGGTAAGGTGAGGAAAGGTATGTGGCACTGTGAATGTTGTTTATTGTTGTCTGTAGGAGGGAAAGGAAGAAATGTGAAAGGTGCGGCAATATACAAGCAACTTACAAAAGCAGACACAGAGCAGAGTAATCCCGATATAATTCTTGTACACCCTTAACTTAAACGAGGACAGGCGCCAAGACACACAGTCACACACACACACACACACACACACACACACACACACACACACACACACACACACACACACACACACACACACACACACACGCACACACACACGCACACACACACACGCACACACACACACACACACACACACACACACCAAACCCGATGAAGAGAAAAAGGAGAGGAGATGAGGCTAACGGTCTCTCAATACCTTGTACGATTGCCCGATCGTGCCACCAATACATTTTCGGGGGATGGTCCACTGGGCGATACCTCCCTGACAGCTGGCGCATCGTTTCTTGCTTCGTGGCACTTCGTGCAGCTTGCGTTGGTACAGAGAATGAGACGTGACCGTCGGGCGTGCAGGGAGGGACTTGGGTGGAGTCAAAAAGCCAATGGGTCGAGAGAGAGAGGTGGAGTCCTCAGCAAGTGGGCAGAAAAGGGTGGAGAAGTGGTGAAGAAGGCAGAATCAGAAACGAGTTGGTGCAGAAGGGCAGAATCAGAAACGAGTTGGTGCAGAAGGGCGGAATCAGAAACGAGTTGGTGCAGAGAGGCGGAATCAGAAACGAGTTGGTGCAGAGAGTCAGAGTCAGAGTCAGAGTCAGAGTCAGAGTCAGAGTCAGAAGAAGAAGAAGAAGAAGAAGAAGAAGAAGATTTGCAAGACGAATCGACAGGACTGAACGAGCAGGAACGACGACACACGAACGACACTTGAACGACTCAGGAAAGATGACGACTCAAACGACGACTACAACTGTCACCGCCCCGCGACCTGTCCTTTTATAGATCCGGTGGTGTGGAGCAGGAGCGACGACCCAAAGCGATGTGTTGTCACCCGAATAGGGCGCTCTGGTTGGGCCCCGGCCAGCACATGGGTCAGCCGCCATGACCGGAAGTGTCTACACTTCACTTCCTGCCAGATGTTTCCATGCTGCGGAATCGTCTCGCTCTGAGCACCGTGACATGAATCACCTTGCACCAAACCCCATGCTGTGCCCCGGCGAACCGCGGAAGGCACTGGTCAATGTGCCTGCTCCATGATGTGCCACGCGGCCTGAGAAATCCGGCTGCACAGCATGCCTCTGCCTGGTAGCAGCTGCATCGAGGTGGAGGTGCGGGAGGATGTCTGCCGTCCGTGGGAGACATTTGTTGCCGTTATGGTGAGCGAAGACCGATGGTAAGATGTTATTGCAACCCCATGCGCAGACCCGACCAAAGATATGTGTCATTCGTGCCTCGTTCTGCACGACGATAAAGTATCACGGCTGCGCCCGAGTCTGCCATTGTACACGTGATCAGTGCGCGGGTCCACCCACCATCGAGCATGCCACGTACAGTGCGCGTGGGTCCGCCACTAAGCACTTGGCCAGCACGCAGGTCTGCCCGCCATCGAGCATGCCCCGTACAGTGCGATGATAAACCACCCCGGGGCCGTGCGTGGGTCCGCCACCCTGATCCATGTCATGGATTCAGGGCAAAGATTGGAAGAGAGGATAGACACAAGTATTAAATGGGGATTTGGATTGGAAGATCTTCTTCTTCTTCTTTCGGCTGCTCCCTTTTAGGGGTCACCACAGCGGATCATCCGTATGATCCGCATACTGATTTGGCACATGTTTTATGCCGGATGCCCTTCCTGACGCAACCCTGGTCGCCTCTTACGACACAGGGATATGGTACACCTATTTTAACCGGGTATACACCGGCCCAGTACACTGGTACTCATTTCGCCGACCTCGGAAGGATGACAGGCTGAGTCAACCCCCTGGTGTATTAATTCAGTGGCCCAACGGGGCTTGAACTCAGGACCTTTTGGATCCCAAGCTGCTGCCCTAACCACTGCGCCAACACCAGGCTCGCAATTTGATTGGATTGGAAGGAGATAGATATATTTATTAGATGGGGATTTGGAAATGGGTTGGAAAGGGCGTGGCTGCGTGTGCTTTGTCGTGAGGCAGATAACAGCAATTTTTGAGAGGAATTGTGCAAATGATGATAGAAGCATCAAATTTGGCACAATTTTTCTCCAGGGCATTCTAATAAAATCTGCCGGATTGGCCATTTGGCCATTTGAAAATCCAAGATGGCGGCCATTTTTCAAGATGGCCGCCAAGTTAGCCTACCGAAGTTGACTTTTTGCTTTGAAGTATTTGTAGTTGTCCAATTTGCAGAATATAGGTGTGGATGCCTATGTTTTCAAGCCTGCTGGAGTGGATTTTCCTGTTTTTAAAGCCCCCTGACACACACTTTTTCTGATTTTGCAACACTTTAATTATTGTCATATGAAGCTAAGGCCTTTCTGCAACCGGGCCCTGGCTAGTAAATGTTCAAAGTTATGCATACCCTGCGAATGTTCCTCCAGCTGCTGCTGTCCACATATGCAGCTGCAGAGTGCTGTGCAGGGGAGCCCTGACTGAAAGCACTTGCATCTCCAGTTGCAACCTTTCTTACAGGAACACTTGGTCAGTTCCTGACAGCTGGCTGCAATAGGGGGTAGTGTTGTCCAACATATCTGCAATGTCCCTCCTTTCTGTGTCCATCCCCATTCAGCGGGACTGCTCGTGTCTGGACTGGAGATGGTTGCCTGGCCCCAGATGATCCCAGCCTGATAGGCCGCACGCTTTGCATGTTCTCTGAGGGCTGCCTGTGTTGGTGGAATTGAGTTGTACGGCCTCTGCTCGCGGGCAAAGAGATCCAGTCTTGCTCCATCCACACTAGTGGCTGCACTTATTCTGCCATACATGAGGACAACGAATCTCTCCAGCCTCTGCAGGTCAAGATCACGAATCAATGTTGGATGCTGGCTGAGATTGGTGAATGTTTCAGAAACATCATGCAATACGTTCCAAGTCTGCCATGCAGTTTTCTTCCCTTTACCGCGGAAGGCAGACACGACGTCACATCCAGTGAACGCATGGAAGTATAGGATCCCTCAAGCTTTCTCAGGCCCCATTGCAGAAACTACCTCATGGACTGGAATCCATCACACCTTGGCTCCTTGGCCAAAGGCAATCCACATGTTCTCAAGACCTAGTTCCTGTAAGAATGGCAGTACAGATATTGCTATGACTAGTACGTCCGTGTCATTAGCCTTAATGATAATGGACTTGCTACCATCCATCGTTGCATCCCTGGTGTGTACATTCGTTGCATCCCATTTGAGTGTCAGCTTCTTCATGACAACATGGAGACACAGCATCCAGTGACTTCCTTGTGTTGCTAATGGCATCTTCTCCTTTTGTGACAATGACTGTGCTTGTCATCTGTGCTTCACACATCTTTTCCGCAAGGAAGTGAAACAGCTCAGTCTTGTTGCTGTCATCTCAAAGAAAGCTTCTCCAGTTACTTGGGGTCTTACTGGTTCCTGTCGCTCTTCTTCTGATTCCTTGCCGCCTTTTCGACCTTGCCTCAGACTTCAGACTTGACTTCTTGTACACATCAAACACTACGTCCACCCTCTCATACCCGGCACCATAGGATTCTGGCTTTGGGATGATGTCTTGTTTAGCATAGTCATCAAATATCTTTGAAGTGTGTGGACGTAGGGCATTGATGAGTGCTGAGCCATCAATGATGACTGCATCTCCCCTTGGTTCTCTGTCTGGGATGTTCACTTGTGCTTCAAGAATTTCAGCCAGCTGTGACTTCTGGCATGTATGAAGCTTTCTGCTGTCACTGAGAGATGCAGGGTGTGACTGATTCTCATGCTTGAAGAATTCTTACAAGTCACACTGCCTGTTCTGGCATGAGATGAACAGTCGTGAGAACAGCTGACAGTCGTCTTTCAGGACTTTCTCCTTATAACTTCCCCCAGCTTGCTCTTCTTTGAAGAAAGAAACAATGTTTTTCTTGATTGGATGATAGAAAGGACATTCATCTTCATTCTGTAGCCCCTCCATGAATGAATGGAACTGCTTTTTGCCCCGCTGGTGATGTGTAGCTACCATTTCGGCTAGAGTTGGGTCTGCAATGTTCTTCATGTCTCGTACCAGTAGGTCGGCTGATTCTTCTTGGAATGGGTTGCCCATCTCCTGCATTACTGCAGAGAGTGCTTTCACCTTTTCAAACAAAGATTTCTGAGCACTCAGTGTCTGCTCATGGTGTCTGCTGTTGTTGGTTGCATCTTTCATACCAGACATGGCCTCGTATCCAGCTACTAGATGACACTTTGGGTCCAGCGACCATCCACCTACTAAGTGCTGCCGGGTCTTCTGTCAACCCAATTGCTCCTCCATCACCTTTGATGACTGCATTATTTTTCTCGTGGGCTTGGACGATTGCCAGGGCAGAGAATTCTCTTCTAGACTTGTGGATAACGAAGTTCCCTTTGTGAAACTCCCTGGCCACATCTGGATGTTGTTGCTCAAGTGACATCATATCTCGGAGGTGAACTGGGATCCATCGCGCATAGTTGACATTGTATTCGCAATGACGTAAAGCGCCAGTTCTGAAAGTACTTCACGGTACAGGTTGAAGTCTCCTCTGAATGAGCGGATCAGGGTGAATATGGTGAGCTCCATCCACTCCAGCAGGCTTGAAAACATAGGAATCCACACTTAGATCATGCAAATCGGACAACTACAAATATTTCGAAGCAAAAAGTCTACTTCGGGAGGCTAACTTGGTGGCCATCTTGAAAAGTGGCAGCTATCTTGGATTTTCAAATGGCCAATCGGGCAGATTTGATCAGAAAGCCCTGCAGAACAGAAATGCCAAATTTGATGCTTGTATCATAATTTGCACGATTTTTCTACTGTCTACTACACTATTGCAAGTTGTCAGCATTTAGGGTGCCGTTTCTGCCATCTCCTCGGTACATGTTCCGTGCAGCGTGGGCGTCGTGTTGGGTGCGCCTTCTGTCCAGTGGGTGGAAATTACCCCTGCACGTGCGTTTGGCAGGCTGTGATTTCTGCAGAGGGGTGTCCGGCATAATGCCTGCTTGGCCTTTGCTGAAGACCCATCTCACAGTGAAGGGCATACCTGGCTGGGATTTACGTAGGTATAAGAGCAGAATAAAGAATCAGAATGAGTGCAAAGATTTAATCAGACCTAGCTTTGAAGTTTATGCAACGCACTGTCCCGTTGTCCTGCTAGACGAAAGGGACGGGTCTGTCTGAACGTATATTAATGGAATAACTAACTGTCTTGGGACCGGTTTGATGGTCGCTATTGCTTTGGAGGGATGCGGTTCTTAGAACCACAACAATATAATAGGCTAATGCTGTCTGTTTGTCCCATCCTGAAACACAGAAATGCTCCTCGGGAGAAAAAAAAATGAAATAAAAGTTGCATTAAATTAATCCAAACCTTCTTTTTAAAAAAAATTTCTTCAATCAGACAAAAATTTGAACCCGGGTGGTGTAGAGGCAACAGACTACTGCTGCCTCGATCATTCCCAAATTATTTTTTTCTTTCCTTTGAAGAAGTATATAACCTCCCATTTTTGAGCTCTGAAGAACAAAAGGCTCCCTTTTTTGTTTCTTTTTTATATTGTGTTGTGCTTACCATGGGCTTCTGTTACTCAAATGCATAAAAAGTAGAACGGATGAACAGTTTGAACAGAGTGCATACCCCCGCCAGGCTGAACAGTTTACGTTTTGTATCCCACCCATAGGCTGGATCTGCTGACCTGAACCAAAATGAAATCAGCTTGTTCGTGACATCTAACCAACTCATCCACCAAGCTTTGGTCTAATCCATCCACTACTTTTTGAAATATCATGCTAAATATCGTTTTTGGCCCCATCTCTCAATGGTAAAGAATCACTTCGGGGGAAAACAAAATTCGCATCCGGATCCTGATTAGGATCTTCAACAAAATCGAATCAATTCATCCTCATCACACACTTAACCTGTCCACCAAGGTTCGTCCGAATCCATCCATAACTTTTGGAGATATTGTGCTGTGAGGGTGTAACAAAATTCTGGAATCATTGGATAATTTTTTTTCTTTCTACAGGATAGAACCTATGAAAATGGATCACACAATGCAAGACAAAGCTGAACTGGTCCTTTCACATACCGGAGGTTTAAGCCAGAGAAAACTTGTCAAGAATTCCATCAGCATCATCCAATGAAGCCCATGCCTGAACAAGGAAGAGAGTCAAAGTTAATGAAAGAATTTTGTGAAACTGGAAGTGTGTCCAATGCACGCAAGAGCTTCACGGGAATGTTTGCGACAGATGTGAAGAGTTTTGTGACTGGTTATCACAACAGGAATTTGAGAAACCTTCAATCTATTACGACATCATGTTTAGTGATGAGGCTATTTTCCATATCAGTGGAATGATAAACCATCATAACTGCCATTACTGGGTGAATGAGAACCCCACTTGATCCGAGAGTAATGGTCTGGTGTGGCATCCACGGAACAACCTCACTCGGATAATACTTTTTTGGAGTGACTGTAACTGGAGAAACATGTGCAGCAATGTTGAATGAAGTCTTAGAGCATTACTTCGACGATATTCTGCTTGCAACGTTATGACGTTTCTGGTGTCAGCAGGATGGGGCACTCCACATTTTGCCTTGGTAACTCGGCACCGGTTAGATGCCATGATATCAGGACAATGGATTGGTCGACGTGGACCAGTGGAATGGCCCCTTAGATCACCAGACTTGACTCAAGACTTTTTCTTATGGGGCCATTTGAAATATGTTGTGTATGCCGACCGTCTGCGAACGATGGAGGCATTGAAAGAACGCATTTTAGGGGAATGCAACAAAATCAGTGTGGAAACACTACATGCAGTGGTTGAAACTACAAAAAACTGAGTTTATAACTGCAAAAACACACCATGGATTACAATTTGAACATTTACTGGAATACAAGCCTATGATTATAGAATTTTGTTACCAAAAACAAAAACACCCGAGTCCAGGTACATTCAAAGTACACCACCCCCATGCCAAATAAATAAATAAATAACAAATCCTCCACCGCGCGGCATTGCCAGGGTGCCTTCGGCAGCCGGCATTGCAGCCGTACAGCACATGGAGATGGAATTGGGAAGGAGTGGTGCACTTCTGAGGTGAATGTGTACAAATGATACTTACTCGCCGTGCAGCACATGGTGAAGGAATTAGGAGGGAGCACAATGCACAATCATTGACTGATTCATTGCATAATTACAATAAGTAAATAGTAATCGTAAAGTAAAAAAAAATATTAATCAATTGGCTAATAACATCCCAAAACCACCACTGTTTCATCTGAATGAGTAACTTTTTGAAAATTAAGGAATTAATCGAAAAATGAATTATTAATTGATGAACTGATTAATCAATAAATAAAAAAATACCCTTTATCGCCAAATCACTTGTTCACTGTCGTGCCCAAATGTCAGCTTCCGAGTTCAAAAGGTGCCTGAGATATTGCCTACATGAGAAATAAATTAATTAATTAATTAATTAATGGATAATAATTAAGTAACTAATCAATTAATTAATAAAAAAATATAAAATAATGTTTTTGCCAATGCACATCTTCACTCTTTTGTCCCCAAATTTCAGCTGCCTATCTCGAAGGATGGCAGAGACATCGCCCAGACAACAAGGAAAACAAACGGAGTAAAAACCGAGTACTCCCTTCCTTTGGCGCCCGGCGATGACATCATGCATCACCTGGACATGGAATTGGGAAGGAGTGGTGTACAACAATTAACGGTGAAGAATCACTTAAATTCTCGTATCCGGATCAGGATCTTCACCAAAAATCGAATCATTAGTCCTTGTCACACACCCAACCTGTCCACCAAATTTCGTCCGAATCCGTCCACAACTTTTTGAGATATCCTGTTCACAGACAGAAACACAAAGACAAACAGACAGGGGTGAAAACATAACCTCCAACCACCTTTGGTGGTGGATGTAACAAAGCGGTGTTTGTATGTATGTCTGTATGTCCGTTAACTTCTCTGAAACCCTTGGGCCGATCGATGCAAAATTTCAGGGTATACTCAAGAGGGTATACGTATCAGTGGAATGGTAAACCGTCATAACTGCCATTACGGGCAGTTATGTTTTCCTTGGCAGTTAGTTAGACTTAGCTTTTCCTTGAAATATTTTTCAAAAAACATTTTCCAAAATGTTTATTTTTACTTTTTTGGATTTCTCATACGTTACTATTTGGGTGGTTTCTCCATTGTGGCGGACCAGTGGGTCGAGAAGGGCACTCTCGTCCAGAGGGTGGATGTAGCCGCTAGTTATAATAAAATTGTACAATTAAATATCCCTGTGATTCTAGACTTTTCAAACACCGGTACGTTACATGAACATTTCCAATTGTGAGAGAAGCAAAAGTTTTCCCATCGCATTTACATTGGGATATGCAAGTCCATCTTTATACGAGGTGTATCCAAAAGGTTATGCGACCAGAACACGCAATCATCAGGGGTGTGTGTGTGTGTGTGTGTGTGTGTGTGTGTGTGTGTGTGTGTGTGTGTGTGTGTGTGTGTGTGTGTGTGTGTGTGTGTGTGTGTGTGTCAGTGTTGTCTCCTCCATAACCCCCAAAACCATGAAACCTAGCACACCTGAGCTTTGCATACATGAATGAAATCTGTGTGTTTGGGGAAATTTAAACACCCCTTCTGAAGATAATTAATGGTAAAATCAGAAACACAGACAGTCTTTGGTCAGCCTGCATTCAGTTTGCTCAGTTCGGGTGTCTTAATCGGCCATTTTGTCCGCTCAACTAAAAAATTATTGCCTTGGATTATTGGAACAGGTCGGTTTCTGTACGACAAAGCATCATACCTATGAATTGCTGTCTACATTCGAATTGCTGGAGACATCGCAATGCTTATAAAGGCCTGGAGACGTCAGTGTTCGTGCCTTATTTAGTTTCCGCACATGCGATAATCTTGAGAATCTCTAAACATGAGCCAAATTTCAAAATTTAAACTGCGGGGAGAAAAGGTGTTCATTTGTCCAATTCGGACGAGCGTCTCCAGGTGGTGTTTAATATGACCGATCGGCGATCGCTAATCGCTTGCCAAGCCTGCCGTTCCTTATCAACCGTTTTTAGTGGAAGTGTTTGCTTGAGTGCTTAAGCCACTTGGCGAGCACTCTACAAGCTGCTTGGATGTTGGTTTGCAAGCCATGCCGATTCACGGCAAAAGTAACCGCACTGTCACTCTTCGCTGTTCACTCTGTGAGAATGGAGCATCGCGTGTTCATAAACAACTGAAAGCCTGGTGTTGGCTTAGTGGTTACGGTGCCTGGCTTGGGATCTTGGGGTCTCAAGTTTGAGCCCCTTTGGTCGAAGAAGTAACACCAGGTGGGGAAATGAGTACCAGTGGACTGATATTGGGGCACAGCATCAGCGGTGTTGTCGCGTCCCAACAAAATGATAACTACCCGGCAGCCAAGCTGCCATAGGCAAGAAGAAGATGAACAACTGTGGAACTTACTGTGAATTCACTTTCCATCCATCCATCCATACATACTTCCCTCCATCCCTTCCCTGCCCCATCTCACAGGTGGATGTGATGTGGTTTGGAGGTGGTTATGTTGTGCTGTGGTGTTTATGTTGTATTTTGAGCCCGGAGTGTCAGGGAGTGCACAGGTTGTGTGGATGAGCACTTTTTTGGCATTTGGGGTTACGGGTGGGTTCGATTCCACAGTTTGAATTTTGGGATTTGGCCAGAGTTGAGAGATTCTGGGGCTTATCAGATTTTGGTTGTAAAATGTGTGGTGAAATTAAAGTAAAGGCACAAAACACTGGCATCTCTGGGCATTTATAACCATTGCAACAAGGGTGCGATGGGCTTTGGGGTCTCTTGGCCTGAGCCGGGTTTCGGGGTTTGGACTACTGGCTTGGGCTTGGTGGTGGGTCCGGTTGCTGAAGGGATGTTTGTTTGTCTGGCTTGCCCATTCTTTGGGCGTCTCCGAGAGGTGCATGACCAGCCACAGTTCGAGTTCCATACCACAAGGGAAGCCCATGTTATAATCTCTTTGAAAATGGAACGTGCTGTTTGAAAGTGACAGGTGGTTTTTGCTATCCTGTTTGAACGTGCTGTTTTAATGCACCCTATTTTATTCAATCCTGTAATGATGCCGGAAAACGGGACCTTCTCCCCCGCTTGCCCTCAAGTTCCCTTCCCAAATGCAAGTCGAACACCCCCCCCCCCCCGTCCGGTTTTCCCTTCACATCCCACCACAAGTCCAGAACACTTGCTTCCCCTCTCCACTTCCCCCTCCTAGCACCCTCTACTCGCTATTCCCGCACGGCGAAGTGCGGTGCAGCATCGCCCGCCCCCCTCCATTCCCTCCTCCCTTCTTCTCAATCCCCACCATCCCTCCTTACTTTCCCTTCTTCCCTCTCCCCTCCCACCTCATCGCTCCTTGACCCCTCCATCTTCACTTCCCCCACCTCTCCGTCCTCGCTTCCCCCGCCCCTCCGTCCTCGCTCCCCCCGCCCCTCCGTCCTCGCTCCCCCCGCCCCTCCGTCCTCGCTCCCCTACCCCTCCGTCCTCGCTCCCCACCCCTCCATCCTATCTGTCCCACCCCTCGGTCCTCACTCCCCAACCCCTCCATCCTCGCTCCCCCACCCCTCCATCCTATCTGTCCCACCCTTTCGTCCTCGCTCCCCCACCCCTCCATCCTACCTGTCCCACCCCTCCATCCTCGCTTCTCCATCCCTCCGTCCTATCTGTCCCACCCCTCCGTCCTGTCTGTCCCACCCCTCCGTCCTTGCTCCCAAACCCCTCCGTCCTCGCTTCCCCACCTGCGCCCCTGCGGTGCCATGCGGTTGGTGCCTTGGGAGGTCGCTCATCTGCTGAATAGGTGCAATTTCATTTTTACAGGATATCGCTTTGTTTCAAATCTCCTAATGTAATACACCCATCACTTCGACTTCGACACATATATAAAAACAATAAGGTCCATCTGGCCAGGTGTTTGCCGTGATCTGGTTGTGAAGGCAGAGAGCAAAGTTTGACATTTTGTGTTCTGTGTGTTGAAATATTTTAAAATTGAATTTTGCTAATTTCCCACTTTAATTCCTCTTTCAAAGAACTCTGTTTAAAGGTAAATCTTTGTGTTTGTCATTTTATGTATTTTATGAGTGAGTATGAAAATAAACTGCCTTACCATAACGGAAGTGTGTGTGTGTGTGTGTGTGTGTGTGTGTGTGTGTGTGTGTGTGTGTGTGTGTGTGTGTGTGTGTGTGTGTGTGTGTGTGTGTGTGTGTGTGTGTGTGTGTGTGTGTGTGTGTGTGTGTACATATGTGGGTTTCAGAATGTGGTGTGGTGCCCTCCAAGGGTGGGTTCAAAGTATCCACCTTCATGTCAGTAAGGGGTCATGATTTACGGACCAAGCTGTAATATTTTCTGTTTTCAAAGATTTGTGCCGAGGGCTCTCTTCAGGATCGTTACTGAACCAAAGACGGCTTCCAACTGAAGTTCGTTTGTAGAGATATTCCCAGAGATGGTTTTTAATATCTCTGAGAGGTTCTTAGTCATCACTGGTCCAACTTTGGCATTCTTCAGCTTCCAGGATATTTTCACTTCATGCTTGCGGTCTTGATATTTGGTCATTTTCTTGATATCTGCATCGTTAATCCAAAATCACCGGCATTAACACCTCAATTAGCAATGCCTTCTCTTTTTTTTTTGCACTGAAGTATGATATCTGGTCACAATATTTTGTTTTCGATGTTCACTCCCGATGGGATCATAAGATCGAACGTGAAGGGAACTTCAATGTTTTCAGTGATTGATTTTCCAGTTCCAGAAAATTTGTGGGAAAATGAACCAAAAGCAAAGTTTTTGCACACGTGCCAGCGGATGACTTCACTAACTCTGTTGTGTCGTTGTGTGTACACTGTACAGCTATTCTGACGTGCTTTTATTTTTCGTGTTCGGTCATTCAGCGTCACATATCATTCTCTTTGCTAACTCCACCTTGACCCCTCACCTGTCTTTTTTTCTTTTCCTCCTCTTCCCTCACCCTTCTCTCTCACTCTATCCCCTCCTTGCTCCCCTCCCTCCTCATAAAATGCAGCACTCTCCTCCCACACCTCTGTCTGTGTGTGTGTGTGTGTGTGTGTGTGTCTCTCTCTCACGCACCCTCCCTCCTGCAATGAATAGCAATGTATGGTGTGATATCGCTCTCCCCACCTCCCCCCTATTCCCCTTCTTCATCCTCTCTCACCCTACACTCTCTCTCTCTCTCTGTCTCTCTCTCTCTCTCTCTCTCTCTCTCTCTCTCTCCATCTCTCTCTCTCTCTCTCTCTCTCCATCTCTCTCTCTCTCTCTCTCTCTCTCTCTCTCTCTCTCTCTCTCTCTCTCTCTCTCCCCCTCTTTCTCTCTCCCCCACCAACCCCATACTCTATTGTCCCCATCAGCGATGCAACAGGTTGTATTTGCTTGTGCTTAATAAAAAAAACAACTGAAGGTTGACATTGGTGTGATGACTACTGTGGGAAGAAAAGTGATGTTGATGTTTTGGGTACTCACCCTTTGTCCTTCTCTTGCTCCACAAAAGGGTTAGCACCCAAAATATCTGCTTAATTTGGTTTCCCAGGCTGATTAGCATACATTAATAAACCCTCAGTTGATAAACTTGTTTTTTCCAGATACACACCTCATTATAGATTTTGCTGTGTCAAGGATAGTTGTATTTTGTTCGTCAAAATGCTTTGAAAGGTCCCATCGCTTGCGAATATCTGAACTCCATCTCCCATAATGAGGCAGAAACCCAAGACTGGGTTTTTCACACACAACATATTTGTGGTTCCGGTATATTTTTTAAAAGCACATATCCTGCTCAGCCCTCTCGATTAATCTTCCACAATCCAAGCATACACCATAAAGTTCAACATTTGTTCCCCTTTTTCCCCTTTCTGAAGCTACTGAATACCACCATCCCATAGAGGGTTTCAAGTTGATGGTGCACCATCACCTCACCCCCACCCCAAACCTCAATCTCTATCAGTTATCTCTTCTTTCCCCATTAACACTATGCGACTCTTAATTGAAGATTACCGTTTGTTCACTCCATTGCTGTTACGTCCAACTGCTGCTCTGCTGCCCAAATCAGTGTGTTGTCTGTTTTCCCTTTGTCCTCTTGCTCTTCCACGAGCCTGGATTTTGTGCACAAAAAAACAATACTTTCAACAAAGGGTATCTACATGTTCAAGACATCTACAGAAATGGTGGAAAGTGACCACCTCCCTCCCCCACTTTATTATATTTACAACGTCAAAATATTGGTCAATTCAAATATTGCTCCTCAAAATATTGGTCAATTCAAATATTGCTCCTCTTCAAAATATTGGTCAAAATTCCACCATTTTTGCACATATATGAGGGGCAATCAGAAAGTTTCTCACCTGCCCTATTGATTGTTAGGACCAAAGTGATTCTGCAGATCAAAACATACTTTGTGTTTATTTACAAACAGGCCTTTGTGTTTGCAGAACTTGTGAACACCAACCACGATATTCTAGTTTTGTATTTTTAATGAATTTTTTGAAATTCGTAGAATTTGTTTTTCACTTTGAAGTTGTGGCTTATGATGTGTAAATAAAGGTGGAAAAAGTCTGATTTAATTCCAGGCTATGAGGCAAGAAAAGGCGAAAATTTTGAAAGGGGGTGTAGACTTTCTCTTGGCACTGTGTGTGTGTGTGTGTGTGTGTGTGTGTGTGTGTGTGTGTGTGTGTATGTGTGTGTGTGTGTGTATACATATATATATATATATATGTATATATATATATATATATATATATATATATATATATATATATATATATATGTATAAATTGGATGAAAATTGGGGTATTGGGGGGGGGGGACATTTTCGGTTGATTCTCTTTTTTGCCCCTCGCTCCTCAAAATATTGATCTCACAAAAATGTTTAAGTTAGACAGATTTACATAATATTAAAATTGCAGATCAATATCTCCGATAATAAAAAAAGTCCCAAAAACTGTAATCTCCCCTTGATTTTTTGACTGTTATTGCAAAAAAACAAAAACAAAAAAAAAAACAATTATAATACATCCAATTGTTTTTGCCCAAACACTATTTTAGCAGCTTTTGGATATGGTGTTCAACAAAAAGCTGCGCTCCTAATGAGACTAAATAGGTGTTTTTACCTTTTTTTTCGGTTCTAAACCTACAACGACGAGCCTTTTAAGTCACACTGTAATGGCTGAATAAGAAGAAAATAAATGTTCTTGAGTGGCCCATTGAAAGTCCTGACTTGAACCAAATTGAACATTTATGGCGAGACTTGAATATTGGAGTCCATCGACGACCCCATCAAACTTGGCAGAAACGATAGCAATTTCCATGTGAATAATGGGCAAAGATGTCACCATCTCACTGTGTAAACTTGGTGAAGACCTACCCGAAAAGACTCACAGCTACAAAAGGTGCTTCCATTGCTACAAAAGGTTCTTCCACAAAGTACTGACCGAAGGGGCTGAATACTTTTACAACCAATGAATTTTGATTTGTACATGTTTTTTGCAGGTATTCCTGACATGTAACCTTCTTCAACGATAACAGTGTTTAGTTTGATCTTTTTAGTTAGAAATAAAAAAAGTTCATTTTGAAAAATTGTTTCTACATAATTCATCGAAATGTGGCATTATTGGTAGGGAGTGAATACTTTTACAGGCCGCTGTACATACATACATTCATACGCCTTAGTTTAGTATGATAAGAGTATATATATAGATATATATATATATATAGATATATATATATATATATATATATATATATATATATATATATATATATATATATATATATATATATATATATATATATCTTATGTACTGTGAGATCAAAGATATTGGAATTCAAGAAGAATACTTAGGTCAAGGATGAAACTTCAGCATTAAGCCGTGGACAATTATTGCTAACCATTATTCGACAATAATTTAGTGAGAATGTAACGGACCAATTTAAATATACAGTAATAACAGAGAAAATCGTTTTAAATCAACAATTACTATCAACATCCTGAAGGTGTAGACTAATAAAACAGGTGTGGTGGGGAGGGGATTTGGGTGCAATAAAATGTGAATTTGTTGCTGGAGGAAATCTTTTTCAGTTTATTGTTTTTGGTTGCTACATCGATGACTGTAGTGTAACAGTGCAATATCTTGCAGCGGAGCTTGACAAGCTGTTCATCGATTTTGTTAATTCTTTTCATGCTGCCCTTGATTTCGCATGGGAAATTGAAGATACTTGCCAATGTTTCAGTCAAAGGCAATAGCCTGGCAAGCACTATTCATTACAAGCCAACTGATTCACACAGTTACCTGTTAAAGTCATCCTCTCACTCTTCCCACATTAAAAATGGCTATTCCACATTCTCAATACTTTATGGCTCTGCAGTTCGCTCGAGTATTGATGATTCAGATTTCAAATAAACGTTTAATGAGACGTTAATTATTTGTTGATTGAGGTTACCTCAGCAGTAATATGGCTGCTGCATGGGACTGTGCCTGCAACGTTGAGCAAGATATCTTTTCAACTTTCTGATTCAAACGCTGAAGACTTTCATGGATTCAACATCTCGAGTAACCTCTCAAACAAGAACATCATTCAGACAAACAAAACTATAACGGAAGGTTCCCGAAACCACCTTGATTTATTTTTCACAACTGCTTCATTTATTTAAAAGATAATGACAAGATATGCAAAATCCCCTGGTTAAGGGACCATTACCATTTGACCTACAACCAGAAAATAAAGCGTTCATGAAAGTGCTGAAAGAGCTACACATTTATCAAAACAACCACCTCAATTTCAGGACCTGACATGAAAGCTTCCTCAAAGTTACTGACCACTTTGACTGCACTTCCAATAATGTTATAAATTGCATCACATACACACTAACAACCGTTACATCGGCGAGACAGGACAAACACAAGGTAATCTGCCCATTAACACTTCCTGGATGTGAGAACCAACAATATGGATCTCAAAAAACGAACAGTTCAACATTTCAATCTTCACAGCCATTCCACCCAACATACGTCTATCTGCAGAAATTCTCTTCACCACGGCACTATGGACACCTGAGGGTGTAAACAACAAAAATCCTTTTCAAACTCGGCACTTCATCACCCAACGGGATTAAACAAACACTTTTCATTTACTTCTCTTACACCAGTTTTTTTGTTTTTTCCATTTCTGTAATATTTTTTTCTTCTCCAACTTCATCTATCTTTCACACCCTACTTCCTGCCTTTTCTCTTCTCTTTTCTTCCATTACTATAATATCTTAATGGCACAACTCCCTTTGGTCTTTGACCCTTGGTCATTCAACATTATTCTTCGACTGATCTTTGCCTGAGACAATGTAATTACCTCCGTCACCAAAGGTGGTTACGTTTTCAACCCTGTCTGAAAGCATGATATCTCAAAAAGTAATGAATGGAGGGGAGAAAATTTGGTGGACAGGTTGGGTGTGTGATAAAGATGAATCTATTCAATTTTGGTGAAAATTTGGATCTGGATACAAGAATTTTTGGGAATTTTCATAATTGATTCTTCACCATTGAGAGATGGGGCCAAAAACGATACATAGCAAGATATCTCAAAAAGTTGTGGATAGATTATGACCACATTTGGTGGTAGTTGATGAGAACAAGCCGATTCGATTTTGGTTTAGGTACAGATGCAGATCTGGCCCATTAGTGGGCTACAAAACGTAAAATGTGCAGTTTTACGGAGGTATGCACTGTACCGAGTGCTGTTCTTCTTAATCTTTGATTGGACCCTTGATCTTTGACCCATTCACTTACATCGCTTACCAGCAACGCTCAGCATGTAAACCATTATTACATCCACATTTTAACCCTTGGTCTTTCATGTAGAGTTACTTTAATCCATTCCCGAAATTACCTCCTTCCAACCACATTTCTTTATTTTGCTCTGAAAATCAAGCGTAAGCCACAACACATTTCCCATGGAGGTAAATATACTATAAGCAACTTTCAGTTAATAAAATGCAGAGAAGACAAAACTAAACAAACAAACCTGATAAGACAAACCTATCTAAATTAAAAACAACAACAAACCATAAGGGCACTTTTCGACCTAAATATGCTTCAACTCACATTATTACACCATTATAATACTTGTACCAAGTTTGATTTAAATCCCCAAACTCAGATTCAAAAGATTAAATAATTCTGGCTGCCAGACCATGCGTCCAATCAGGTTGAAATTTAAAATATATATTCCCAATGATGACGAGTTCAAAATTGTGACGTTTCACGTCGATTGATGAAGAGGTTCAGGAGAAATAATTTTAAAAAAGATTTTCATTGAATCCAATATGGCTGCCAGCCCATGTGACCTATGAATTATTCATAAACACTCTGGTATCCCCAAGGCTTGGGGAACATGTGGGTGAAGTTTCCCTCGATCTGTCAAGCCATTTTGGAGAAGATTTTGAAAGGTTTATTCTTCAAAAAAAGCAATAGCTGCCAAAACATGTGACCTACGACATCAAAGGTGGATAAATTTTTGATCCTCATGGATAGACGATTGTATATTCCGATGGTGGTCGTATGGCAGCTTAGCTGCCGGGATAGCTATCATTTCTTGAAGCGCGACTGTGTCGCTGATGCAGAGCCCCTCTACCAGTACACACACTGGAACTGGTGCTCATTTTGCCGACTCAGAAGGATGACAGGCTGAGTCAACCCCTGGTGTATTAATTCAGCAGCCGACGGAGCTTGAACTCAGGACACTTGGATCCCAAGCCACCACCCTAACCACTGAGCCAACACCAGGCTATGTATATTTCTATAAAGTTTTGCCTCAATCTGTTCAGCTGTTTTGGCGAAGAATATTTTTGAAGGTTTTTTTTTTAAACAACATGGCTGCCAAACCACGTGACTGATGAAGTTATAAAACATTTTTTTCCGCAAAACAATTTAGCCCGAGATTACCCTCAAAACATTTCATACTGATCAGATAGTGTTCGACGTATGCAATTATGATATCATATTCAAGCCACCTATGACATCATCAAAAAAACCACTTGTTTCCCATGGGGAGTACTTGACATGTGCCGAGTTTCTATTTTTCCATGGAGTGGTTTCGGAGATACAGGG
This sequence comes from Eptatretus burgeri, assembly GCF_056783735.1. NCBI lineage: Eukaryota > Metazoa > Chordata > Myxini > Myxiniformes > Myxinidae > Eptatretus > Eptatretus burgeri. The sequence continues at coordinate 118,331,164 of NC_140962.1, read as the reverse complement.
GTCCAAAGCTTTTCTTTTTTTTTTCCAACATGCTGCCACACCACATGACGTGTGACATAATTGATCATTAAAACATTTTACATGAGTAGTCGCACCTATGGTGAAAGTTTCGTATCTAATGGATAAGCTGTTGCAGTGAAAAGAGAAAATTGGCATGGACGGACAGACAACCCGAAAACATAATGCCACCGGCGACTTCGTCAACAGAGGCATAAAAACAGCTTATCATTTACAAGTGCCACTCCAATCAATAGGAATAAACCCCAAGTATCATCTATTTGACCAGTTCCTGAATATTGGCAATTCAACTAAGTTAAATTTGGAAGAACATCTGAAACTGCGCACACTCATAGTTCCGTTATAGTAATATTTAATTTATTTCTAAACCATTTGTACAATAATGACAGTTTAGAAACAACAGAAGTTGTGAAGGTATTAACGAAAATGTACAGTTACATAAAATGAATTCATTGTTGCAAAGATGTCACATTTACACTGTCCTGCTTGGATGCAATTGATATAGCTCCTTTTTTTTTTTTTTTTTTTTTTTTTACAATATACAATTTCTGCAGATCGTTTCAAATGTACAATAACCGATGAAATGCAACTGTGGAAGAAAACAAACATATGTAACCAGGTAAATTAAGATTCCAAAACTCAAGTTTTATAACTTCAAATGCAGTTTCCAAAACCACCAAAAACAACATTTCTCATTTCCAATGACAAAAATAAAAATCAAGGCTGAGCCACACACAAACGCACATCCTAACAAATGCAAGCAACTTGAACAGATTCGCAAAACTACTAGTCTTTATATGCGAGGAACATAACTTATTCCCAATAAGTCGATGCATCTTTTAAATGAAAATAAGAAACGTTAAAGGAAATATTATCACTGCAAATCGTTTCAACTTTGAATAGCAAGGCAAACGGCATTAAAAAAAAACAAAAAAAACAATAAAAACCTGGAAGGGATCAGACCTGAGGTAAATTAGCTCTGATCATGTCATTATTCGAGCTAGCAATGCTGTTGAAATTTAAAAACAATTGCGATGGATCCCAGGTCTAAAAAAAGAAGAAGAAAAGAAACAGCGGCACAGGGAGTAGTTGCAGAAGATGAACATATGATACCGCACGAAGGCCTCTGCGTCTCATGGAGTTCCGCAAAAAAGCTTCTTTTAACAAGACTTGTTTCTTTGACAAGTTCAAGTGTATTTGGAAAATTGGTGTTCAAGCAGTCCCTGATTAATATTGGCCGATTGCTGCCAAAGCCTTACGCTGCTGCACCATAAAACGAGTTTTTTTTGCAAGGGGAAAAAATATCTTCAGTGAACATTCTCTCGACCATTTTGCTCTGATGCTTCAACCGCAATGCCCCAATTTCCCTTTATCACTTCAGCCCACTATGGAATCAACTCAGCATTTATCTCAAGACAGGCAGGAAGCAGGTGCATTTTGAAATACAAAAGATGGAAAACCGAACCCATTTCAGCAAAAATGTTCCTCCACTTGCCAACTGGGGTGGCTTTGTTGCTCGTCAATCCAGGAATGATGATTATGAATGAGAATTTTTTTTAAAGCAAAGGCAACCATGCAGCGAACAATCTTCGAAGTAGTGGGCACTTGCATTCCAGAATAAACTGAGAACACATGGTGGGCAGAGCTGTTGATTTTTCATCTAAGTGCTCAAACTCTGAACAGACCATGACCGGTCTCTGCTTGTGTTTGCACGAGAACACGAAGATTAACATGGCCGTCATTGTCAACGCCAAATACAGATCATCTTGCATCTCTCTGATATTTGTCCAAAGCCAGCTGGTGTCAAGATGATGGTGGCTGGTGCATCTCTTGCCCAGAAAATGCTGGATGCAAAATTTGGTGAAACTGAATTGCAGCTGCATGGTGTGGGTTGATAACTGCAGGATAGAAAGCAGGATGTGGAACACCGACATGATGCAGAGCAAGCGACGCAGACTGCAGTGCCGAAGCTGGTATCACATGAATAGGTGGCCCACCAGCAAATATGGCAGCATGTGGGGCTGATAGGACAGCTGGTGCAAATGATATGTGTGCCAAATGATGCTGAGGAATCTGGTGCATTTGAAGCGGTGCCATTTGGAGATGTCCAGTTGCAGGATGGTGGTGATGAATTGGATGAAAACCAGCAGCTGCTGCCGCTGCTGCAGCAGCTTGATGCTGAAACAGTGCGTGATGTACCGAATTCACTGTAGCCATAGCGCCAGGCTGTATTGCTATGTGGTTGACAACTTGTGTGGGTGAAGGGGATTGGGCAGGGGGTGGAAGCGTTTTGGCTTTGTTCACCATGAGCTGCTGCTGGATGTGCTGTTGAGCTTGCTGCTGAAGCTGCCAATATTTCTCCATCTCTTCGGCAGTGTACGAGATCGGTTGTGCTGAAAGAGGTGGAGAGGGTGGTGTGTGCTCACTATGTTGTTCTGGAGACAATACACTTTCAGTTGAGCGAGCCTCACTGTAACCTGGACTTATTGTCGAGTCTAAGCCAGGAGGTGGAGGTGGAGGAGATGCTGTCAGCAGTATATGGTGGCTTGTCTCTTCAATTGCAACTAAAGGTTGTTGCAGAAGTGGTGAACTCACAAGTGTGTCATGTGCTGCAGGCTCTGGACTAGCAACAACAGGTTTCTCTGAAAAGTCAGGAATAGCATTTTTCGGTGATAAATCTCTTGCAATTTCTCCTTCTGGTTTTGTTAAGTCTTTTGTCACTGCATCTTCTGTGCTCAAGATTTCAGTGAAATTCAAGAGTGATGGAACTGAGACTGTTGTGGTGATTGGAATGTCAATTTTTCCTAATCCTAGGTTGTCATCAGCTTCACATTCTAGTTTGCGTGTCAAGCAAGGTCGCTTGGTGATTGGAAGTTTGCCAATCATGGGCAGCACTGTTACATTTCCCATAGATGGAGGTAGTTTTGGCCCAAAGTATCCCTGTGGTGGGTCTTTAAGCTTTAGTCCTACTTTGGGCACAATTGGAATAAGACCTTCACCACGAGCATTTAATTCTTGCCGCTTCGAGCGAATCCGCTCGAGGAGACGGCGAGCCGTTGCTAGGTTGCGTTCCTCTTGGCTCATTTCACGCCGCTGCTCAGGAGTGTCCAGCACTTGCTGTTGCTGTTGAGAGGAAAGGCCAGGACAACCAACTGTCCTTGTTAAAATACTACGGCGACCATGTTGCTGTCCAGTCATGCGGGGAGCTGTGGTGGGCTTTGCATGCTTGTGGGACGATGCTTGTGGAGAAGAGCTGTACGAATGATCATATGAACGTTCTCGACACCTGCGGTGCCTGCGTTTCCAGCTCCTGCGTCGACTATGTGACCTCTCTGAGGGTGTACTTTGCCATCGCCCACCATCACTCCAACTGCCACTGCTGCTTCGGCCTCCACGACTTGAGCGATGAGACCTGCTACGACTCCTCCGGCGGTAACTCCCGCCAGATGACGAGGAGGAAGAGAAGGAAGAGGAAGAGTACCTGTTCACAAAGGGCGCCAGAAGAGCGTAGTATTCACATTTGCAAAGTTGCCCCCTCACCCCCCGACGACCCCCAACTCCCAAACACCCTCAATCCTGGATACTTAACTTCACATTAATTTATACAACTAGTTTAAGGATCTGCTTTCAAAAACAATACATCAATGTAAAGATTCACTTTGTTGCATTATTCAGAAGGAACGCTAGTTACATTTGGAAAGAAAAAAAATGTTTAGGCAAGCAGTTCAGTCAGAAGTCAATATTAATGGCCATTTTCCCTATCTTCTTTATATAGTTCCTTTATGGTGAATGGGTGGGTAATGAGGGCAAGGAGGGGTGCAAAAGGGTGTAGAAAATGGAAAAGGAAAATTGAGGGTGTGAAAGAAAGTTAAAGGCATTGGAATGCTTTTGCCTTTTTCTTTTGAGGAAGGTGGTTTGCTTCTAATAGGGATCACAAGGAAAGGGTAAAAGTAATGGAGGAGAGCGAACAGGCACATACAAGCCTCAGTACCTGCGCCTTTTGCTTCTGTGCCTTGAGCCACTGCTGTTTTCATCTGTATCGTGGCGTCGTTTTGGAGAACGATGGCGGTGCCTGTGATGTGGGCGCCGTTCGCCTGAAACACTTGACAAGCCCGAGGACTGCCTGTGACGATCACGACCATGCCAGCGCCCTCGTGATGATGAGTGGCCAGAATGTGATGAATATGATGAAGAGCGGGATGATCTCGAAGGGTCTTGTGAATATCGACGTGAGGAACACTCGCGAGAAGGTGAGTGGCCACCAGAGCGCTGCTTACTCCGTGACCGGTCACTATACGAGTCGGTATGTCGAGGACGGTTGGGTGAAGGGTTGCACGTCGATCTTACTGGGGCTGCACAACTATCAGAAGCTTCTCTCTCCCATTCCTGTACTTTTAATTTCTTCTTCTGTTTTTTAAAAGGTTCAGATAAAGTTTGATCAGTCACAGGTGTTATTGACAATTTGATGCCAGAGGAGCTAGGAACAGTGGAGATATCACATCTTTTCATATTGTCTTGAGAAGTGGATGGCCGAATCAAACTATGTGGCTCTGTTGATAATGCAATGCTCTTTTGGCTTGCCACATCTGTTACTGAACTGGGTGCTACAATAGCTTCCGCATTTATGGCACAAGATTTGGCTTTCCGTTCCTCCTTTTTCTTTTTCTTTTTCTTGGTTTTGTTTTTGTGTTTGTGCTTGTGTGGTCGTGTGGCATCAAGTGCTGCAACTTCTGATACTGCCTCTGTATTTGCTACAATGCTTTTTCTACATTCTTGCAAATCTTTATCTGAAGGTTTGACACACTTCTTCCGCTTTTTGGGCTTTTTGGGTTTCTTTGATGAAACCGATGTTTTCTCTTCAGATGGTTTTTCAATTGGACAAGGTCCTCCAATCACATTTGAACTATACTCTTTCATCTGCTGTTCGTCCACTTCATCCTCAACTGCAATCCTGCCCTTCATTTCTGTGGCTTTAAGTCCATGCTCTTTTTCTTCAATAATCTTTTCAACAGTCCCCTCCACACTAATTGCTATGCTCGCATTGTCCACAGTAGGATCCCGTTTTGTTTGTTGTTTAAATTCAAAATAAAGAGGGTTACAACTATAGGATAAACATGGTTGTGTCTGAGTAAACAACACCATTTCTGAAGGCCACTCTAACCGTGTCACCTCATCACGGCTCAGCACTGAGTAAAAAGGTTCCATGGTCTCTACTGTTTCACTGATTGTCTGGGTGGTTGTGCCAGCATCTATATTTTTACTTGTATTGTTTGGAGAGGAGATTTCAGTCTTCATCTCAACAACAGTCTCCTCCAATTCATCAACTCTAGGACTCTGTTCTAAGCTAGGTTGAGCTCCCTCACTATCTGGAACAGCAATATTGTTTTGAGGTTCTGCTATCTGTTTGATTGTACACAAAGCATCTTCACTGCCTTTCTCAGTCTCCTCAATCTCTTCGGTCTCTTCAGTCTCCTCGGTCTCTTCGGTTTCTTCAGGCCACTTGTTCTCACAACCATCTTTGGTACAATCACCGTGCTTCTTTTCTGACTGACTTTCATCACCCTCTAAAATGACCTTCTCTGTGGACTTGCAGAAAATCATGAATGGGAAGCGAGGCTTAACCTTGCAATGAGGTGGTGGTGTATAGTAATAATACTCCATCACCACTGCAGTCTCCTCTTCCTGCTTTGGCCGAATTGTGCGGTAACCCACATTTTTTGCTTCCTCAGCCTTTGCTGCCTCAGCAGCTGCCTCTGCAGCCAATGCTTCAACTGCTCCCTCTGGTAAAGAGGATAACTTGCCTTTATAACTCAGAGTCACTTCATTACTCTCACTTGCATCTTCATTGGCTTCATTGAAAACGGCCGCAGATGAATCCAGCTTAACAGGGGGCTTCTTGGCAATGGAGAAAGAGAAGCCAATCTTTTGTGATGGCATACTGGAGCTTGTTGACTCGCAAACCACTGCAGGTTCTTTTGGCTCGGCCCATTTGCATGGTGGAGAATCACTGCCTGCTGCTGATTGTGTTTCTTCCCAGCCACCGCTGTCACTCCAGCAACCCCCATACAAATCGTCCCACTTGGGCACATTTTGCTCGGTGATAGCTTCTCCCGTTATGGGCTTGAACAAGACACTACTGTCACTGCCACTTTGGGGATGGGAGGAAGATGGAGAAAAATAAGAAAATCACTTGAATCTTAAGTAGACTTTCAAAGGAGTGAATCATTTTAATTGACATTTTTGACAACATTAGAATGTCTAAGATAAAGTTGTTCAACATTTGCATTAAAGATGGGATTATGAGGGTCGAGAAGAAGTAACGGAGGGTCGAGGAGGGGAAGATGATCGAGGGTCAAGGACAAAGAAAAAGGAAGGGGTAGAGAAGGAGAAAGGGAGAGTGGAGAAGGACAGAGGGAGGGGTGGAGAAGGACAGAGGGAGGGGTGAAGGACAAAGGGAGGGGTGGAGAAGGACAAAGGGAGGAGTGGAGAAGGACAAAGGGAGGGGTGGAGAAGGACAAAGGGAGGAGTGGAGAAGGACAAAGGGAGGGGTGGAGAAGGACAAAGGGAGGGGTGGAGAAGGACAAAGGGAGGGGTGGAGAAGGACAAATGAAGGGGTGGAGAAGGCCAAAGGGAGGGGTGGAGGAAAAAGGGAGGGGTGGAGAAGGACAAAGGGAGGAGTGGAGAAGGACAAAGGAAGGGGTGGAGAAAGACAGAGGGAGGGGTGGAGAAAGACAGAGGGAGGGGTGGAGAAAGACAGAGGGAGGGGTGGAGAAAGACAGAGGGAGGGGTGGAGAAAGACAGAGGGAGGGGTGGACAAGGACAAAGGGAGGGATGGACAAGGACAGAGGGAGAGGTGGACAAGGACAGAGGGAGGGTTGGACAAAGACAGAGGGTGGGGTGGAGAAGGACAAAGGGAGGGGTGGAGGACAGAGGGAGGGGTGGAGGACAGAGGGAAGGGTGGAGAAGGGCAGAGGGAGGGGTGGAGAAGGACAGAGGGAGGGGTGGAGGACAGAGGGAGGGGTGGAGGACAGAGAGAGGGGTGGAGGACAGAGGGAGGGGTGAAGGACAGAGGGAGGGGTGAAGGACAGAGGAAGGAATGAAGGAGAGAGGAAGGAATGAAGGACAGAGGGAGGGGTGGAAAAAGACAAAGGAAGGGAGGGAGAAAGACAAAGGGAGGGGTGGAGAAGGATAGAGGGAGGAGTGGAGGATAGAGGGAGGGGTGGAGGATAGAGGGAGGGGTGGAGGATAGAGGGAGGGGTGGAAAAAGAAAAAGGGAGGGAGAAAGAGAAAGGGAGGGGGAGAGAAAGGGGGTGGGGTCGAGGAGAAATAGGGGGCGCGGTCGAGGACAAAGATGGGGGAGGAGTTGAGGAGAAAGTGGGGTCGAGTCAAGGAGAAAGAGAAGGGCTGGGTCGAGAAGAAAGAGGGGGCTGGGTCGAGGAGAAAGAGGGGGCTGGGTCGAGGAGAAAGAGGAAGGCTGGGTCGAGGGAGAAAGAGGGGGCTGGGTCGAGGAGAAAGAGGGGGCTGAGTCCAGGAGAAAGAGGGCGACTGGGTCGAGGAGAAAGAGGGGGCTGGGTCGAGGAGAAAGAGGGGGCGGGTCGAGGAAAAAGAGGGGGCAGGTCGAGGAAAAAGAGGGGGCGGGGTCGAGTAGAAAGAGGGGCGGGGCGAGGAGAAAGAGGGGGTGGGTCGAGGAGAATGAGGGGCGGGTCGAGGAGAATGAGGGGCGGGTCGAAGAAAAGAGGGGGTGGGTTGAGGAGAGAGGGGGCGGGGTCGAGGGGAAGAGGGGATGTGTCGAGGAGAAAGAGGCGTGGGATCGAGGGGAAAGAGGAGGTGGGATCGAGTGAAAAAGAGGAGGCGGGTCAAGGAGAAAGAGGGGGCGGGTCGAGTGGAAATTTCATCTGGTTCACTTCACCCCAATTCATCTGGTTTCTCTTTGCTCACTGATATTCTGGTCTTCCATGAGCTTCAAAAGATCTGTATTTTAAAAGATCAGCAAAAATGTTTAATTGTAAGCATGCTTAAAGATGAGGACTCATCGTCTCACCTCTCCATGCGTTTCCTGAGCTCTGCGAGCTCATGCAGCTTCCGAAGGTTCTTCTCTTGCTTTTTGTCATCTCTCCGTGACTTTGATGAGACATTTCTTGCAAACTCTCGCTGCTTCAGGTCTTTCAGCCTCTGCACATCACACAAAACAAACCATCCTTCACGAGTTAAAACCACCCACCTGTTACTTATAACGAACTGGCAGGGGTACCTGGGAATAAACTAACTAAAACACTTCCCCACACCCACTAAGGAATAGGTTCGGGGAACATTCAATATTACCTTTTACATAGGTACAAAGGCCGAAGCATTCATTTGTCAGGTCCTGTGGAGGGGGTAACGGGACTTTGTAAACACCCTGTATATTATTGGCTAAGAGGCATTGTAAAAGTGTTACTTTAGAAATGGAATTAGATGTTATTCCTCAAATGGATGTGAATGAATATGCCGTTGATGTTTCTGGTTCAAGTTTGACCCCAAACTATAAATGTGGTGCCGTTCAGGAAGATGTACAACCAACTTTGCCCACTTCCGGAAGAGATTTGTATTTAAATGTCTGGTAATTGTTTTATATTTATTCATACATATGTGTACTTGAATACACCTGTCATTAATGAAAAAGGCTTCGGCATGTTACAGCGATTAAAAATAATAATAAAAAAACTTTAAAAAAACGAATTTTCATTATTTCAATATTTTCTTTTTTGGGACCTAAAACACTCAATGGCATTCACTGTTACTCACTGACGAACCTCTGAAAGTTTGAAGAAGATCTGTTCGGCAATATCTGATAATAATGGTGGCGCGCGCACGCACGCACGCACGCACGCACGCACGCACGCACGCACGCACGCACGCACGCACACCTCTTCTAATATAGATTAGCACATCCATATTATGTTATTGTAGAAGAAGAACATAAGGCTTGGTTAGGAATGGGAGCATGCACCGGAGCAGCGCATCGCTGCGTCCACTTTTCATTGGTACTCCAGGGGCCTCCGTCTGGCAATCCCCCAGGAAGATGCCTGGCCCATCCCATTCTCCTTGAGATGCCGAAAAACCTGCTGCAATCACTTGCTGAGAGAATCAAATGAGCAGGATCAAGGAAATCGAGCCACATGTCCATATAGCTGCAGCTGATGCTCATGGACTATACAGGTAACAAGTCTCATTTGAATCTCTCTCAGCAATCGATCCTTGGACAAAAAGTCTGACCAGAGATAGCCAAAATTCTCCAAAAAGACCTGGCACTGAAGGAGTTGTCTTCGTCTCAGATCCTTGGCCAGAGTAAGTCTCACATCCGTAGAGCAAGTCAGGAAGCACCAAGAACTTGAAGACTCCGACCTATGTCCGACTGCATAGGTACCAACTGCGCCACACACCCCATGATCCAGTGAATCCATGCCTCACCAGGCCCGACCCAGATGTCTATTGACCTCTGGCTGTACAACATGTGGAGATATGAATATCACTGCCAAGGTAAGTGAATCTCTCCGTGACCTCAACATCTTCACCACAAGCAGTTACAGACAAGAAGTCAGCATCCAAGATGTCATTGAAAGCCTGGATCTTAATTTTGACCCAGGAAAACCATAATCCTAATGGCTCAGATTCCTCATTCGGTGCTTCGAGGGTCCCGACAAGGATATCCAGCATGTCTGCAAGGATGACTGGATCATCTGCGAAATCAAAGTTAGAGATCTTGACATTCCCAAGCGATGCACCACAGCTCGATCTCTCAGACTTCTTCCCCAGAATCCAGTCCATGCAAGTGTTGAAGAGGGTGGGGGCCAACACACCCCTGTCAAACTCCAGTAGCAACTGGAAATAATTCGGAGTTGGAACCACCACACCTCACAACACTGTACCAGAGTATAGTTCCGAAATCAGATCGATCAACTTTGGTGGGACCCTGCGAAGACCGAGAATCTTCCAGAGGGCATCCTGATACACTGAATTAAATGTTTTGCAGAGATCAACATAGGCTGCGAGCAGCCCCTGCCGAAACTCTCGCCTGCCTTCAGTGAAAACCCGAAGAGCAAGGATACGGTCAATCGTTGACCTCTTTGGTGTAAAGCCAGACTGCTCCGGATGCTGGTGCTCAAGCAGATGGTGGCAGACCCTTTGAAGAATTATCTGAGCGAAAACCTTGGCCGGCATTGAGAGCAGCGTCACCCCTCGGTATCTGTTGCAGTCATGGCGATCACCCTTCCCTTACCAAAGAGGGACAAGAAGGCCCCTCTTCCATTCAGTTGGGATGATGCCTGTGCTCTAAACAGAGCATAGAACTGCATGCAATATTAAGAGTACAGCATTTCCACCAGCCTGGAGAAGTTCAGCATGGATGTCACAGATCCCAGGGTCTTTACGTCCTTTCAACTGATTCACCGCAGCCTGCGTTTCCACAAATGAAGGTACACCACAGTTGATTGGAGGGTCAGCAATTGGAAGAGTTATATGCCTTACATCCAACTCAACACCTGGTGGGTCAGCTTGGTACAGCTGCTAAAAGTAACTGGCCCAGCGGGCCTTCACTTCGGATCCCTCTGTCAAAAGCCCACCACTCTGCTCTGAGAAACGCAATGCCGAGGGACGGGCTTAGAGGAACGCAATGCACAAATTCCTCTGTTATGAGGAAGAGAATCACTTGTCTACAGGTGATGCTCCAAGCCTTCACAGATTCCTCACACATCGGCTTCCTTCTCCGCCCTCAGCGCACATTCAGTTTTACGCTTCAGCTCCCTGAAGAGCTCAGCTCTGCCATTAAGCCTGGCCCTGCAAGTCTGGTCGATGGTATTCAGAGTACCTTGGGAGACAAAGTTCCTCCTCTCCTGGCGATGGGCTCCAAGACATCCACCGGCAACATCAAGGATGGTCGTCTTAAAGGCTCTCCATAACTCTTCAGGATTCCCCACAGAACTCAGACCCCCCCCCCCACCCGTCCCAAATCCCCAATCATGCTGTTAGCAAACTCCTCAGCTACCCTCTTATCTCTGAGCTTATCAACATCCAGCCTAGTCTGAGATGGTACCATTCTCCTGAATTTAAGCTGCAACTTCAGAGATGTTCCAACAAGCCTGTGGTTGGTATTGAGGAACTGGGCACTCTGGTACACCCTGCAGTTCTGAATCATCCTCCAATGACCATCGACAAGCACATGGTCAGTCTTCTTTTCCACACCATCAGCATTAGAATACCAAGTACGGCAATGAGGCTGTGGGCACTGAAACCATGAACCAGCCACCCTACGTCCACGACTTCTTGCAAAGTTAAGGAACTTAGTGCTATTCTGGTTCACAGTTCCAGACCCATGGGGGAGACACATGTCTCATAGCCATCCCTATCAGTGCCAGTCAATGCATCGAAATCCCCCAAGATGAGGATAGTAACTTGTCTGGGGAACTGATGAACCACGGACTAAAACGCGGCATAGAATGTGCCCTTCATGGTGAGATCACTTGCCTCAGTCGGAGCATACAATGCAAAGAGACCAGGGAAATGACACCCAAGGAGTGACGAATCCTTCGTCTCATAATACGCTCGTTGACCGGTGCTACCTCAATCATCATTGGAGTTAGCTTTTTGGACACAGCTACAGCAACTCCTTGGGCATGGTAACCATCAGAGTGACCAGATCAATAGTAGGTGTAACCACCCGCCATGATCTCGCCACTATCTGGTCTCCGAACCTCAGTGCTGCAATACCGATGTTCAAGCACTGGAACTCAGATTATAGCAGAGACAGGTGATGATCTTCTCTTTGGGATTAGGACAGTCCAGGCACCCACCCGAAGGGACCGCCTCAGGTTAACCTGGGGAGACCGACGTCTGGTGGATGACACCTCAGCACCACCCTGACACACACTACCGCAATCCAACCTGGGAAAGTTACCCCGAAGAGGAATGTGATGCTTCAATAAGTGTTGAAACTACTGCTTTGAACTTCACAAGAGGGTGAAACTTATGTTCAACAAAATTATCCTAATGCATTTGACATTCTAAATTTTTACCAACCAGCTTTTTATGTTTATTTTTATATGCCATTATTCGGAAATAAAAGACATTTGCTTCTGCAAATTACGATGAGCTTTGTTTTGCTGTCCCAGATTATTAGTAAAGAACAGACACAGGAAGGCATTTACTGGTTGGACACAGAGCAAATCTCCAAAGCACACCAAAAGGCAAGCAAATGCAATACGTTATGGTTAACTAGGTTGGAAAATATCACAATAGACTCATAGTCATTTGAGACAACCCAATACAGTGGACCATGTTTTGAGAGACCCATGCAATGCACGATCACCTCTCATTTCTGACCACCTACCTGATGCGTGGATGCATTTTCCTTCGATGACCACCCGGAAAGGGACCGCCTGTGAAACGTGACAAACTGTGTACTGTACCGTCCACCGAACAGTGATGACTCCATCTACACCTCACTCTCCGAAAACATGGACCATCTTCTATCTTCTCATCCAAACTCTCTCTTCCTCTTATGTGGCGACTTCAATTGTCATCACGCCAGTTGGCTAGGTGTGGGTACCTCTCTCACCTGCCATGGGACATCAGCAAAAGCTTTCTGTGACTCATTGGGACTGACTCAATCGGTCAACTTCCCGACCCGGATCTCAACCAATGGTACTCCATCTCTTCTGGATCTGATTTTGACAAATTTCCCTGACAATATCTGCTGCTCTTCCTTCGCTCCAATTGGTTCTTCTGACCACGTCCTTATTAAAGTGGACATCTCTCTGGCTGTTATCAGAGAACCACCTCACCGCCGTCCCGAGTCTGGCATTTCACTCAAGCCGACTGGCAGGGTCTCCGAGCAGCCATCAAACTTACAGACTGGTCTCCCTATCACTACTTTCTCAAACATCAACTCATCCTGGGAATTCTTTCAAAGAAACTTGCTCTCCCTCATGCACAGATTTATCCCCTCTCGTGTTCAGTTGTCTTACCCTTCCTCCGCCCTTGGTTTACTGAAGCTTGTGGCGAGGCAGTTGTCCTGAAACAACTTGCCTTTGCCTCATGGAAAGCAAACCCAACTGAGGGCAATCTCAGTTCTTTCCACAAAGCTCGGAACAAGTGTGTATCTACCCTCAGGAGAGCCAGAAAACAACATCTTTCTCATCTCCAAGTCTGAACTCTCAAACCTCTCTCCCTCCTCAAAATCCTGGTGGCGTTTAATCAAATCTGTTTCTGGTGTATGTTCCCCCTCCATCCCCTCCCACTTACCTCAAATGGCCGCACTGCTGATTCCACACGTGATAAAGCTGAATGTCTAAACTCGGTGTTTGCAGCTAAATCTTGTGTCCCAAACCCATCACTATCTCTACCCACTTTACCCAGTCGCACCCAACTGTCCCTGGACTCTGTATCCTTTTCTCCTGACAAGGTGGAGAGCTTGCTTTCAAACCTCGAGTCAGATTCTGCAACCGGTCCAGACGGCATCAGCCCACGTGTCCTCAAAGCCTGCTCTTCTGCTCTTGCTCACCCTCTCTCTGTTCTATTCACCCTCTCATTTTCCCAAGGTCATCTGCCATCTGCTTGGAAATCTGCTAACATCACTGCCCTGCATAAAAAGGTGCAAAAACAGATCCCTGTAACTATAGACCAATCAGCCTTCTCCCAATCATCAGCAAGGTTATGGAATCCATCATCGCTTCAGACATGAAATCCTTCCTCTTCTCCAATGGCTTGATTTCCAATCATCAATTTGGTTTCAGACCAGGTCACTCTACCCTAGATATGCTGCTACTGCTCTCCCATCAATGGATGGAGGTCCTCAATGCCAGACAGGAAATCCGAGCCGTATCCCCGGACATATCACGTGCTTTTGACACAGTCTGGCACCCTGCCCTACTCACCAAACTCTCTGCCCATGGTATTCAAGGCCATCTCCACTCATGGCTCGCAGACTTCCTCTCCTGTCGCAGTCAACGTGTGGCCCTAAATGGAGTTCTTTCATCCCCTCTTCCTGTGCAGGCTGGAGTTCCTCAAGGTAGCGTTCTGGGCCCTGTTCTTTTTCTGGTTTTCATCAATGATCTCTCGGACTCTCTGGAAAATCCTCTATTTCTCTTTGCCGATGACTCAACCCTCTGCCGTACCATCTGTCATCCCTCAGACCGGCAAGCAGCAGCTTCTTCGCTCACTGCAGATCTGGATAAAATCACAAACTGGTCCAACACGTGGAACATGTCTTTCAATCAAGACAAATCTCACACTCTCACTATGTCTCTTCGAAAGGACCGTTTACAAAACCCCCCCATCCACTTTCTCAACAATCCTCTGGAAGAAGTCTTTTCTTTCAAGCTTCTGGGTCTCACTATCTGCCATGACCTTTCCTGGGAAAGTCACATTTCCAACCTTGCCTCAAAAGCCAGTCGCCGAATGGGAATCCTCCGTCGTGCAAAGTCCTTCCTCGGCCCTCTTGAGCTCCTGACCACTTACAAAGCTTTTGTCCGTAGCCTGATGGAGTACTGCTCTCCCCTCTGGGCTGGTGCTCCTGCCTCCCACCTTTCTCGACTTCACGCTGTCGAAACCAGGGCTTTTAAGATCATTGGCATCTCCCGCAATGAAGCTGAGTCTTTGGGCCTCTCACTCAATCACCGCAGGTTGGTCGGTGGTCTTTCTGTCTTCTACCGACTCCTCTCCAGCCTTGCCCCCTGCTCTCTCTGCGATTTGTCCCAACCACATTTCCACAGGGCGCTCAAGGTCCGCCAACAACCCCCTTCTGGTAAAACTACCAAAATCACGAATCACTGCTCATCTTCACTCTTTCATTCCTCTTTTTTCCCGCCTTTGGAATAAACTTCCTCACTCTATTCTTTCCCATTCTTCCCTTCAGGCTTTCAAAACAGCTGTTCACCACCACCTCTTATCTTCCCCCATCCAAATCCTCGATCTTTTCTACCCCGATAATCCACCCAAGCCCACTTCCTTCAATTCTCCTGCTTTCCTTCCTCAACGTCCCTTTAATGTCCATCTTCCCCTCGCCATGTTCCCCGTCCCATCCCCATCCCTCTCCCTTCCACAGTTCACCTGTGTCTGTTCCCCAATGTTTTGTCCCTTCCACTCCCGCCCCTCTTGTCTCATGCCTCCTTGCTGTGAGTTGTGTGTTAGCTCTCATACGAGCCTCGACCAAGGTATACAAAAAAAAAAAAAAAAAAAAAAAAAAAAAAAAAAAAAAAAAAAAAAACATCCCTGAAGTCTTATCAATGTTCTGACCTGTGACTTCATGACCACAGGTTTTAGAAAAACACTTATGGCGTAGCCTGGGACAAGTATAAATCAATGTCAAACAGCCATGAGAAAAGATGCCTCAGGCAGCAGGTGAAGTTGCTCGCTTTGATGTAAGACTTAACGGTTGTGCTTAGTGATTCTAGTTTTGTCCCATAAAACTGTTTTGATATCTAAAAACCTGCTCAGATGGATCATGTCAGCAAATTCAGCAAAGGAAATGCACCAATTTGTTTTGGCAATTCGGATGAAATGCCAGCCAAGTCAAACTGGAAAATGGAGGATATTGTATTAAATATCCAATACCAAAATGAAAGGACAATAGGATTTATGAGATTTTGTGAAATAAATTGTTTCGTACAGGAATTCCACTTGAGTCGTAGACATTGTTGAATTGGCTCACATGACTCGGGGTTTACCACATGTTAATATATAGGGGAAAGCACAAGCCCATATTATAGGGTAAATTAGACTAAATGATGAAATTGCTTGCCATTAACTTGGAAAAAGTATTGTTTCGTTTTGCTGAACCAATTAAATACCCAGGGAGACCAATGATGTTTGGTGAATTGGTGATCTCCCGGGGTATTTTTCATCACAATTGATAGATTAGAAGTGTGTGCCATTATCTTTTAAAACGAGCTTCACCTTCTCATCTTTCGAGCTTCACCTTCTCATCTTTCGACAATTTTGCAGCCATCACTTACCGGGCGAAAAATAAAAACATAATTAATGTTGTCGTTCAGTGAAATCCCTGATGGTGCACGACTTTTGTGCCACCATGTAGTTTGTCGTCTCGTCATCTGTTATGTGCCAATAAGTGCAATGCAGATTTTGCCATTACATAGTAGTAATGGCAGAAACAGGTTCGGTTAAAGTTGTACTTCGTATGTTTTTGAAATGAAGGAGGTACTCATAAAATTGGGTGAAAAATTCAATTGTTCTTTGAAAATACATTTTGTTGTCATAGATCTGATAAAAAATTGATATACTGTATTAGTATAAATACTAAAACCTCTTCATAGTTATGATGCAAAGGATAAAGTGGACATTTCTCAATAAAACACATTGTCTTTACCAACATGTACACAAAAGTAAATAAATAAGCGAGAGCAAATCCAGTCTCGAACGACGTTTCACCGACAGTTTTGAGTATTGTCCTTAGAGTCTTGCATACAAGCTCGTGCTGAAACATGAAGTTGGGGCTGCGATCTGACACATGGAATGGCCTTCACTAGCCAAGACTTCGATTTCGAGATGCTTGTTATGTGAGCTTTCCTTCCCACGAGCCACATTATTCATCGCACATTCACCAGACAATAATGACGTCACTGCTCAATACAAGCTCCAACAGTGACTGCAGCTGATTCCAGAAGCTGAGCCTGTCTCTCAAAAGTTTTCAAAGCTAGAGCAGTGTGGACACATAGAGCATCGATGAAATGATAATAAAAAGAGGGGGGGAGGTACAGTGGTTATAACACAGGAGTTGGGTGTAAAACACCAGATCCATGAGACTAGTGGCCGTAATGCTAAAGAATAGTTCCTTCATTAACATTAGACGCGTGTGTGTGTGTGTGTGTGTGTGTGTGTGTGTGTGTGTGTGTGTGTGTGAGTGTGTGTGTGTGAGTGTGAGTGTGTGAGTGTGTGAGTGTGTGAGTGTGTGAGTGTGTGAGTGTGTGAGTGTGTGAGTGTGTGAGTGTGTGAGTGTGTGAGTGTGTTCACAAAATACATATGCAGATGTGACATATGACAAAATACATATGGAGAAAATGGAAGGTTGGGGTGTGGGTGGAGGGGCATGTGTGGGATCGGGTCTTTCCATACACATTTCACTGTTATGATCACATGACACAAGAAGATGCATTTGCTGGATAGATAGGTAGACAAACCTTAGATTACAAGATTTCCGATTCCTGGGAAACATCAAAACACACAGCATATCTACATAATATTTGGTTAAAGAATAATGCATCTTTTTGTGAACGAGGAAGAAGTGTTTGTCCATGCATCTAGACTTACACAATGGCAGACCAAAACTGCATTCATAGTTAGGAATTTTTTTTTGAAACGAGTAGCAAGCCCAAATGGCAGTTATGAGTAATGATAGTCTGTGAGAACATGATGATGCGATGCTGCCAACATGGTTGCCATCACAGCAGGACTCAAGGGAAGATATACTGGGTGATGTATAATCAAGTCCCGATTTCAAACATAGAAATACTTTGTTGTTATTATCGACAGAGCATCTTTGTTTATTTTTGTTTTGCAAGCTTGGTTATTGCCATAAAGTCTGGTGTTGGCTTAACGGTTAAGATGGGTGGCTTGGGACCTTAGGGTCCTAACTATGAGCCCCTGTTTTTCTGTTGAATTAACACCAGGTGGGTCGACTCAGCATGTCATCCTTGTGAGATCAGCAAAATGAGTACCAGAGTACTGGAGTAATAACCATTTGGGGTAACCTGCATTAGAGTGGCGACCTGTCCAGGACTGTACTCATTGCCAAGGAAAATGCCTCGGCAGCCCTTTGTGCCTTTACGGTACGAAAGGAATGGTATTATTAGGGTACCATTAGCCTTACAATTTTCCCCATTTTTGCTCTATTATTTTCTTAAATATTGGTTTTCTCAGCAACAACTTGTCCGATTGACACAAACTTTTCACCATAGGTGAAATCAAATCTGTTTCTGGTGTATGTTCCCCCTCCATCCCCTCCCTTACCTCAAATGGCCGCACTGCTGATTCCACACGTGATAAAGCTGAATGTCTAAACTCGGTGTTTGCAGCTAAATCTTGTGTCCTAAACCCATCACTATCTCTACCCACTTTACCCAGTCGCACCCAACTGTCCCTGGACTCTGTATCCTTTTCTCCTGACAAGGTGGAGAGCTTGCTTTCAAACCTCGAGTCAGATTCTGCAACCGGTCCAGACGGCATCAGCCCACGTGTCCTCAAAGCCTGCTCTTCTGCTCTTGCTCACCCTCTCTCTGTTCTATTCACCCTCTCATTTGCCCAAGGTCATCTGCCATCTGCTTGGAAATCTGCTAACATCACTGCCCTGCATAAAAAAGGTGCAAAAACAGATCCCTATAACTACAGACCAATCAGCCTTCTCCCAATCATCAGCAAGGTGATGGAATCCATCATCGCCTCAGATATGAAATCCTTCCTCTTCTCCAATGGCTTGATTTCCAATCATCAATTTGGTTTCAGACCAGGTCACTCTACCCTGGATATGCTGCTTCTGCTCTCCCATCAATGGATGGAGGTCCTCAATGCCAGACAGGAAATCCGAGCCGTATCCCTGGACATATCACGTGCTTTTGACACAGTCTGGCACCCTGCCCTACTCACCAAACTCTCTTCCCATGGTATTCAAGGCCATCTCCACTCATGGCTCGCAGACTTCCTCTCCTGTCGCAGTCAACGTGTGGCCCTAAATGGAGTTCTTTCATCCCCTCTTCCTGTGCAGGCTGGAGTTCCTCAAGGTAGCGTTCTGGGCCCTGTTCTTTTTCTGGTTTTCATCAATGATCTCTCGGACTCTCTGGAAAATCCTCTATTTCTCTTTGCCGACGACTCCACCCTCTGCCGTACCATTTGTCATCCCTCAGACCGGCAAGCAGCAGCTTCTTCGCTCACTGCAGATCTGGATAAAATCACAAACTGGTCCAACACGTGGAACATGTCTGTCAATCCAGACAAATCTCACACTCTCACTATGTCTCTTCGAAAGGACCGTTTACAAAACCCCCCCATCCACTTTCTCAACAATCCTCTGGAAGAAGTCTTTTCTTTCAAGCTTCTAGGTCTCACTATCTGCCATGACCTTTCCTGGGAAAGTCACATTTCCAACCTCGCCTCAAAAGCCAGTCGCCGACTGGGAATCCTCCGTCGTGCTAAGTCCTTCCTCGGCCCTCTTGAGCTCCTGACCACTTACAAAGCTTTTGTCCGTAGCCTGATGGAGTACTGCTCTCCCCTCTGGGCTGGTGCTCCTGCCTCCCATCTTTCTCGGCTTCACGCTGTCGAAACCAGGGCATTTAAGATCATCGGCATCTCCCGCAATGAAGCTGAGTCTTTGGGCCTCTCACTCAATCACCGCAGGTTGGTCGGTGGTCTTTCTGTCTTCTACCGACTCCTCTCCAGCCTTGCCCCCCCTGCTCTCTCTGCGATTTGTCCCCACCACATTTCCACAGGACGCTCAAGGTCCGCCAACAACCCCCTTCTGGTAAAACTACCAAAATCACGAATCACTGCTCATCTTCACTCTTTCATTCCTCTTTTTCCCGCCTTTGGAATAAACTTCCTCACTCTATTCTTTCCCATTCTTCCCTCCAGGCTTTCAAAACAGCTGTTCACCACCACCTCTTATCTTCCCCCATCCAAATCCTCGATCTTTTCTACCCCCGATAATCCACCCAAGCCCACTTCCTTCATTTCTCCTGCTTTCCTTCCTGAAAGTCCCTGAAATGTCCATCTTCTCTTCACCATGTTCCCCGTCCCATCCCCATCCCTCTCCCTTCCACAGTTCACCTAATGTGTCTGTTCCCCACTGTTTTGTCCCTTCCACTCCCGCCCCTCTTGTCTCATGCCTCCTTGCTGTGAGTTGTGTGTTAGCTCTCATACGAGCCTCGACCAAGGTATACAAAACAAACAAAAAAAAAAAAGTGTGACTACTCATGCAAAATATTTTTAATGACAATGACGACATCATAGGTCACGTGCACGTGGGGTGGCAGTCATGTTGGAAAAAAAGAAAAACTTTGGAACTCTGTATCTCCTAAACCGCAGCATAGAAAAAATTGAAACTTGGCACCGAGCAACTATTCTGCATGGGGAATAAGGGTGATTTGACGATGTAATCGGTGAAGTGGTATCCTGGTCAAAATTCGACACCTAGAACGCTCATCCAACCAGCATGAAAATTTGTGAGGTTCATCTCGGGAGAGATTGGTTCACAGAATATATATATTTTTTATGACGTCATCCGTCACATGGTTTGGCAGCCATATTCTTTTTATTTTTATTTTTAAAAAGGAAAATAAATAAATCTACAGAACCGCTTTATATAACGAAGTGTAACTGCACACAAATGATTCACGAGTCGTGCTGATAGTGGGGCAACTTAGCGAAATATAGCAAAACAATTGTGCATTTTGTGAGGAAAGCACCAAATTTGGCACACTAGTAGCCTATCATATTATGAACAGATTTGGATATTGGGCCATCTTAAAATTTTTGATGGCAGTGGAAAATGGCTGCCACAGCCATCAGCGGCTGAATTTGAGATGGGCCAATATCCAAATCTGTTCATAATATGATAGGCTACTAGTGTGCCAAATTTGGTGCTTTCCTCACAAAATGCACAATTGTTATGCAAAGTTGCCCCACTATGAATAAAGTTTGATAACTATGATATCATAGGTCACATGGTCTGGCAACCATCTTGGTTTTACCCTAAAACATTCAAAAATCTTTGCCAGAACAGCTGGACAGATTGAGGGGGAAACTTCACACACATGTTCCCCATGATTTTGGGATACTAGGGTAATAAATAATAATTGATAGGTCACATGGTTCGGTAGCCATATTGGATTGAAGAAAAATATTAAATAATGTTTTCTCGAGAATCACTTTTCTAATCGAAGCAAATTTTCCAAATATCATCTAACATCTCTGCTGCATATTGTTCAAAAATTATGACGTCATCGGTAACATGATGTGGTAGCCATATTGGATAGAAAAATGAACCTTATCCACCCAATCATAGTGAAAATTTTCAATGCCAGGCAGCCATGATAGTTTGAAAACCGGAATGTAAAAAACTGTTTAACAGATCGATGTGAAACATATCACATTACATGGAGCAAGGGCAGTGGACCATAACTGCACAGTTTTGAATCGATCGCAACAGTAGTTTCCAAAATAAAATTATTTCCCTGAAACCAATGTGGCTGCCAAACCACGTGACTGAAGATGTCAATTTTAAATAAAATATATACAGCAAGGGTAGTGGATCATAACTGCAAAGTCCAGTATTGATAGGTAATTCGATTTCAGAGAAATAGTTTAATTATCTCCTTAAAACCAATGTGGCTGCCACATCATGTGACTTATGAGGTCATTGTTAAATAAAATATTTGCAAATTAGTGGATCATAACTGAAAAGTTTCGCATCAAAGGTTACGAGGTTTCAGAGAAATCTTTTAAAAATTTATTTATTTAATATGATACACTCAACATGGGGCATATTGGTTGACAATTTCAACATCATCGGTCACATGGTCTCGCAGCCATTTTGGACAAAATACCTCGTCCGATTAACGCGAAACTCAAAAGACGTGATCGGCCACCCATTTTGAATTCAATAACGAGGATGTCGTGGATCAGGTGCCCGATCAAAGCGGGGTTGTATCGAAACAGGGCGGCATGGTACCAAGCCATAACTGCTTGCAGTTATTAAGCGCACTTCTCGTTATTATTATGACTTAGTCCATCGGTCAATGTAAAAAAAAAAAAATCTTGTCATATTTTTGTATATAATCTTGGCAAATGCATTTAAAATCCTCTAAACAGCATTTAGGACATAAAAAAACATGTTGCCAGTTTTTCTATTTGGTCCCAGGGTGATTTCTGAGCAAAAGTATGAAAAAAATATTAGTTGCCGTAAAAATCTTTTTCAATTTTTGGGGAGCCAGACTTTTGGCAAATGCATTTAAATGCATTTCAATTCATCCAAATTATCTCGTAAAATACGAAAACAAATATTTACAATTTTTTCTTAAGGTATTTTGTGCCCTCAGAGTCAAAATATGGTTAGATTGTTAAAAAATTTAATAATACAAAATACTACACTAATTCTACTAATAACTGATATTTTATGATCTTAGGTAACATACTGGGCTGCAGGCGCGGATCGAGGAAATTTCAAGGGGGGGGGCCCGACTCATGAGTGCCGAAGGCGTGAAGTTAGTGAGGGAGGTCTGGGGGTCGTCCCCCAGAAATTTTTGAAAAATAGGCACCCGGAAATTCGTTTCTGTGGCCTGCTTGAGGCTCAGCAGAATCTCTAGCAAAGCTGGAGTGTATATGTGAGAAAATTTGGCATTTTTTTGGTCTGTGAGGGGGTGGGGCTGTGGGGGGGTCGGGGCCCCGCCCCCCCGTAGATCCGCCACTGGTGTCACCTAATTATTGCATTTGTTTCGTAAGTTGCAGATGAATACGTCCCAGCTACGACTTCATTGCTGTTGCAAGTTCTGATTGCCGACTTGTGTCAAGCCCAACATATGCACCTTCACAGAGAACATAAATGAAGATGTCCACCTCTGCAGCATTAGGAGAACCACCTATAAAGAAACAATCAATTGACTTTGACGCCTGCCTCAAATGCCAAAGAGAACAGTGGGTGAACACTAAAAACAAAGGGAGAGAGCTGGAGTCACTGACGTATCCAAAACGTGAAAGCTATCAGAAATTTCTTGACTATACCAGTCAAAGAGCTGAATATAGGAATCCTGACTTCGTTCATTTGAATCAACGGCTGCATGGTTTGTAAGCGGAGATCATGGAACGAAACCATGCTGTATGGCACAGGACATGCTACAGTGAGGTGACACACAAAGGGCACACTGACAGAAACAAAAAGCGTTACGAGAAAGCACTGTCTGCGAAGAGTTCAAGCGTGTTGTCATACAAGAAGGAAAGGGGACGACCCATGTTAAGTAGTACCACTATGCCCGATAGCAGTGAATCTGCTGAGTCAATGAAAAGGTCACTCACACGATCCCACGTCAGTCCGTTCAACCGAGAGCTTTGTTTCTACTGCCAAGATATCAAACACGAAAAGAAACATGCCAGATCTGGTTCAAACCCAGAGCAGATTCACTTATGCAGAACTTCAGACATTGGAAAAGCAGTCAAAAAGATTGTAGATGCCAGTCATAATGACTAATGGAAATTGAATATGGCAGACATCCTTGCAGAGGGAGACTTCCTGTCCAGGGACATCAGGTACCACACAAGTTGCCATACAATGTACTGGCAGTGCTCTCTGGAGCAGCCCCAAAGGCTCAGTAACAGGGACAACCAGTCAGACAAAGACACTGTGACATCTATTTCAGCAGAGATTGAATTCTTTGCTGAATTAAAAGAGCGCTTGAATCAAGGAGACCGAGGTGACCGAGGTGGTCACACTGACCGAGGTGGCTGCACTGTACACCAATATGATGCACGATCATGGAATTCACAACGAGAAAATCACTCAGCAGGTCCTCTTGGAGAAAATCCAACAGAACATCACAAATTTCACAATCACTGATGCACGAGGGAGGAAGCCAGCAGTCCTACATTCCAATGAAGTTGGTCGCTCTGCTATAGACCAGGCAATAGAGGAGAGAGACATCAAAGGAGAGATGAACACAATCTTCCGGTGTTCCAACATAATTATGCAAGCTGTCCTATGGTCTAGAAAGGATTATCCATGGTCCCATAATGGGTCATTGGTCGGGTGCAGTGAATCAGGTGTACCAGCTGAACTGATCATCTTCACAAGATGGGTCTTGCAAGGAGCAAAAGCGGCAACAACCGAGACACGCACCGAACACCTGCACAACTCGTGTCTCATCCTGTCTCAATCAATAGTACAGGCCTGCAAGACAGACAGACAAGTGACACTCACCCCAATTCCATCAGAGTCAACGTTCCACAGTATGTTTGAAAGTCCCTATGCTGTTGGACTGTCACTGTACATGTACCACAACTTCCGAAGTCAGAAGGCGGTATTCACTGTTGAGCAAGTTTGGCGTTGGGGTCTCTTATGACCGTGTCACTAAAATACATAACAACATCGCCAATGCCATCTCTCAGAATATCAGAGAGTACGGTGTGTATGTGCCACCAGGCCTTCTGCACAACAAGAGGATCCGGGCTTCCCTGGACAACATCGACAAGAAAGTGGACACCCCAGATGGAAAAGGGAGTTTCCATGGAACAGCCCTCGGAATGTACCAGCGATCGGACCAAGGCGAAACAGTGGTGGACCCAGTGCAATTCAGTGAGAGTCTGACATCTGCTACAGTGTCAGCCCCACGGTGGGGGGGGGGGAATTGGGGGGCAATGCCCACCCAGATTAGACTTTGTGCCCCCCCCAGTCCAGATTGGCCAGCAGTACCCTACCCCACCGTTATTTTAATATGTTCCCTCTCTCTGAGAGAGCAACATTAAAGTTAAAGTTGGCTGAGCTCTGAGAGGAATTGTCCATGGACGTGGAGAATGCCGCTCCTGGCGGTGAAGTAGACTTTTTTTTCCTTTTCCTCCCGCCGTGGAGATGGTGACATTAAGACACTAGACCTATAAATTAATGCTCAACATATTTGTATTTGTTGTTGTTGGTGCATAGCCTTTTATCCCCCTTTTCCTCCCGCCATGGAGATGGTGACGTAATATGATTATAATGCTCAACATAATTTATTTTATTTGTTGTTGTTGGTGCGATCGTGTTTCCACAGTATGTTGCTTTTTCTGTATAGTTATTATTTTGTTAAGGTGTCAACTGAACTACAGTACTAGACTAATGTTAGCCTAGCTAGTTATAGTGTTATGTGCACACTACAGTAGGTCTATCTATTATGTGATGTCATTATAAGTGAAGGCCTGTTATGTGCGCAGGACCTTTTTTTTTCTCTCCCGCCGTGGAGATGGTGACATTACATTAAAGACATTATAATGCTACAATTTTATTTGTTGTTGGTGCATAATTGCAGTTGCCTATACTTGTAGCCTTTTTCAAAGCACTTTCACTGCGTTGTTTATTGTATAGGTGAGCATTTGCTTGCTATATATAGTGGTGTTGAAAAATAAAGTGCCCCCTTTGGAAAAATGAATGCCCCCCTGCTGATTATAGCCTGTAGCCGGCACTGCATCTGCAGGCCTACAAGATGTGCCACCAACTGTTATCGACATGGTTGCATGTACGATTGAGGGGAAGCCAAAGCCCATAATGAGTCCACACTACACCAACTACAAGATGGGAGTGTATGATGAGAGTTACGGCAGATCACAGACCAATGACATTGGGTGGATGGTGGCACGCTTCTTCAACAGGCCTAGTGTTCATGAGCCTGGCCCAGAAACACCGCCAACAGAGGAAGGTGAACCAGAAGAACCCACAGCTGACAGGATGGATGGAGAACAGCCTGTACCTGTTTGGTTTGCCTACAATTCACTCACACATATCCCACTGCCCGTGGATGCTCCCACAGTAGTGGACCAGGCCTTTGGGCTTCCCATCATCAATGCTGCAGCCCATGAATGGACCACTTTGGTCACGGCACTGGATCAGCTGTCTCGAGTGAATGATCTCGTGACTGAACCAGACAGCGAACTGGTGGCAACCATGGATATGGACCAGTACAAGAGGGCACTGAAGCTTGAATACCTTGACCCGCAGTACAAGAACAAGTGGGTACTATGCCCTGGTGCATTTCACACTGTGCTATGTGCCCTGCGGTACTTGGGCAGGACAATTGAGGGGAGCGGCCTTGATGAGGCGTAGCGGGAAGCAGACCTGTACAGCAGTGTCACGGTGACCCAGATTATCAATGGCAACCATCACAACAGGGCTCTTCAAGCTCACCAAGTAACACTGCAAGCACAGTTCGACCTTTGGCTGGGTGCATTCCTGGAAGACCATCCTGCAGTGCGTGACTCCCTACAGTCAGCAGCAGAGAAGTTGACTGATGCATGCAGGGCCAACCAGGACGTCCACACAGCACACCAGGCATTCCTAGTGAAGCTGGAGTCTCTGAACATAGAGAAGCAGCTGCTCGAGTATGATGTCACCCATGACAACTCACTTTGTCACACTCATGTCACTTTCAAATGCTCATCTTTTTGAGACTCCATGTGCTGGTACTTGTAGTGAAGAATTATACATTAATAGCATTTAACTGCACAATATTCACACACAGCGACTCATGACTATATGGAAACATACTCTCATAGTGGATTGGATCATCATGATCATTTTAAGGGGTCACACGATATACTTACTAAAGAAACTAAATTTTTGGTCAAATATTATCACATTTTTCACACCAAAGTTTATTTTGTACCAAAAATGACCCTGGGACCACACAGAAAAACTGGCAACAACATTTTTTTCTGATCAGTGATGTATTTAGATGGAATTAAACACAGTTGCCAAGATTCTATATGAAAATTTGTTTTTTTTCCATTGACCGACGGACTAACTGCCATGAATATACATTTACCTCTGCCACAGAAGGTGAAGGAGGTTATGTTTTCACCTCTTTCTGTCTGTTTGTGTACAGGGTATCTCAAAAAGTTGTGGAAGGATCCGGATGAAATTTTGTGGGCAGGTTGGGTGTGTGACAAGAATGAACTGATTAGATTTTGGTGAAGATCCGGATCCGACGACTCAAATTTTTTTCAGTGATTCTTCACCATCGAGAGATAGGGACAAAAACGATATATATATATATATATATATATATATATATATATATATATATATATATATATATATATATATATATATATATATATATAGCACGATATCTCAAAAAGTTGAGAGATTAGGCCGAAACTTGCTCGACACGTTGGGCGTGTGACAAGGAAGAATTAATTTAATTTGGGTGAAGATCTGGATCCGGATCTGATAATTTTTTAAGCGATTCTTCACCATTGAGAGATAGGGAGAAACCGATAAATAGTATGATATCTCAAAAAGTTGTGGACAGATTCGGATGAAACTTGGACAGGTTGGGTGTGTGTGTGTGTGACAAGAAAGAATTGTTTCGATTTTGGTGACGATCCGGATCTGGATCCGACTACCAGAACTTTTGCAGTTATAAAGCGCACTTCTAGTTCTAAAGTAATTAAGTTATAAAGTTTCGCATAACTTTATAAAGTTAAAAGCACATTTCTAGCACTTCCTGGAATTATTTTGGAAGAAGGGGCTTTGTGAGCAAATAGCAATTGACTATTATTACAAACTAGCAGGGTTACCCAGCATTGCCCAGGTGGGGGTTGGTACTTAGAAGTGGGAGAAGCAGGAGAGCAGGCAGGGCTGAGAATGGGGCAGGTGGATTGGGGGCAGGAGAACTGACGGGGTGAGGGTGGGGCGGGAGGGGAACTGTGTCGGGGGTAGGAGAGCCACAACACCAGTGGGTAAAGGGGTCTTCAGGGTCCTTGGGGGCTGAAGTGTCTGAGGTCTTAAGTGTCCTTAAGGTTATTGGGGTTTTAAGGTTCTTCGAGGTCTTCGCACTCTCAGGGGTCTTCAAAAGACTTAAGGGTCTTCCGGGTCTTAGGAGTCTTCAAGAGTCTAAGGGATCTTAACCGTCTTTGGGGTATTCAGGGGTTTAACGTGTCTTAATTGTGTTTGGGGAATGCAATGGTCTTAAGGATCTTAATGGGTCTTAAGGGGTCTTATCTCCCAAGTAAGTAGAAAGTCTTTTCACAAGCATGTAAAAATTATTCTCTCAGCATGTATTCTAATCTCTCAAGCATGTAACAAAAAGGTCTTATGGTTCTTCGAGGTCTTTAAAGGCTGATTGTGGATGAAAATACACTTAGGACAACCCCCAGGTCAGACTTGGTCTGTGTGCCAAATTTTGGTGGTTGTCGGCCCAGTGGTCTTTGCAAAAAACGCAAACAGACAGACAGACATCCGATGAATTTAATTTATTATATTAGAATGCTATGCCATGGTAGGAGGACGCATTAAGCTGCTTTTATATTGTTACGGCTGTGGAAATTCGCATTACACCATGAAGGTGAGATATCTCGAAGTACATGTGTAGTTAGCCCAAAATCCGTTGTCTAGAGGGTTTATGTGATTCATTCGGGCTGCGACCCTTTGAGATAGCCCTTTTTCTGTTCTATCTTTATTTTGAACCAACCACGTCTCAACCGCCATCACACAACAACCACCACGCCAGCCATCGTCACCAACTGCAACCACGCTCCAACCCTCGGACAACAACGACAACGCCAACAGCCACAACCTTTACCTTCACAACTCAATCCCATATCATCGCATCACCGCCATTCCCAAACAGCACCATAACCATCAAACCACCACCGAAAACCCTCCACCACCTTCGCCTCTCTCCTTCTATGGCCATTCCCGCACCACCTGTGAACACTGAGCGTCGGGCTGTCTCGGGCCCGTTCGGCGATTGGTGCCGAACGCACCGAGCCGCGAGCACAAATAGCGGCCTTTCCGAGGGAGAATTCGGACCAAGAACGCTACACGCCCACTTCCCCTCCGTCCAATTAGCAAGCATGGACCGGCTTGGCCCTGCCTCCAGGCACGTCTGTGTGAAATCGATATATGCAAATTCTAGGATCAGGGGAGATTCACGCCCCCTTTCCTCCGACCAATGGGCGAGCGTGGCTCCACCCCCGAGGTCATCCTGATCCGGATATTTGCATATTAACTGCTCCTGCCGGCCTATAAGAAGGCGAGCGCAAGGCGAATTAAGTCAGTTGAGTCGGGCGGAGAGTCAGTCGAGTCGGGTGGCGAAGTGATTGGTGTGTTTTCGAGTTGGGTTGTGGAGTCGGCTGAGAAGAGTTGCCAGAAGAGGCAAAGGAGCTCGGGTCCGAGGCAAGAAGGACGGCGGTCGGCGACGAGGCCGCGGTGCGGAATCGCTCGTCGTGGGACCCAAGCCAGCCAGCCATCTCCCTCCCCCAGGGCATCAACAATTCCCCCTTTCCCCCATGCTGAGATAGTGCAAAAAGGGGGCCCCGTTCCCACCCCACTCCAAACGTCATGCCAACGAGACCCGCCAAGGAGCACGGAGTCGGGGCACAGCCACGTCTGCGGCTCGTCCGCCAACGCGTCACGAGGACGCGGGTAGGAGCCCCCCGGTCTCGCGGACCTGGCCACTCCTCCAGCTCACACGCACAATTGGCCTACAGGCCTGTCTGCCACCTTGTCTATGAGGGTGGCTTCTTTCCTTTGCTTTTGAGTAAATGTGTGTTGGCGCCGTCTGTAAAGTAGAACTGTATAAGTGTTGCCATGTGTGCGCGTAGTCGGTAGTAACTCTGCGTCGTTGTTGCTTTTGTTTTGGTTGCTACATGTGCATTTTGACTGTTTGGCTGTATATGTGTGCTTTCCGTGTGCCGAGAAATAAATGTGCTTTGTGTGAACTGTTTTCCCGTTTCGCTTCGTCTTTTCTTTATTGACCCTCCATCCTGCTTCACGTAAAGGGTTCGTAGTGGGCTTAATACGGCCGGTAATTAATCGGAACCGTCGAGGCCGACGATAACACCGCTCGGTTATAACTGTAGCACGGAACGGACTGCTTAAGCGGTTTGTGTCCGTAGTCGACCTGCGGCGAGGTACGATCGCCCGGTTTACCATCCGCGTTGGTACTTAGGTAGGTCGAGTTTGGCGAACAACCCTATCCTACGCGGGTGGCCGATTGGCACGACTGTGGTGAGGTCGAAAGGCCCACCTGTGACTGTCTCCGGGCGATAGTTCCCGGAGGGTCACGACTGAATTGTCCGTCCGGTGGGCGACGCGGTCACGATTCGAGTGATGCGGCCGTTCGCACGCCGGCGGGCGCGAATTCGCAACACTGGTGTCAGGAGTGGGATTCGAATCCCTCCCGCCTCCAAGCTAAATTCAAGGGGAATCGGTCCAGGGGTGAGAGGAGTGACCCCCGATTCCCTCCAAATTACGAGCAATTTGAATTAACCCCTTACGAGAAATAGGATGGAGTATCAAGGGGAGCGGGAGCCGGGGGTAATAGAAATGGATGTAGAATTGTTAGAATCCATGGCCCAGGATGGAGACCCCGAGCAGGAAATGTTGGTTGTGCAGGAACAATTTCCCCTCCAACCGAACCCAGAGCCCGAAATGGGCGCGGCAGCAGCAGCGGCCGCGGCGTATTACACCTCCCCTCCCCCTCTCCACCAAAACCCCCCGATCCGTGCCGAATCGGCTCAGCCGAGTGCACTCGAAATGATTTTGCAAGCCATAAACGAAATGGATAAGGAAATGGAAACAAACACAAACAAAATGGAAGACATGCGGGGTGAGATGCAGAACATGGGTATGAGCCTAAAAGGAAGCTTGGACGAACTAAAAAACGAAATGAAAAAGGAAGTCGACACGATACGAGCGGAGGTGACTGGGTTAAAAGAGAAAGTAAAAGGAGTGGGGGTCGCAATGGAAGAGAGCAAACAAGATAGGGCAAACGAAATAAAGACGGTGGTGGGAAAGATAGACAAAGTAGGAAAAGGACTGGGAGAAGTAAAAAAGGGACAAGACAAAATAAAGGAGGAAATTGGGAAGAACACAACGGCAATAGAGGAATTAAAAAGAGAACAAGGGAGAATAAAGGACGGATTGGGAGTCGTGAAGAAGGACTTTGAGGAAAGACATAGACATAAAGACATAATGAAGAGAGTTGAAGACCTGCGAAAGGAGGTAAAAGCGGAGACACAGAAAGGATTAAAGGCCGTGGGGGAGGAATGTAGAAAGAGACATGAGGAAGTAATTAATGAAATGGAGCGGAAAGCCGGAGAAAAGACAGAGGAACTGGGGAAACGGATCGAAGAACACAAGGGCGAGACGGAAGAGCAGTTTAGGACAACGGGGGAGAAAATATCCAAGACAAATAAGGTGGTGACACACGTACAAGGGGAAGTGGAGCAAATAAGAGAGAAAGTCGGGGAACTATCGTAAGAGATGATAGGGGAGGAATTAAATGGAGTAATAAAGGGGAAAATAGAGGAAATGGAGAGGAGACTGACGGAATGTGTGGAGACCCGGTGTGAGAGGCAGGGTGACCTCCTTCGGGAACAGGGGGAGAGGATATACTCCCTCGAGGTGGATCGTGCCCAGGTGGGGCCGGTGTCACAGGGCAGAGGAGGAGGCTTGCCCGATGCGGGGTGAGTATGCCAAGCTTGGGGAGGGTAGAGGCCGCAGGGTCTTTTGGCCTAAGGGGGGTACCGAGTATGACTGTTCCGATGGGTGTGCAGAATGCGAGTCCAATGGCTTGGGAGAGTAAGCGGGACGACGCGGGGCACGGACAGACACGGACAGGGGTGGTAGAGCCCCCGGGCAAATGGCTCGGACCCTGCGGGAGTGAGGCACCGTTGGTACTGGGGAGGTACACCCCTCCAGGAGTCCCTTGGGAACTGGAGGGGGGACCTCGAAAGAACAGAGGGTGCCGCTACCCCCGTACGATGGCAAGACGGACTTGAGGGCGTACATGGCCCAGTTCCAGTGTGTTGCCAGAGGCAATGGCTGGAACGAGGCGCAGGGTGTGGCACAACTTACGGCGGCCCTGGATGGCGCGGCCTTGGAAGTCCTGACCACGGTACTCAGTGAGAGGGTGACCCTGGAGGATCTCCATTCGGCCCTAAAAAACCGATTTCGCATGGACCAGCCGAGCGAGCTTGTTAAAGCTCAGCTCAACAGGCGCAAACTACGCTCCCAGGGCGACCCTGGGCGATCAAGCGCGAATGGAAAAAATGGTGCAGGGCATGTTCGACCGCCGGTTCGGGAGACCTGGGAAGAGGCGGTCGGGCCCATGGAGGGCAGGGGATGGGCCATCAGGGGGTACCCCAATTCGGAACGGAGGGGTGTATAATTCGGCGTACCGGAGGCAAACACCTTACCAGAGGAGGTGTTATAATTGTAGCGCAAGGGACCACCTGCAGCGGGAGTGCAACGCCCCGCGCAGGGAAAGGCCCCCGCGAAGGGAAGGGCCACGGCCCCCAGACCACCAACTCTGACCCGGGTCAATAGGGATAGCCAGGCCCAACCATCACCCCCCCCCCACCAGCCCCCGGGAAACTAAGAAGTGCCGAACATGTAGGGCCGTGTTCGGCAGACTCGGACGGAGAAGAGCCCTCAGAACTGCGACAGGTCATCAATTGTGGCCAAATTGGCAATGGTAGCTTAACAATTCGGTGCAAAGTTGGCGGCGTAGGGGTAGACGCCGTTGTGGACACAGGAGCAAGCACCACGATCATCAGCCCTGTGGTCCTTGATTCGAGTGTAGACGGTTGGGATGAGATTCACCGTTTGCAAAACCATAGTTTGCAGCTGGCTACCAGGGCAACGGCCCCCATCATAGGACGTGGTTTTGTGTCGTTTAAATTGGGCACCATAAAAACAAGGTTAGAGGTTTGGGTGGCGAAGGTGTGCGGCCCATGTCTAATGGGGTTGGATGTGCTAACGGCCGGTGGTTGTAAGATCGACTTGGGCCGGGAGGTCATGCAGTTGGGTGGTGAGGAGTTGCCGTTAGGGGGCGTGAGCACGGATGAGAGGGTGGAGCTGGAGGCTCCTGACTCCGTGGTCATTCCCCCGGGTGCCGAGGCGGTGGTCCCGGCCCGGTGGCAAGCACACCAAACGTGGCAGGGCTCCTGCGGCCTGGCGGAACTACCGGCAGGGCCATCAACCCCGGGTTTAGTTGTGGGCCGCACCCTGGTAAGTACCGACGGGCCAATAGTGCCCGTTCGGGTGATAAATGTTAGCACGGAACCACGCACTATCAGGGAGGGCACGACGGTTGCAGATTGCACCCCAGTAAAAGAGGTTGCAGAGCTAAGGGACGATAACGTCGAGCCGGACCGGCCCCAGAGGGAGTCTCCAGACTTGATTAGGAATTGGCCCGGGCCCATTTGCGAGATGGTAAATCATAGTGTAGAGTTGGAGAATGCCCAGCGGGAGGCCTTATACAAACTGGTTGACCGACACATGGGGATCTTCTCCTTGTCACCCGAGGATATTGGACATACGGGCCTGGTGCAACATCAGATCCACACCGATGGGGCCCGGCCTGTCCTTCAGCCTGCTCGAAGGCTCCCATGGAGCAAAAGAGAGGAGGCTGATGAACA
Organism: Eptatretus burgeri; assembly: GCF_056783735.1. Lineage (NCBI taxonomy): Eukaryota > Metazoa > Chordata > Myxini > Myxiniformes > Myxinidae > Eptatretus > Eptatretus burgeri. Next base: position 118,297,996 of record NC_140962.1, on the reverse strand, counting down.
GGTTGAAAAGAAGCTCAATGAAGGTGTCATTGAGCCCTCGGGAAGTCCTTGGATGTCATCGGTTGTGCTGGTTAAAAAGAAGGATGGGACCACACGTTTCTGCATGGACTATCGCCAGCTGAACAACGTGACACTCAAAGACTCCTATCCCCTGCCTAGAATTGACGATACCCTTGGCGCCGTTGCAGGCTCTAAATGGTTTTCAACTTTGGACCTCAAGAGTGGGTATTGGCAGGTGGAGATGGATAAGACGGGGAAGGAGAAAATGGCATTTTCCACAGGAAGGGACTGTATCAGTTCACTGTGATGCCATTCGGTTTGTGTAACGCCCCCGCCACCTTTGAGAGACTGATGGAGAGTGTACTAGGCGGCATGCCGTGGCAATCATGCCTGGTGTATCTGGATGACGTCTTGGTACACGCTAAAACATTCACCCAGGAGATAGCCAATTTGGATCAGGTGTTTGGGCGCCTCAGGCAGGCAGGGCTAAAATTCAGCCCGGAGAAATGCACTTTGTTCGCGACAGAGGTGGCCTATCTCGGACACGTGACAGGCCGCGAGGGGGTGAAGACCGACCCTGGAAAAATTACAGCGGTAGAGGAGTGGCCCGTACCTACAACTGTCAAACAGGTACGGGGCTTTTTGGGACTTTGCTCCTACTACCGGCGCTTCATGGCAAACTTTGCGGAGATAGCCAGGCCCCTTCACCGGTTGACGGAGAAGGGGTTGAGATTTAATTGGACAGGGGAGTGCCAGGAGGCCTTCCTCAAATTAAAGGGGTGTTTGACATCCACACCCGTTTTAGCATACCCCACAGATGACGGGATGTATACCCTGGACACGGATGCAAGCCAGGAAGGATTGGGAGCAGTCTTGTCTCAGATACAGGGGGGCGTGGAAAGAGTGATCGCGTATTACAATCGGGCCATGAGTAGGCCCGAACGAAATTATTGTGTAACTCGCAAGGAGCTATTGGCTACGCTGTCTGCGCTGAGCCATTTCCACCCGTACTTGTACGGGAGAAATTTTTTGGCTCGAACTGACCATTCCTCCTTGCAATGGCTCTTACAGTTCAAGGAACCGGAAGGCCAGATTGCAATGTGGTTGGAAAAGTTGCAGCAGTACGATTTCAGTGTGGTCCATAGAGCCGGTAAGGCTCATGGGAATGCCGATGCGCTCTCTCGACGCCCCTGTCTGGGAGAAAACTGCAGATATTGCACGAGACATGAGGAGAGGGACCAATTGGCAGACACCTCCCCGAAACTCCCAGTCCGTGCGGCCCGGGTGGTAGGCCAAACTTTGCCACTAACCGCGGGAGAGGAATTTGGTGGATTGGCATGGAGCAAGGCCCAGCGGGAAGACCCTGTGATAGGGCCAGCGTACAAATGGGTCCAGGAAAACAGGAGGCCCAGTGGGGAGGAGATCGCCCCATTCGGAGAGCGAACAAAAGCATACTGGGCTCAGTGGAGGACCCCAGAAATGAGGGACAACATCTTATATCGCAAGTGGGTGGAGATTCCTTCCGAACAAACTTCTTGGCTGGTGATAGTCCCTGATGGGTTTAAGACCCAAATTTTGAAACAGGTGCACGGTACCCATGCCGGCGGCCATTTGGGCAGGACCAAAACAAAATCTCGGGTCCGCCGGCGGTTCTATTGGGTTAACATGGGGCGAGATGTACAGAACTGGTGTCGAGCATGCGACGCCTGTACTGCGAAAAAGGGACCGCCACAGAGGATGAGGGCCGCACTCCAACTACATCAGGTTGGGCCCCCTTTGAGCGAGTGGCCATGGACATTTTGGGACCACTGCCCCCCCCACTCGCCAGGGTACTAAGTACATCCTCGTAATTATGGACTATTTCACCAAATGGCCGGAGACCTTTGCCCTCCCCCACCAGGAAGCAGGGGTCGTGGCAAAGACCTTCGGAGAAGGATTTACATGCCGGTATGGGATTCCGCAGGAGCTGCACACGGACCAGGGACGAAATTTTGAGAGCGAATTACTAAAGGACGTGTGCAGACTCCTAGAAATTTGAAAGACACAGACAACGCCCCTGAGACCACAGTCTGATGGCATGGTGGAGAGGTTCAACAGGACCCTGGTCCAACAGTTGGCCCTCTTCACCGCCACTAACCAAGGAGGACTGGGACAAACATCTCCCGTACCTCCTGATGGCCTATCGCGCGTCCCAGCACGGGTCTACCGCGTGTAGTCTGGCGCTGTTGATGTATGGACGGGAGCTGAGAAGCCCCGTCGATTTATTGTGCGGTCCGACGCCTGAGCAGCTTGATAGGCCCCCGGGGGAGGGCTATGCCCGTCGGTTGGAGGAAGGCATGGAGAAGGTCCATGCGTTCGCACGACACCAGCTCCAACAGACGGGCATAAAGATGAAGCGCAGGTACGACCACCGGAGCCAGGTGAGGCAATACCCACCGGGGGCGAAGATTTGGTTCTTTAACCCCCGGCGGAGGAAGGGCAGATGCCCGAAGCTCACCTCACCTTGGAAGGGCCCGGAGGTCGTCCTGGCGCAAATCAGTGATGTGGTCCTAAAAATTAAAATGGGACCACGGGCACTTCCCCCGATCGTCCACGCGGACCGCCTGAGACCTTACAAGGGCGACCTCACTCCCTCATGGATATGTCTTGCTGGAGGAGTCGGTGCTGGAACAGGCGCTCCCGCAGAGGCACAAGGCTCACAGAGCCTTGCAACGAGTTCACGAGCCTGGTAGGGAGGGATGAAATCCCCCCTGCAAATAAGGATATGGGGACAGTGACAGACGGTGAGTGTGTAGAGGGGAAGTAGCTTAAGGCCCGGTCACACCTTGACGTTTTAGCCAACGTATGCCGATTTTTGAATTTTTTTTCTAAAACGCTGGCACACGTTGAATACGTTATGGGTAAGTTTTGATAACATTGAGAGCACGCTGAAAACCACTGCCATACGGCGTTGTACGTTGGCTTTAAACGTTGTACTTTTTGGTTGTCCTCAAATTTTTTCATGCTTGAAATTTCACGACGTATGCCGGCGTATGACTCACACGTTCCGCTACGCTGGCCACAAGTTGTATGCACGGTCTGCGATCGTTGACAGACGTCAACACATGCTACTTGTAAGTTAATCATAAGTTGAGACACGCCGAGGTAATGTTTAGCGACTTATTTCTAACCTATGATTAACGTGTTGTTGGCACGTTACGCGATCGTTGCCACACATCGACAGACGTTACTTTTAAGTTACTCATAGGCTGAAAGACGTCGGTATAATGGATCGTCCTTGCGTCAGCGTCCATGGCCACGGCCAGGACACTTATTTGCAGCATTCTTCAAACTTTTCTTCGGCATGACGAGGATGTTCACACTTCGATGTCTAGCTTGGCTATGATTCCAATTGTCCATCGGCAGTGTCTATTTAAAATAGTCGAGTTTGAGCGTTTTAACACGTTCAGAAGAAACGCTTCAAATTTCAAAACCCCAGCGTCAAAAAACAAAGGCGAGTGACAGCAATTTAAATCGTTCATTGTAAACAATGAAAATAGCTGAGTGGTACCGTTTAAAAGTCGTTGAGTGCAAAAAAAATCCAATTGTTGAGCGCAAGCGTCGACTTTCAATAGTGGAGATGCAGCCATTTAAATCGTTGAGTGGCAGCCTATGAATAGCAAACCCTACGTCACCGGCAAAGATAAACTGCCGCACGATATGGATAAGTTAGGCTATCGTTGGGCATAGTTTGTGAACACCGGCTTCACGATAATTATTCGTTGGTATACCGTATCTATAAGTAATCAAAGCGCTCTATGCACATTATTAGTTCATTGTGCATTTGTCCAACCCGTTATGAATAGACCTAAATCGTAAAAACAAGCCATAGCTCATTGTTGAAAAAGTCCCATAAAAAATTAGCCGCGAAGAACTTCGAACAATGGTGAAAAGATGTCTCCTACCCGTGGACACGCGGACGCAAGGACGATCCATCATAACCCACACCCTCCCCCTCACACTCACCTACTACTGCCAACATGAACAAACTACTACTAATACTAATACTAATACTAATACTAATACTGATACTGATACTGCTGACATGGACATCGACTCAAAAAGGACTCGAAAACACTGTTGGGTTCCCCTTTTATGAGCAGCATTTTTATTTACCAATTCCCAAAACCGCTGGGAACACGTCTTTATATGGCAGTTGTATGCTAGAAACACGTTCATTTATTTTTTTTTGTCGACCGGAAGACGTCATTGGAATACGTCTACATACGTCGATGTGTGTTGGGACTACGTAAAGAATTGGTTCAAAGCACGTCAAACATAAGTTAGAAATAAGTTTCGCGTAAAAAAGACATTACCGCGACATGTTTCGACTTATGAGTAGCTTATAAGTAACGTTTGTGGACGTGTGTAAGCGTCCACATATCGTGTGTAAAACTTATCCCCATCGCATGCGGAACATGTGTCATACGCCGAGTACGTCGTAAAATTTTGAACATGTTTAAAATTTCTTGACGTACTGTACTTACTACGACGTAAGATAGCGTACTTTAGCGTTGTACTCACGTATACCAAACTTACTCATACCATATTTGACGTGCCCCAACGTTTTAGACACATTTTTCTAAGGTCGGCATACGCTGGCAAGATCGCCAAGGTGTGACCGCGATGTTGACACTTCCATTTCTACGGCAGTTATGATTCGAATCGTTGTGCGTCAGCCTTTTAATAGGCTACGTCACGACATCGGCGGCGATGCGTGCAGCGCGATATGCCTAAGTTAGACTATCGTTGGGCATCGGTTGTGTAGGCCGACAACAGGTTCAGCATTCGTTGGTATAAGTTATCTATAACACAACGAAATGTTCTGTCTCCGTTACCAATGCGTTATACATAAGACCAAGTCGCTATGAATACGTCCGAATCTTTAAAAAAAAAACATCAAAAGTTCAACGTAAGCCAGCGTTTTACATAAATTTTAATACGTTGCCATCGCTGGCTAAAACGTCAAGGTGTGATCGGGCTTTTAGCTACGTAGTGTTATATGGAACGTGCTGTAGTGTAAGGGACGACGTGGGAGCACGAGTCAGTTCGGGGAAGTAGTCAGAAGGATGGCTGAGTTCAGCGATGTGTGAGTTGAAGTGTGAAGTGGAAACATGTGCTTGGTGGGTGAGTGAGGCCAGTGGGTCTGTGTGAATGGAGCGAATGGGGAATGCCTGGTGCGATGAGTGATTGGGGGGGGGGGGGAGGAATGATTCCCGTCCAAGGGACCCCAGGGTCAGTGTAAAATGAGTTAGTTGGAGTAGTCAAATTAACAAAAATGGAGGTTGTTTTGCTGTTGGTGGGAGTGTAGGCTTGATACCCATTTGGAGGGGTGCAGGAGCCCTGGTGACGGGCTGGAAGCGTGGCTGCGAAAGGTGAGTATCGCCGAGTGGGTACCCCGGGCACCAGGCTAGTCGGCCGTAGTAGGCCAAGGGCGCATGGGGGGCCGGGATAGCGTCGTGGTCACGGGTGCGCCCGCATGATGCGGGGGCCCGGGGCGCCATTTGCCGCGTGGGCAGTGTTGTGGGCACGGGTGACCCTCGGAAAGGGGCCCGGGAAGCCAGCCTGCCACGTAAGCGTTTCAGGAGAGTCGTCATGGAGGGCACTCCCCGGTGTTTAGGGAGCTGGTAGGCTCGGAGGCAGTGTAGTGCCCAGGGTGCCATAGCTGGAGAAACGGCAGAGCGTCGTGCCTGCCGAGGGAGCCAGGTGTCCCAGCCATGAGACAGTGTGAGGGCACGGAAGGAAAATTGGGGGGCGAGCCCCGAAATTGTGAGGACACCAACACAGGCGACGGGAATCTGGGTTGATAGAACCAATGGTTTAAGTGAGAGGCGCTTGTTGAAAGCCCTGGGGTAGTTTAAAGGTTAATGGTTAGGGTAGATTAGGAAGTGTACCCCTCTGCACCATCCATCCCTTCGCTCTTGTTGTGGGCCGCTGGACCCACTTTGTGTTATAGATCGCTGAAGTCTGTGGAGGCCATCCTGAGGCTTCGTTGGGCCTCGGCACATGACGCGAGCTCTCCCTCATTCCCCTCCGGGAAGGGAACGTAAGGGTTGGGAGTAGGCTAGGTGACGAGATAGGTTAGCCGAACAAGGACAGTAAAGGGGGTTAGGGGACGATTTGTAGTGGGGAAGTAAAAATAAAAACAACAAAAAAATAAGTTGGGACTAAATTGGGTTTTACAAATTAAGGGAGTGGGTATAGACAGTGGCAGGCAAAGGCGATAGGTGGGAGGGAGACAATAGATAGGTCGGAGCCTGTTTTTTGAGTGGCCAGCACCACCGCACTCCCTCCACCAACCTCCACTGACAGGCAAAGGCCGGCCAACTTCATCGGCAGCTGTGTTTTGCTGCGAGGCCTGTACCGGTGGGATCGTCTGCAGCTGTTTTCTGCAAGGCCTGTGCCGTTCGGATCGTCTGCTGGCTGTGTTTGCCTGCAACGGCTTTGTTCTGCAGGCTGTGGTTGCCTGCTGCCTTTGCCTTGCCATGCCCACTGCCCTCATCTACCTTTTGCCCTGTTCAATTTTGCTTTGCCCCCCACCCCCCTTGTTCATTGCCATGTGCGCCAGGATCATCGCAACAGTTTGCAAGCTGCAGGGACTGCCCTGTAGGCAACCGCATCACGGGACTGCATTGGCGGCCCGTGCAACCTTGTTTGCTGCATCAGATCGTCGCGCGTACTGCAGGGACTGCCCTGTAGGTAGCCGCATCACCGGACCGCATTGGCGGCCCGTGCAACGTTGTTTGCTGCGTCAGATTGTCGCGCGTACTGCAGGGACTGCCCTGTAGGCAGCCGCACCAGGAGACTGCATTTGCGCAGCCCATGCGCCGTTGTTCGCTGCGCCCATTTAAAAGGGGGAGGCCTAGGACTGCGTGTGAGCAGCCGGCCACGTTCCCTGCCACCTGCATTGCATGAGCCAGAGACTGCATGCGAGCAGCCTGGCTCCCTGCTAACTGCTTTTCTCTTTGCAGAGTCCATTGATCCTGGGCCATAGTTTAGTGTAAATTTTGTAAGTTAAGGTTAAGTTGTACTGTAAATATGAGTGCGCCCCCAGCATGTATGTCTAGCGCCGGCAATTTTATTTAAGTCGTCCAGATGAGTGGGTTTGTTTAGTTAGTTACTCAGCTCTCAGGTTATTAATTTTGGGGACACGAATACCATGAATGTCGTACTCAGGCACCCGCAGGTAAAACTTACTTGGGGAGAACTACACATGATGGCACACAAAAATTTGACGACTCGGGACGAGTCTGTAAAAAGGGGAGGGGGTAGTGTTATGGCTGTGGAAATTCGCATTTCACCATGAAGGGCCCGTAGGTGAGATATCTCGAAATACATGTGTAGTTAGCCCAAACCCGTTGTATAGAGGGAATTTATGTGATTCATCCGGGCTGTGACGCTTTGAGTAAGTCGTTTTTCTGTTCTATCTGTATTTTGAACCAACCACGTCTCAACCGCCATCACACAACAACCACCACGCCAGCCATCGTCACCAACTGCAACCACGCTCCAACCCTCGGACAACAACAACGCCAACAGCCACAACCTTTACCTTCACAACTCAATCCCACATCATCGCATCACCGCCATTCCCAAACAGCACCATAACCATCAAACCACCACCGAAAACCCTCCACCACCTTCGCCTCTCTCCTTCTGCGGCCATTCCCGCACCACCTGTGAACACTGAGCATCGGGCTGTCTCGGGCCCGTTTGGCGATTGGTGCCGAACGCACCGAGTCGCAAGTGCAAATAGCGGCCTTTCCGAGGGAGAATTCAGATCAAGAACGCTACACGCCCACTTCCCCTCCGCCCTATTAGCAAGCGCGGAGCGGCTTGGCCCCGCCTCCAGGTGCGTCTGTGTGAAATCGATATATGCAAATTCTAGGATCAGGGGAGATTCACGCCCCCTTTCTTCCGACCAATGGGCGAGTGTGGCTCCGCCCCCGAGGTCATCCTGATCCGGTTATTTGCATATTAACTGCTTCTGCCGGCCTATAAGAAGGCGAGCGCAAGGCGAATGAAGTCAGTCGAGTCGGGTGGAGAGTCAGTCGAGTCGGGTGGAGAGTCAGTCGAGTCGGGTGGCAAAGTGATCGGTGTGTCTTCGAGTTGGGTTCTGGAGTCGGCTGAGAAGAGTTGCGGGAAGAGGCAAAGGAGCTCGGGTCCGAGGCGAGAAGGACGGCGGTCGGCGATGAGGCTGCGGTGTGGGATCGCTCATCGCGGGACCCAAGCCAGCCAGCCATCTCCCTCCCCCAGGGCATCAACAATTCCCTCTTTCCCCCGCGCTGAGATAGTGCAAAAAGGGGGCCCCGTTCCCACCCCACTCCAAACGTCGTGCCAACGAGAGCCGCCAAGGAGCACGGAGTCGGGGCACAGCCACGCGGCAACATCTGCGGCTCGTCCGCCAACGTGTCACGAGGATGTGGGTCGGACCCCCCCCCCACCTGGTCTCGCGGACCTGGCCGCTCCTCCAGGTCACGCGCACAATTGGCCGACAGGCCTGTCTGCCCCCTTGACTATGAGGGTGGCTTCTTTCCTTTACTTTTGAGTAAATGTGTGTTGGTGCCGTCTGTAAAGTAGAACTGTATAAGTGTTGCCGTGTGTGCGCGTAGTCAGTCGTAACTCTGCATCGTTGTTGCTTTTGTTTTGGTTGCTATATGTGCATTTTGACTGTTTGGTTGTATATGTGTGCTTTCCGTGTGCCGAGAAATAAATGTGCTTTGTGTGAACTGTTTTCCCCTTTCGCTTCGTCTTTTCTTTATTGACCCTCCATCCTGCTTCACGTAAAGGGTTCGTAGTGGGCTTAATATGGCCGATAACACTGGTCAACAACAAATTTGTTGTCTGCATTTTTTAAGCTGATTTAGGACGAATCTGATGCGCTGAATCCAAAACTCACATTGGTTTTGTTCAATCAGGTCAAGTTTTTGAGATATGGCCACATGTCGTTTTTTACATTTTTGTTCACATGTACGCATGTGTGGAGCATTTTAGAAGAAGTTGGTGGGGGTAAAATGTCATGTCAAATAATTGTTTTGATTGGAAATAATTATTTTAATGACAAGAAGTATTCAGGTACGATAGTTCTGGGTGATTATGTCGAAAAGGGATCATTTTGAAGTCATAAAACCTCAAAATCTTCCAAAAATTGGTGAGGCAAAGCATAAAGTTCGTGGATCAAAACTAAAGTTAATGGGGCAGATTTTGTAATAATGTGATACAAAAAAGTTGTATTTCTTGAAATAACGAACTCTGAAGAATGTACAATACCTACATGCGCCAATTTATGACATGCGCTTCTGCTCAAGCTTGGAGTGCCACAGTACGAACCCAAAGATTGGAGACTGTTCATTGACAGCAGCAAGCGATCACTGAAATGTGTTCTGCTATACAACGGCAACCAGTTTGCCTCTGTACCCATCGCTCACTCGACTACACTGAAGGAGAAGTATGAAGCGGTGAAGTACGTGCTGGAGAAAATTGGTTATGATCAGCATAAGTGGTTTATTTGTGTTGACCTGAAGATGGTGAACTTTTTGTTGGGACAACAGTCTGGCTTCACCAAGTACCCATGTTTTCTGTGCATGTGGGATAGTAGGGACCGTGCTCAGCATTACACGAAGAAGGACTGGCCTGTGCGGGAGGAATTGGTGCCATGCAAAGAAAGGAACGTCATCAACGACCCTCTGGTGGACAGAGACAGAATACTCTTCCCACCGCTGCACATCAAGCTCGGCTTAATCAAGCAGTTCACCAAGGCTCTGGACAAAGATGGTGACTGCTTCACTTACTTGTGCCAGGCTTTTCCAGGATTGACCATGGAGAAGTTGAAAGCTGGCATCTTTGATGGTTCTCAGATCCGTCAGCTCATCAGAGATCCAGAGTTCAAAAACTCAATGAACGAAGTGGAACTGGAAGCGTGGAAGACATTTGTTTTGGTAGTGAAGAACTTTCTTGGCAACAATAAGGCCAGAAACTACGCAGAACTTGTCAACAACATGCTGACTGCTTTCAGAAACCTGGGCTGCAACATGAGCATCAAGATGCACTACCTATTTTCACATATGAACCGGTTTCCTGAGAACCTGGGTTCAATGAGTGACGAGCAGGGGGAGAGATTCCATCAGGACATGAAGGAGATGGAGACCAGGTATCAGGGTCGCTGGGACGCAGTCATGATGGCTGACTACTGTTGGAATCTGAAGAGAGACCCCCCTGCCGCTGAACATTCCAGGAGTTCGAAGAAACGGAAGTTCAAGCCCTGAAGTTTGAACAGTGGTGACGCAACATGCAATTTACTTGTACTTACCTTTATCAATGCCCACCATTCAGATGACAGTAATCGATGTTTCTATCATGTAATCAATAAATGTTGTTGGCAAAACATTTTTTTTCTTAAAAACATGTTTAGGATGATATGTGTTGACAAAAATCAGCTGATAATGCCACAAAAATGTAATTGATTTTGTCACAAGATCTGATTTTTTCAAATCAACTTAGCACAAAAACCTGACCTGATGGAGAGAAACGGATGCCATTTCCTGATTCAGCAGTGCCAGAATACCCTAATTCACTTGTAGAAATCTAGACAACATTCAGAAAGTAAAAAATTGTTGACCAGTGTAATTAATCGGAACCATCGAGGCCGACGATAACACCGCTCGGTTATCACTGTAGCACGGAACAGACCGCTTAAGCGGTTCGTGTCTGGAGTTGACCTGCGGCGAGGTACGATCGCCCGGTTTACCATCCGCGTGGGTACTTAGGTAGGTCGAGTTTGGCGAACAACCCTATCCTACGTGGGTGGCCGATTGGCACAATTGTGGTGAGGTCGAAAGGCCCACCCGTGACTGGCTCCGGGCGATAGTTCCCAGAGGGTCACGACTGAATTGTCCGTCCGGTGGGCGACGTGGTCGCGATTCGAGTGACGCAGCTATTCGCACGCCGGCGGGCGCGAATTCGCATTTTACAACAATATACTTTAACATGGTATGCGTTTAAAACATGGGAATTCTGACGGATTTTTTTGAAGCATAGTCGAGTCTTAAAGGGTCTCCAGGATTTACAGAGTCTTAGGGGTCTTTGGGTCCTCTGGGATTTTTGGGCCCTTGGGACATTTTGGGTCCGTGGGAACTTCTTGGTACTTTTGGGTCCTCAAACTTTTTGGGATTTTGGGTCCTCGGGAAGTTTTGGGACTTTGGGTCCTCAAAGTTCGAAGGGGTCTCAGCAGTGTAAAGGGTCAAACGGTAAATTCCAATAGTGCATAATTAATGAACAGATGTAGGTAATTGATAAACAAAAAGTATGACACGCACGCACACACATACACCTCATCCATTTATAGTACATACATATTCAAGGGACGGGCAGCCTGGTGATGGCTTAGTGGTTAGGGTGGCGGCTTGGGATCCTGGGGTCCTGAGTTCAAGCCACATTGGCCGCTGAATTAAAAAAAAATACACCAGGAGGTTGACTCAGCTTGTCATCCTTCCGAGGTCGGCAAAATGAGCACCAGTGCACTGGTAAGGGGGACACTGCATCAGCGGCATAGCTGTGTCTCAACCAATGATGCAACCATCAGCCACAGGCTGCACTCGATAGAGAGAAGGGACGGGCATGGCGTGGCAAATGTGAGTAGGAATGTAACGTACACCACTTACCGTGGGAGATAGCTTTTGCTTACCGCAGCAAAAAAGACGGTGAACGTATTATTTATTTAGTTAGGTTCTAATTGTGCATGGAGTCAGGCCAGCTGTGCAGTGAGCCAATGGGTAGAAGACACACCTCGACCAATTTGCTGTGCTGTCCTTTGGCCGTGTTATATGTCATGTTATATCTGTTAACCAATGAGATCGCATATAAATTAAAAAGCCAGAAAAGTGATCTTGAAAGGCTCAGATGGTGGATGAAAATACCCTCAGGACAATCACCGGATCGGACTTGGTCTGTGTGCCAAATTTACTGGCTGTCGGTCCAGCAGTCCATGCAAAAAACGCAGACAGACAGACAGACAGACAGACAGAGACAGAGACAGAAACATCAGATGAATCTTATTTATTAGATTGTTGCTTTCCAAGAAAATCTCAAATAAAACTAGAACTACGTTGTCAATGGCACACCATCGCATATTCTCGCGCACACTGCTTTGTCTCATTAACGCTAGGTGAAATTTTATATTGCAAAATGGATTGACTATTCTTTTCTATTTGATGTGCTTTATGACCAAAGACTTACTATGTTTACTAAATCAGAAGTCATTGCAAGCATGTCAACATTTCATGAAACATTAATTTATCACTGTCCAGCAATATAGAACTGTGCATCAACTTAATCATAGGAATGAACTGTGTATAATATTAATTATAATTATTCATAATCGATTAGATAAATACAGTAAAACCTGTGACTGTTTGTCACTCATGGGGGCCACATAAGTCAGTTATTTATAAAAGAATTTACTATGTACAATGGTAAATACACTTAAAAAAAAACAGCCCCCATGACCCCACCCCCTCTGGCCCGGCCCCTAGGGGTCATATCAAAAATCTTACAGTGGTGTGCACTTCCCCATACATATATCTACTTTGTCCCAAAGTTTCAAGTTCCTATCTCAAACGGTGTAGGAGGAACTATTTTGACCCCCTACCGCTAAGCACCCCCTACCCCCCAAACACCCTCTGATCATCATGTGTTTAAAAAAATATGTTGTTAAATGTATAACTCATGAATATGTTTGATTAAAAAAAGCTATAAGACTATTTTTTTTTTAAATCGACCCCCATGACCCCACCCCCTCTGGCCCGGCCCCTAGGGGTCATATCAAAAATCTGAAAGTGTTGTGCACTTCCCCATACATATATCTACTATGTCCCAAAGTTTCAAGTTCCTATTTCAAACGGTGTAGGAGGAGTTACAGGGTAAGACAGACGGACGTACGGACGGACGGTGGACGGTGGAGACAATCACAATATTCCCGCTTTTCTTCGAAAGCGCGGGAATAAAACGGTAAATACAAATTATTGCTCGACTTGACCAGTTCTATTTAATCCATTGCAGGATGAAGGCCTCGATCATCATGATCCATTCTGTTCAACACAATTTGAGGCAATTCTCCTCCAATAAATTTTTCAATTCAATTTCTCGATCTGATCTTCGATCGACCTCTGCTTCTTCCAGGGTCTTTTCTCGATTGCCAGTTTGCAATTCTTGTTGTGCACTGGTTGTTCCTTCTTGATAAGTGTCCAGCCCAAGTCCACTTGAGTTATCTGATTGACATTTTTGTCATTAACATTTCTCCTATTGACGTCAAATAGATTCAGTCACTCACATGACGGTTCATATTGAAGGATTTAGACCTCCGATTCTCTACATAGATGTAATCTACCACCAATACAATTTCAAAATGTACCTGCTTATGTGCATGGTCATACGAGTTGATGTGGTTGTCAAACTCCTGGTGCTTGTAATACTGTTTATCACAGAGCTCGCAGTAGAAGTTTGCTTTCAGGTCTTCCAGAGCCTTTGCTATGGCTGCTTCTTTTTCTGCAAAGTCCTGTTTGAGACAAAGGACAAGTATGATTGCATGACTTTGTAAATCAGCAAAAAGCATTGTGCATAAATGATTTTCATTTCGTTTTTGTGTGTTCGAACATTTATGTTTCCAAACGACTAAAAACACAATGATGTGTAATTATCAATAAAATAAATAAAACAAGGAAATACTGTAGTCAATAAATGGACCACAAAATTAAATATGCAATGTAAGAAGAAAAAGCGAAAGATTTCAAAGGCTTGCACCTTAGAACAACAAAACGATTACTTGGCTTTTATATGGAAGGAAAACTGAACATAACTGGTCATGCCTTTGTAATTAAAAAGTCAAAAGGCACAGATAAACTACTGGGCCAAACTCAAGCAGTCATAAAACCAAGTTGACATTTTGTACTTTGCAGAATATTTGGTCAGTGCTCATAAATCTCATTAATAATTGCATCTTGTGAGTATTTTTCTTTCATGGCATCCTGCATCATTAGAGTAACTCAAAAAGGTCATCGAGCACAAACATTTTGTTCGAGAGCATGCAGTCAGCTAGACTGGAATGTTCGTTTGAACCAGCCTGCAACTGACTATATTATACAACTTGCAGGTAGAAACAAAATAGACTTTTGCAATTCCCCCCCCCCCCCAAAAAAAAAAATAAATAAATAGAGAAACAAACTATGTCTATGCGATGTCACTGTGGTCAATCAAAGACATGCACAGCAATGTGGTGTCCTCAAAGCAATGATTAGCCATTTTAAACAAAATGAATAATCGACATGTCAAGTTTGCAGTACAGTACAATTAAGCAAAGTAAACTCCTTTGTGTTAGACATCTGTAAGTATTATCTACCCTTCTTTTTTAATGCAACACCTTAACCAAAATGTACACAGTAAAGTGTATGTAGTTTTCTCATCAAAACGAAAATAATGAACAGTTTGAATTGCAGTTCAGGAGTCGGGGGGGGGGGGGGTACACATTGCATTGCCACTTTCATCCAACAAAACTTTGATCAACCATGAAACTCGTGTGGTATCAGCAATAAAATTAAACAATTATCTCCTTCAAATCATTTACTATTACTAAAACAAGTATTACTAAAATATTACTCAAAGCAGGAGGTACATTCTCAAAGTTTGTCAGTCCCCCAATGGCAACAAGTTGGTGGGCTATTTTTCTCAAGCTTTATATCTGACCTCGGTTCTCAGACAACTGCCATCTCGAAGCCAACCCAGGTTGCATGCAATCCTCAAGAAACCCTCACCTGCTCACCCTTCCGAAATCCACACTGGTTCCCTACCCTGCATTCATTCGATCCCCTTATTCTCCCGATTTTTGAATGTCTTGACTTCAGTTTTTCAGATGTGCTGCTCATCACCACTCATGCACTCACCCATACACCTACACGATATTTTCTTCACGTGCTGATTCTTTTGCATTCCATTCTTCTTCAGGCTACTGCTCCTTGTTTTTGTGGTATTCCTCCTTTCCTCATTCCGATCCCCTTGTAAATAAGTAACAATATTAATAATAAATAATAATAATAACTATAAGGGAACTCGGTAGAGCGCATACCTCCATCACACAATCCCTGATCCACGAGAACATATCGGGCCCAATACATTTTTGAAATATTATGCCACACACCCAACCTGTCCAACAACTTTCACCGGAACAAGTCCACAACTTATTGAGATATGTGCACTATATCATTTTTGGCCCAATCTCTCAATGGTGAAGAATCACTTCAAAAATTCTCGAAGTCGGATCCGGAACCGGATCTTCACCAAAATCTAATCAGTTCGTCCTTGTCACACACCCAACCTGTCCACAAAATTTAATCTTAATCCGTTCACAACTTTTTGAGATATCTTGTCCACAGACAAACAAACAAATGAAATTGCTGGTTGAGCAAGGAATTACCGGAATAACTTTGTTATATCTTCATGATCTCTGAAAAAACAAAAACCTGGAAATCAATTTGGTTTATATAAGTCCATAGTGCCACTGTTTAATGACTTATAGCACTTAGTTTGGTCATGATCATAACTTGGAAGTCAATCGGACTTGAAATGGCGTTTTTATCGCAATTTGAAAGTTTTGACCCGAACCCCCTGACATTCGACCCCCGACCGCTAAGAAGGGTGTTGGTGTGACACCCCAATGAGACATATGGTTGGATGCAGTATTGGAAGATGCACATTTTGGATTTGGTTTGAAGTCGATACGACCATTTTAGCGGACGTTATTGCAAAAATAAGAATTTCGGTTTTTCGGTGACCTTGACCTTGACCTTTGACCTAGATTCACCAAAAACGACAAGTGTCTAAGTTGGACCATGGCCGACGTCTGTACCCAGTTTGGTCATGATCGCTGAAACGGTGTGGCTGCTACAGGGTAAACAAACACACAAACAAACATACAGACAGACACAGAATGACACACACAACCGACAAACATAATTGCCGAAATCCGAAGGATTCCGGCAATTAACAAACAGACAGAAAGGGGTGAAAACATAACCTCCTTCACCTTCGGTGGTGGTGGTGGAAATAATCTATATATACATATTTAATAAGCTAATGCTGTCTGTCTGTCTGTCTTACCCTGAAACATGGAAAAGCCCCTCGGAGAGAAAAAAAAATTCATTAAAAGTTGCTGTAAATGAATCCGTATCTGAGGGGAAATTATCATTTTTATCAGACTAAAAAGAAAAAAGAAAAAAAAGAAAAAGGCATCTGGCCAGTGTCGAGACAACAGACCATTGCCTCAATTGCTCCTGAATTGTTTTTTTGTTAAGAAATATATGTTATTTTAACTTTTACAAGTTTTTACCATTTTGAGTTATTTTAACCAATACAAGAATAAAAGGCTCCCTTTTTTACATTGTGGTATTTTTTACCACGGGCTTCTGCAAGCAACAGCAATAATGATAATAATAGAACACCTGACAGAATCGAGCCAAGTGTTATGGTTGTAAACATTGAGAGAAGGAAACAATAAAAACAAGAGTGCGTCACCCAGTGGACAAAGAAAAAACAAAAAAGCAAAGAAAACAGGAATAAAATTCTTATTCTTCTTCTTAACACCCACAATTAACCCTCCCTGTGGAACACCAGTACAGCAGTTTATAGCTGGGCCAATATGTATTGTTGCGAATTCGCGCCCGCCGGCGTGCGAACGGCCGCGTAACTCGAATCGCGGCACGTCGCCCACCGGACGGACAATTTTGCCATGACCTTCTTGGACCAACGCTGGGAGCTAGTCACGGGTGGGCCTTTCGACCTCACCACAATCGTGCCAATCGGCCACCCGCGTAGGATAGGGTTGTTCACCAAACTCGACCGACCTAAGTACCCACGCGGATGGTAAACCGGGCGATCGTACCTCGCCGCAGGTCGACTCCGGACACGAGCCGCTTGGGCGGCCAGTTCCGTACTATCGGGATAACCGAGCGGTGTTATCGTCGACCTGGACGGTTCAGATTAATTACCGGGATTTGCACCCACTACGAACCCCTTACGTGATGCAAGATGGAGGGTCAATAAAGAAAAGACGAAGCGAAACGGGCACAGTGCAACAATCAAGCATTTCATTTCCCGGCACACGGAAAGCACGTATATACATACAGAATCAAAATGCACATAAAGCAAATGTAAGAGCTAAAACCGACTACGCACACACACGGCAACACTTATACAGTTTTACTTCACAGATGGCGCCAACACACATTTACATAAAAGCAAAGAAAAGAAGCCACCCTCACAGACAAGGTGGCAGACAGGCCCGTAGGCCAAATGTGCGCGTGACCTGGAGGAGCGGTCAGGTCCGCGAGACCGGGGAGGTCTTACCCGCGTCCTATTGACGCGTTGGCTGGCAAGCTGCAAATGTGGCCGCGCTGCTGTGCCCCGACTCCGTGCCCCTTGGCGGGTTTCGTTGGCACCACGTTTGGGGTGGGGTGGGAACGTGGCCCCCTTTTGCACTATCTAAGCGTGGGGGAAAGGGGGAATTGTTGATGCCCTGGGGGAGGGGAGTGGCTGGCTGGCTTGGGTCCCGCGACGAGACGAGCGATCCCCCACACCGCAACCTCGTCGCCGACCGCTGTCCTTCTTGCCTCGGACCTGAGCTCCCTTGCTTGCAGTTCCACCGCGCGCACTCAACTCCGCCAACGCACGCTCCTTGTCCCCCGAGAGCAACCTCTCGACGACACTCTCCAAGCAACTCCAAAACCCAACTCTTTTGCATTCGCCTTGCGTTCGTCTTTTTATAGGCGGCAGGAGCAGCCAATATGCAAATTTTAGGATCAGAACGCGATTGGAGGCGGGGCCACGCCGCCCCCCCCCCCCCGGTCAGCCATTGGTCGGGCAAAAATGGGCATGAACCTCTCCTGATCCTAAAATTTGCATATACGGACTTCACATACACACGCTTGGAGGCGGGGCCAAGCCGCCCCGCGCTCGCCAATTGGATGGAGGAGAAGTGAGTGTGAAGTGTTTCTGATTGGAATTTCCCCTCGGAAAGGCCGCCATTCGCCCTCGCGGCTCGGTGCGTTCGGCACCAATCGCCGAACGGGCCCGAGACAGCCCAACGTTCAGTGTTCACAGGTGGTGCGGTTGTTGGTTGTGAAGGAGAGAGGTGAAGGTGGTGGAGGGTTTTTGGTGGTGGTTTGATGGTTATGGTGCCGTTTGGGAATTGCGGTGAAGCGGTGTTTGCGGGAAGGAGTTGTGAAGGTAAGGGTAATGGCTGTTTGCTTTGTTGGCGGCTTAATGGTCGAAAATAACAATAGAGAAAGAAAAAATGGCTAACTCAAAGCATCGCAGCCCGGATGAATCACATAAAGTCCCTCTATACAATGGGTTTGGGCTAACTACACATGTACCTATCGAGATATCTCAACTGAGGATCCTTTATGGTGTAATGCGAATTTCCACAGCCGTAACAGTATTAAAAACCAAGCCGGACAGCTTCGAGGTGAGTGTGCGTATCTAGGCCATCCTACCCCCCAGAAGTAAAATCCGATGAACAATAATACTTCGCATTTGGAAAGTCTCATCAAAGTCACAATGAATGTCTGCTGTGGATAAAGCATGGCTGTAACAAGCTCAAAGTGGGTTGCTTCGTTCAGAGCTCTCAGCTGAACCGATTGCTCATTATACAGGTTCAAACCGCATTTCTGATACTTTACAGTGCCTTCAGAAAGTATTCACACCGCATTTATTTTATCACATTTTGTTGCTACAGCCTGAATTTAAAATAGATTTAAATTTAATTTTGTTGTCACCAATGTACACAAAATACCCCATATAATGACAACGTGAAAACATGTCTTCAGAAATTTTAACAAATTAATGAAAATTTAAAAAGCGGAAATGTCTTGCATCAATAAGTATGCTGACCCCTGAATAAATACTTTGTATAAGTGTCATTGGCAGTGATTACAGATTTCTGTTTTCTTGGGTATGTCTGTATCAGCTTTGCACATCTGGATTTGAGGATTTTCTCCCATTCTTCCTTGCAGATTTGCTCAAGCTCTGTCAAGTTGAATGGGGAGCGTCGGTGAACAGCAATCTTCAAGTCTTTCCACAAATTCTCAATGGGATTCAAGTCTGGGCTCTTGCTGGGACACGTAAGAACTTTCACGTTCATGTTCTGATGCCATTCCAGTGTTGCTTTGGCTGTATGCTTGGGGTCATTGTGCTGTTGGAAAGTAAATCTTTGCTAAGGTTTTTTGCACTCTGAAGCAGGTTCTCCTCAAGGATTTACCTGTATTTGGCTCCATTCATTGTTCCCGTTATCCTCAAAAGTCTCCCAGTCCCTGCTGCTGAAAAGCATCTCCATAGCATGATGCTGCCACCACCATGCATCACGGTAGGGATGGTGGTAGATGGGTGATGAGGTGTGCTCCGTTTCCACCAGATATAGCGCTTTGCATTCAGGTCAGAGTTCAATTTTCGTCTCATCAGACCACAGAATATTGTCGTGTCCAGGGGGTTAGCCCCTATCTGGATGGATAGCCAAACTTCTCCTTTGGAGGCGAATAGCCGAGATTCTTGGGAGATTATGGAGCGCGTGGGACAGGAGGGCTGCGAAGGCACGTAACAGACGGAAGCACAGCACAAGGGTTTATACTCCAACCCACGACAAGTAGACAACACAGACAACTTAAATAAATATGGGGTTTAATGAAAATAAATCAAATATTTACAATGGTAAGAATTCCAAGTGTAATAATGAAAATGGAACGCGAGGTAAACTAAATCAAATTTGGAGGCGCCTCCAGAAAGACTTTAATACAAACAAGGGGACAGAATAAATAAAAGGAAAATCCCCCCTTTCTCCCGGCACTTAGCTGTGTGTCCAGAGATTCGTTTCTGAAGCTTGATGTTTGCCAAACCGCGTCATCACTGCACGGGCCAACTCGGCCAAAAATGGTGCTCAGCCGGTCTCTGGGCGGGAAACGTATAGGAGGCAATTTGGGCGGTGATACTCAACACCAGGGCTCAGAAACCGTCGTGCAGCTTCTTTCATCGATGTCACTTGCCGAAGCCGCTCCTTTGCAGAATGGTGCAGTCTTCTCCCCTGATGGCACAACACGAGGATTTGAAGCACAGTCTCACCTGACCCAACCAACAGTCAATGGCCAGTGTCTTGTTCCATCACGTGAGCAAATTCACCTCAGCACGAACCGAGAATCGTGCAGCCTTCTTCACCGTGTCGAGGGAAAGCCATCCGTAATGCCCTTCTCTTCCAACCCCCAATCCTGCCTCACCAGCTTTTGTACCGCTCCTTCTTCATGTCCCGCTCCGATCCTCATTCTCCTCTCACGTCATGCCCATTCATCCTCCACTCCAGGGGCATGGCTTGCTAGTTGTCATCTCTGGAGGGACGTTTGCTAGTTTCTTGCCTCCTTGGAAATGCCCGGCTCGGTTGTTGTTATTTTAAGGATGTGATTCTTTTTTAATCGCTGGTCTTGAAATGCAAAAACATAGGAAAAGGTCACAGGGGGCAATCACATACAGCACCCCCCCCCCCCCCCGTGGTGACACGTAACATTTAACCTCACAGTTTCCCTATTTAATTTACATTGAGATGTCTCCTACACATCCACGGACCAAGCTACTCTATACAATCCTACCTTTTCTATGAAATTCCTCCATCTACCCCACAAACATAGCAATATTTTACCTCATGCTCCGAGTCGTTCACGTGCCTTTTTTGCAAACTCCAGGCATGATGTCATGTGCCTTTTTCTCAGGAGTGGCTTCCGTCTGGCCACTCTCCCATAAAGCCTAGATTTGTGAAGTGCGGCAGAGATTGTTGGCCTTCCGGCAGGTTCTCGCATCTCAGCCACGGAACTCTGTAGTTCTGTCAGAATGGTCATTAGGTTCTTCGTCCCCTCCCTGACCAAGGTCCTTCTTGCCCAGTTGCTCAGTTTGGTTGGACGGCCAGCTCCAAGAAGAGTCTGGGTCACTCCATATTCTTTCCATTTCCTAATGATGGAACTCACTGTGCTCTTGGGAACTTTCAACACACCATAAATCGTTTTATACCCTTCCCCAAATCTATGCCTCCTCAGAATTCTATCTCGGAGTTCTACGGACAGTTCCTTGGATTTCATAATGGAGTTTTTGCTCTGACTGTCAACTGTGGGACCTTATATAGTAAGGTATGCTTCTTCGTAAATCATGTCCAATCAATTGAATTGGCCACAGGTAGAAGCCAATCAAGTTGCACAGACATCTCAAGGATGATCAAAGGAAATTAATGCGCCTGAGCTCAATTTGTAGTGTCATAGCAAAGGGATTATTTCAGCTTTAAATTTTTTTCTAAATTTGTATATATTTCTAAAAACATGTTTTCACTTTGTCATTATGGGGTATTTTGTATGGATGGGTGATAACATTTTAAAAAATTTAATCCATTTTAAATTCAGACTGTAACACAACAAAATATGACAAAAGTCAAGGGGTATGAAAACTTTCTGAAGGCACTGTATTTTGTCCATTGTCTCCTGATGGCCTTGCAATTCCCATTGAAAGAACACACTATGCACGTTTACTAATATTTGTTGTGCAGACAATACATGGTGGACAATAACCACTCTGAGCCTTCAATCAATGTAAAAATAAATAATTTATAACACAAGATAAATGCATCTGAAATAGCCAAAGGATTCCTTTTATGCACACAACTACAATGCAAGCTCAGCAGCAAGGTGATTATTTTTTTTTTTGAAGTATTTTTGGAAGTTATCACAAAAGATATCATTTTTTTCAAAGCAAACTTTGAAAGGCAAAGTTATGAAATACAGGGTGATTTTTTTAATTTCATTTGAGAACCCTAAATAAATAATTCCCATACACTAAAAACTATATCTGTTCGGAACCTAATATTTTGTGTAAATGTAGCCTCATGGTACAGAAAGACGCAACATGATCCTGGGAGTTTTCAGGTATCACGTGATTTATCACGTGACCCGGCAGTGACAGTTTACGGATTTCACTCAGTCACACCATGGCGTTCACTATGGAAGAACGCGCGTTTCTCGTCGAACATTACATCAAGAATGCATCCTTTAGGGAATGTTAAATTGCATTTACAAAGTCGCTTTGGTGGTCGTACGAAACCTTCAAAATGAGTGATATGGAAACTGGTGAAGCAGTTCAGAGAAACAGACTGCGTGAAAGTTAAAAAGCCCATGCGCCAGCCAAGTGTTGTTACACCAGAGAAAGTGAAACTGTTAGGGTCCCCAGATCTTAAGTCGCCATATTTCTTCTTGGGGGAGGGGGGATATTTGAAGGATAATCCCAATAATAATAAGCAATAATCCCAAGAAATGCTGCACTCTGTGTCAGAGAGCATGCTGTGAAGAATGAATTTGTGCCTGCAACACGGTGGTGGATACTTTCAGCACTTCATTCAAGGTAATCAATTGTGTGGATCATGTCATGTCTTTCTGTAACTTGAGGCTACATTTATGCAAATATTAGGTTCCTAACTGATACAATTTTTAGTGGATGGGAATTATTTCGGGTTTTTGAATTAAAATAAAATATAACTAATAATCACCCGCGATTATTTGGACTCCAGGAGCTATGCCAGGTCTGTGAAAAATAAAACGGTTCATTGGAGAGGGGTTGGGGAAGTGGAGTGTGCAATTAGTATGAATTTACATGCATAAAAATGATTGTTTCACATGAAATGGTTTCAATTCCATTTTCTGGGCATTAACTTTGCAAACAAGTGAGACATGGGGTTCATTTGTCAAAAATAATCAGCAACATAAATGTAGTTAATGTCCATTTCCATTTAAAAATCGAATCAAGTCTCTGGGACCAACTTGAAGCAATTAAATAAAAAACAAAAGGTGTAAAGCCAAACACCCAGAATGCAATTTGGTGTCCACAATGGGAATTGTACTGACTCGGGGAAAAAAGCACTTTGTGAAGAGGTTTGTCATGCAAAAAAAACGAGAGTTGAGGAAATCCCATTATCACTCACTGGAAAGCAGGCGGCAAAAATGCCTCGAGCAAGAGATGGTAGCTAAGCAAATGCTTCCTCGCACATTCGTTAATTTCTCTACCTGCCAATGTGAGATCACAGTGAACATGTGTGCCCAAAAGTTTTTTTGTGCATCGAGAGAGCCAGTTCCACATAAATCCATTAACACATGGCTTTGAACGGATGGCACGTGGAGGAATGGACAAGACCCGAGCCAAACAAACTAATTGCCACAGCAAAAAAGGAAACCTGGCACCCAACCCTAGGTTATTGAAATGGTGAGACCAATGAATGTGAATTTAGGATGGACATGAGTACTTCTCTGGGTCAGCTTGTAAAAAACCAACCTATCACCTTCGGATGCATTTGAGTGTATGGGGAAGGTATGCCCCCATATTCTACAGTCGCCAAATGGGTAGCTGATTTGAAGTGTGAATGTGAGTTGTGTGATGTGTTTATCGTGTTAACGAGTGTGTAGTATTATCCTTAACATGCACATCCACTTGCAACGTTCACCATTCAACGTAAAATATGCTTCTTTATTTGAAGCCGTTTTCAAAAGCGGAATAACTTCAAAGTTTCCTGAAAACTGCAAGCTTCGTTAAGCCATGGCTTGGCACACCATTTGTCCGTGCTGCCAACAAGGAAATATTAAAAGCTGGTACAGGCGAAAGCCCCATACCAGCTTGTGGAGACAGCAATGCCGAGGAAGGAAGAAAAATATCCATTTCTCCAGGAGACCATTAATTTATTAATATCTGTATTTAATCAAGTACAGTATTGATATTTGGTGTGCTTTACTGTACTTTCTCATCAGATTTTGCAATCCATATTTCATTGGTTCCGTACAATGCTACATTGGTTCCACATGATTTACACGATGTTCGTAAACCAGAGTTTATAATAAAGTATGCTGTGATGTCTGTTTCTCTTTACTTCAGGTTCCACCGCAAGTTATTTTCTTCCTTTTATAAATGTTCGCTGGGGTTCCACATGGTTAACATCGTTGAGATTGTCATGAGTCTCGACTGCTCCGTGAAACTAAAAACCCGAGAATACGTTTTCATATCATTCAGCACAAAAATTTCCGTGACTACAGAGACTCGTGTTTGCAAAATCTAGCGGAGCTGTAAATCGTTCTCTTTTTTTTTTTGTGAGAGTGATTGTGTAGGCTAAGTAAACTGGATGGTGCTTACGTAGTAGATGCATGTCACCCCACGTCAAGCTTCGCCATTATACTTCAGCATACATAACCATGTGCATTCTCTCCCTCATAATGAAGTGGGTGAAGGGAAGGGTGGGGGTAAAATTGCCATAATTACACTGAGCCAGATCTGAACTGAGTTTTTGCTCTGAAATCCCAGCACTATGGCATAGCACAAGTATCAGCATACCGAAGATACACTCCGTCTGACAAGCTTGGGTAAGAAAAAAAAGAAAGGCAAAACAACTCATGCCAATTAAAATTTTCACCCATTCTTATGAAGTCAAAAGCACATCTCATCTAATTAGCAAGTCAATCATGTCCAGCAATAAATCATGTATTTTTCTCCAATCATTTTATAAGACCACTTAAACTCAAAAACGAAAATCAGAGATGAGAAATGAATTAAATCGAACATTAAGTGTTGCACTCAAAAGTTTTGCAATCATTCCGATTAAGCAGCTCAGGCAATGAACTTTCTCCATCACTGGAAATGCGCTTATGACACCTGGCAAATCGGGTGATTTTTCTGTTTGACCTCCAAACGTTTTGGCAGATTAAATCAGTGACCACTGCTCAGGCTCAATCATGAGTCCAAACGTGCAGACGAGAGAAAAACGATCTCATATATTCGGTTTCTGATTGGAGTGCAAGGTTAGATCGACCGAGCCTCATTTTCTCCTTTTTGGGTCTGGAGAAATATGATAAAAATAATACGATACCTGAACTTGTATCAGGAAAATTAAAGTATTTGGCATCTGTTTCAGTGGTGGATAAGAGTTCACATATTTATTATTTTATGTATATGAGGTCGACCTCATCAGTAATGGATCATGAAGGAGCAAAAATGTGGATACTTTGATTCACAAAACGACATACAAGGAATTCCATAACAAGACGAGCTACCACTGTCATGACTTTTGGAAAGTCGCTTACAATCACCATTTCCCTATATTGTGATATGTAATAGAATCCGTATGCCTGGTGTTAGCTTAACGGTTAGGGTGGTAGGCTTGGGATCCTAGGGTCCTAAGTTCAAATCCTCCTCGGCTGTTGAATTCATATCAGGTGGGGTTGACTCTGCCTATCATCCTTCTGAGGTCGGCAAAATGAGTGCGAGCTTGCTGGTATCCTGTGTCGGAATGGCGACCCGTCCAGGATTGTGTCCAATAGCTAAGGAGACTGCTGAGGCAGCACCAACGCTCTGCACAGAGTACGGTCCCGATGGATGGATGGATTATAATCTAAACTACTAAGTGAAGTGTTCAAGATGTTTTTTTAATGCAATAATCCTGATAGTCGAAGAAATGGCAATGTTTTGATTCATTATTAATACACAGACAGCCACATGCATTCCCTATGCATGGAACAGTTCCATTTTTTTTTGTTTTTACTGCAGACATCTCCTCCATGCATGTTGAAAAGTTATTCTTGAAATCAGATATATCATTCTAAAAGTTAATTTTTAAAATATGAAAAAAACAACAATAGCATTACTTCGGCATCTTGAATCATTATGGGTCTTCACCAGGGGTTCTATGAGAATAGAGTCCAACAGTGATCATATAATACACCATTTTTACAAATGGTTCAAAACAGTCTGTGCGACAGGTGATTGATCATGCAGATCCAGATCATGGAATTAATCTTCTTTCTTTTCTTTTTTTTAAAACGAAGTACTTTGCAGGAGAGGAGAGAAATAAAAAGAACTGCACATCTATCTGGTGTATACGTCAAATGAGAATCCAAGGTAAGATGCAATCGACATGCTCTTTTCGCAAAAAGAAGGTTTGAGGGTTGGGGGTTGAGAGTTGGAGGATGGAGAAGGGAATGTAATGGAAAAAATTTAGAATTATAAATTTGAGGAAGACAGGAGAGGAGTATAGAGCAAACAAGGTGTGACACTTGGACAAACATTCAGGGAATGAACGAACAGGAACAGAGGAGAGGGAGGGGAGGAAACAAACTAGCAAGAAAAATGGTGGAAAGGTCAATGGGGGCAATAAAGATGAGTCAGAATTGAGGATGGCAAGAGATT
Source organism: Eptatretus burgeri (assembly GCF_056783735.1). Taxonomy (NCBI): domain Eukaryota; kingdom Metazoa; phylum Chordata; class Myxini; order Myxiniformes; family Myxinidae; genus Eptatretus; species Eptatretus burgeri. Next base: position 118,271,674 of record NC_140962.1, on the reverse strand, counting down.
CCACAAGAATGTATACAAAAGAGTGAATGGACGTTAAAAAAAAAAGAAATAAAAAAAAGAGTAAGAAATGGTGTTGTCATACCAAATTCCATCATTCATATTGGCAATGAGCCCCTACTAGTGATGCGATACATCACTCTGCCATCATGGCAGCTGGCTCGGTCATCAACCACACACAGCTCGTTTTCATGTTCCAACCTGTTAAGCATGGTGGCTTTGCCAAAATGAGCACCTGCAACAGCTGATAGAAGGCATCACGGGAGCGGTTCGACCAACTGCCTCGAACAAAGTTCCCAAAAGAGTGGGCGAGCTGAACGATAATGTTTCTGTGCAAACAAATTCAAAGAAAGCGTAACACAATGAAACACCTCAAGTTCTTGAAAGGATTAATGAACATCATAATATTCCTGGTGTTGGCTTAATGGTTAAGGTGGATGGCTTACGATATTAGGGTTGGGCCATTGAATTAACACCAGGTGGGGTTGACTCAGCCTGTCATTCTTCTGAAGTCGGCAAAATGAGTACCAGCTTACTGGTAATGGGAGTGAGCATTGGATCAGCAGCACAGCCGCACCTCCAGAAAATGATGAATCCAAGTAGCCAGAGGTCAGACCCAAATTCAATACCCTCTCCTCTGCCAAGGTTAAATATTTCTGTCCTAATTGGTAAAAGCTACAGATATGAAAAAAAAAAAAAATCAAAAAAAAAATCACGTTCTAAAAAAAAAAACTGCTCCGCTGCTCTTGCACATCCCCTCTCTCTGCCCTGTTCACCCTATCATTTGCACTTGGTTATCTTCCATCTGCTTGGAAACCCACAAACATCACTGCATTACAAATCCTTCCTTTTCTACAACAGCCTCATCTCAGATCATCAATTTGGTTTCAGACCAGGTCACTCCTCCTTGGACATGCTGCTTCTACTCACCCAACAAATGGATGGAGGCCCTCAATGTCAGACATGAGATCATGCCACCTCTGTGGGCATATCTCATGCTTTTGATGTAGTCTGGCATCTTGCTTTACTCTCCAAGCTCTCTGCCTATGGCATTCCATGGCCAACTCCACACATGGCTTACTGACTTCCTCTATCCTCATAGCCAATGTGTGGCACTCAGTGGGGTCCGATAATCCCCTCTCCCTGCCAAGGCTGGAGTGCCCCAAGGCAGTGTTCTGGGCTCAGTCTTATTCCTAGTATTCATCAACGATCTCTCTGAATCTGTGGAAAATCCTCTTTATCTATTTGCTGATGACTCCACCCTCTGCCATGACATATCTTATCCTTCAGAGAGGCAGGAAGCAGCCTCTTCTCTCTCTTCAGAGCTGGTAAAACACTTGGAATATTTTTTTCAATCTTCCCACTCTCCAAACTCTTTCTACCTCTCTCTGGGACAAATTGCACACTCTCTCTCCAAAAGGAATATCTGGCAAACCCTACCATCTACTTTCTTAACAATCCTCTTGCATCAGTTCAACTACTCAAACTCCTGGGTCTCACTATCAACCATGTTCTTCCTTGGGCAAACAACATTTCAGAGTTGGCCTCCAAAGCCAGTCACCGACTGGACATCCTCCATTGTCCAACGACCTTCCTTGGCACACCTGAACTCTTATCCACCTACAAGGCTTTGATTCACAACATGATGGCGTACTGTTCTCTCCTCTGGGCTGGTGCCCCTGCCTCAGATGTTACTTAGCTTGACGCTGTGGAAACCAAGGCCTTCAAGATTATTGGAATCTCCCACAATGAAGCTGAGTCGATGGGCCTATCACTTCGCCATCGCAGACAGGTCGGTCGCCTCTCTGTCTTTTACCTTTTTATTTTACCATCTCCTTTATGGTCTTGCACCATCTGTTTTCTGTGCTTTGTCCCCTTCTCAACTCCAACCTCACTAGGTTTCTCCTGGGCACATGTGGTCTGTCATCAACTCCATTTTGGTGAAACACCCAAAATCCAGGATCACTGTTCACATCCACTTATTTGTTCCTCTTTTTTCCAAACCTGTGAAACCAATTTCCACATCTTCTTCCCTCAGCACAGCCGTTCACCACCATCTGAGATCGTCCCCAAACCAAAAACCACGAGCTTTTCTATCCTTGTTAACCCCTGCACCTGCCCCTCCCCCCCCTCAACACACACCGCACCTCCAAGCCCTCCTTCCAAATTTCCAGTTTTTCCTTCCCGAGAGTCTCCTGTTTTGTTTTGTTATAAATTTTACTTTGTAAGAATATTTTTGCTTTCTTCCACTATTTTTTGGCACACAATTTTCACATTTTGGTACACAATACTGAAGAAAGATGGTGAATTACTGCAGTAAGTTTTGTGTGCAAAATACGGACTTCACATCAAAGTCGGCAGGCATGGTTACCTGGATTTCCCTCGATCTTTGTCCGAAACACGATTATCTATCCAGCAGACATGATGCAAAAACCTTGGTCATGCACACCCCTCCCATTATTGTACCTGCTAAAGACATGCAGAAAACTGGGTTTTACTTGTGTACAAAGTCTAGGCTCTGGACAAAATTGGGTGTGGGGAAGAATGAGGGCTAGGGGCAGACACACAGGCTGGACAATGTGGATACAGAAGCAAACTCTCAGGAAGGAAAAACTGGAAACATGGAAAGAGGTCGGCTTGGGGAGGGATAACGGGTGGGGTTTGAGTCCTGCCTTTACCGTGAACTTGGGGGCAGAAAAGATCACCGTTTTGGATGGGAGATGACCTGAGTTAGAGGTGGACAGCTGAGATGCCATGTTTGGAAAAACTTCATGGAATACAACAGCAGTATAATCTACTAACCTTAGTGAATATCGAGCAACAGTGGAGAAATAATATAATGTGAAAACTTAAGTTTTTGTTCATGGTTGATTACATTCAACGTGATTATATTGGTATTTTTCCGTGAAATTATTTCTTGTGCATCATCCCTTTGTTCGAAGATGAGAAATAATTTGAACTCTATCTGCAAAATGTACGATTTTGAAAATAATCTATTTATTAACTTTGTTTGTATTATTTGATCAATTAATAAATACCATGTTATCTCTGTTAACAATCGAGCATTTAGCCTGAGCACAACAAAGCTGATGCAACCGGAGTTCAGCTCTGTGGTTCCTGCGATGAGAGTGCGCAATGCATCTTTGCCAGAAAATAAAGATTGCATGACAAAGATGAACGGGGAAGCCTTAATGAGGGAGTTTATTAAATAAATTATCCTCAAAGGTAGCAGAGAATATACTCACAATCGGCTCCTCGAATGTGATCTTGCAAAGAGCAATGCATTCATTAAAAGCGAGGAAGCCAACAGCATTTACAGTGGCTGATAAATCAAGGCTGTCAACAAAGTGCAGGATGCTCACAAGCTTCCAATAAAACATATGACAGAAGGTTCAGCATTTAGTGAGATTTAGTGACAGTTTGGTCGGTGAAGTGCCACACAACCAGACAACGTGACGGGAAGACTTATCAAGAGCAGCGCTCGATCTCCTTCCTGCCACGGCAGTTTCACATTGTTCCAGAACAATGCATCAAAATCCTACTCGTGTCGGCCATGGAACAAGCAGCCACCGACAAGAACTCTATGGCACCGCCTCCCACACAAGCATTGTAAAGTCAGAGGATGCAACACTCGGAAATGTCTGAGTAGGAGAGGAGGGCCAAGGGGAAGCAAGAGGAGCAGAAATGGAATGACAAAATTGACTCCATTGGAAATGAATAATGAGGATTAAAAATGAGATTGTTACAGCAAAGCGTCTCTACTGCTATCAATTTGAAACCTTGACTTCAGTGCCAGGCTTACTTACAAAACGAGAAAATTAAAGTTGAGAGAGAGGGATACGCGTGCACGCACAACCACCCACATCTAACCTGAGTTATGGTCTGCAAAAAGATTTATGAAGGTCACATGGCCTTTGACTGTTAAACCCAACATCAAATCACGTCATCTTTGTATTACAGTCCTTGTACCAAGTTTGGATGAAAATCCCTTCAGTGGTTCAGAAGTTATCTTGGTAACAAAAAAAACCCCGATAACAGACGGAAGGATGGCCCGAAACACAATGCCTCAGGATCTTACATCAACCAATTTCACATACGTAGTTAATTCTCTCCCTAGCTGAACGGTTGAACATGACAAGAAAGGTCATTCACATGTCGTTCCCGCTGAAAAAAAAAATTGACCAGGTAGTACGTTTTGACTTGCTTTAAAAACACGAACCTTAAAATATCTTAAATTATCTTGTTTACCTTAATCAACTTGAGAACCACACAACCGAGTCTACAGGAAACTATATTTGAGTATAATCTCACACCATTAGCATTACAATATATTATATCGCACTCACAAATCGCAAATTCAAGGCACTTAGACTTCGTTTTTGAATGTGGAATTGCTGCATGAACAAATAACACCAGGAATTGCTGCATCAATAATCCAACTGCAGAGCATATACCCAAGACAGCACCAAATGAAATCCCCGAAAGAAACAAGGCAATCCATCAACAAGTCTGAATCGTGCACCCTCAGTAATAAAAACAACAAAACAAATTGAGGCTACTGGCTCATCATCACATCAGGAATTATCTGATGATGCATTAATTTGCAAAATCAAATCTCCTCACACTCAAAATATACCAGATTTGGGTGTGTATCACACTCATCCAATCATAAGGAAACAAGCTTCCTGCGGGAAGCTCATGCTGACGAAGCTACTCACCTACATGCAAATAACGTTGCTCACAGAACACACTCCCACAATCCGTGCAAAAACACACACACACACACACACACACACACACACACACACACACACACACACACACACACACACACACACACACACACACACACACACACACCCCAATGCAGTTTGGCAGTTTGGCAGTAAAACATGCGCAATTAATTGCTGCCAAATGATCGAACAAAAACAACACGATTAACGAAAGATCAAAAAAAAAAAAAAACACGTCGCTTTAACCCGAACTTAACTGTGAGCATCCACAAAAGTGGTGGGTGTGTTGCAAGGCAGTCAAATTTGGGATTACAAGCTCGAAGGAATGCAAAAAGCCAAAAACAAGAGATTCAATTGGAAACTGCTAATCGCAAACAATTGATGAAAATGAATGAGTCAGTGTTCAGTTGCCGAGAGACAAACTTCCTGCCGGATGGATTAAAAATGCATTAAATAATCGGCTCCAATTCCCAGTTAACACTTGCACTGGCTCGCAGAACAGAGCCTTATCAGCATTTAAACCCAAATCCAATTTCGACTTGTCCATTCAATTCTGTCCCTGTCTGTGCCTATCTCCGCTCTCCCTATTGTTCGCTGTGCAGTGTTCCTGCACTTTATGTACCACGTTGAGAAATGCAAAATTGCTTCTTGCTACAATCCCCAGACCCAGAGGCACTGTCCATAATCGTGCTTCTACCGAGTGCTGTACTCCAAGCGAAAGACGATCGACTCGTGAAAAGGAAAAGCAATAGCCATGAAAGATCAATTTTGACAAAACAAAAGCAAAAAATAAAAAATAAAAAGATAACAAAAGTGATCTTCTTTGACAATTGCTTTATCAAAATTCGAAACCAACATTTCATTTCAATGAATCCACAGAACAATTCATAGATAAACGATTCAACATTTTCCTCATTACACCGACAAGATTGCGCTACTGACTTTTAGCGCATCTCATGATGAGGAAGATTAAACAAAAACGGGACAAGGCTTCGTGGCCAATGAGAAATTCACATTCCGCAAGCAAAATAACAATATAAAAAGCAAGATGGGAGAAAAATAGAACAACATATATAAATAACAAAATTGCGAGCAAACACGGGCAGACGAAAACATGAAAACGTTACCGACAACTTGCTTCCTTCATTCTTGCAAAGCGGGCCTCGAAAAACTCCTTTGACGTTCCTAAAGTAGCCATTGTTGAGATGGGTCGAAGTAATAACCAAGCAGTAACAAGCCATCAGACAGTGTAAAGATACGGCCTCGTCCAAGAGGCGAACAGGCAGCTGTGTTCGTAAGAACAAGCTCACCCTGAGTGCTTGGCACACGCCGACGGGATCAATTTGATAGTCATCACCTAGCGGTAGGTTATTCGGAGGCACAGCAAAGCCAAGCATTCTCTTTCTCCCCCCCTATCCCACCTATAACCCACTACACCTCCCACCATCCCTGCTTGCCATCAGCCCGCCGCACAGACACACACAAGAAAACATAGTTCGTACATCACTCCGGCTCTCAAGCTCTGCAGCTGCCTCTCGGGTCTCGTGGAACACAAAGTCCATAAATTAATGGCGATATTAAAAGGCACCTCTGTATGCTTCTTTATTAACAGAACAATGTTCAGCAATCAACCGCATACCCATGCAAAGCAAGGCAGAGAGATAAATTGCAGATAAATCAGTAAAAGCACGAATAGCAAATTAAAAAAAAATAAAATAAAAATTGTTTGTTCATTACAGTAGGTACACAGAAAAGTAAACATGAAAAGATCCAACCAATTGCTCCAGCAGTATGGAAGATGTGCACAGAGCAAGGACATCATCAGTAATTCATAAGATTAGTGTTTGCCCTCGAGTGCGCTTCATATGAAGGAGGCTGGTTCGCTGGTGCAACTGACAAAATAGGACTGCTTTTTGCCAGTGGTTAAAGCCAACTAAGAGACAAGGGAAAAAGAAACACATCGTCACTATCTCAAGACTGCTTATCGGGCAATAAAATGAGTCGCAGAAAGAGCAGATGATCCATGACAAGTACAGCCAAGGGGAGTGGGGTTCAACCAATTGGAACAACACACAACAAAGAGGAACCATGAGAGAACAAAGTGAACAAGAAAAAGAGCAATAATCAGAGATTGCAAACAAGGACTTGTTTTGTACGGTGTATTTTATGTGGTGTTTGTGTACTGGTGTGTTATGTAATTAATAAGAGACATAATTGGAACTGCCACTTTATAACTGCTGGCAGTGATGACCGGGTACCAAGACATCCTGCTTTGATGCAACCCCGCTTTGATCGGACACCTGACCCTGACCCATGACTTTTATTATGATTCAATTGAATTTAGAATGGGATTAAAATAAATTCAATTTAAATCAAATGGAAGATCAAATCGGGAGAGTCCTGCATTGGAGTAATCAGAAAGAACCCCAAAAAGTAAAGAGCAAAGATGAAGTCATCAGGAGGAACCTGGGTAGGAGCTGCTACTCCTCCACACTCCAATCCATCCAGGCACAACCAAATGAGCCTTATTTAAAAAAAAAGAAACAAGTGGTGCCAGGCACAACAAATCCCACCTTTTAAGGCATAAAGTTATTTTGGGGATCAAATTTAAATTTGATACATCCTTAACCTGAATGTTGGTTATAAGGAAGAGAATAAGGAATATTTTAGTCTTAGTTTGAAGTCAATTAAACCATTTTTGACGAAGTTATGAGCGAAAAACTATTTTGATCTTTTCGTGACCTGACCTTGACCTTTGACCGAATTGGACCCAAAAGTTAATGGGGTCGTCCAAGATTCATTGCCCACCTGTGGATTAAATTTGATAGTGTTTGCTAAAGCCGTTTTGCCATAAAGTTGCTAACAGACAGACAGACAAACAAGCAAACAGACAAATGAAAAATCGATCGTGCTTAGCACGACACTTGGCAAATTAGTTGACCTTTTCGTGTGGTGGTCCAAGCTGTAATGTCATGGAATGTGTGGTGTTTATTTGGTCGTACATTAATAAAATGACGCGACGTCACAAATAACAATTATCAGGCGCGCGTTGTCATGGTAACAGCAGCAGATTGAAAATTTTCACAACTCATTTAAAGCCACCGTGTGACATTCAACAACTTATCATCGGTGCTTGTTGCCTTCATTCTGATCGTAGAAAATATTTGAAAATACCGAGGAACATTGCTTTTCAACCAGCTTTACGATCCCGTTATCAGGTTTGAAATATGTTGTAAAACAAAAATATGTATTTTTTATGTGCGTTTAATTTCCAATACAATAAGTGCAAAACTGTTTGAGAAATAGCCATGTGTAATTCATAAAATTACCCATTGGTTTATAATGGGCGATAATATAAAGTGATGCAGAATCTTGATCCTGATATTGAACATCACCAAAAGTCACATATCTTTTTGCACTGTGGATTTCTATCAGCTGTTAAAATTTCATCCAAATCGGTTAAGAATTGTGACCTGTAGAACGAATAGAATTTTTTTTAAATCACGCCAATAGCTAAAAACTTTGACGTCATATGTGTGCGAAAACTGTGCATAATTTGTACTAACATGCATTTTAAAACATTTCGATATTCCATTGAAGTTTGTTTCGGCGTCAACAGGAAGTCGCTACGACTTCCGGTTACTGAGTTATGTTCAAAAGCTTGTTTTCACCTGTTTTTGACGTAACGTCGTGACGTTAAGTGTGATTATGACGTGATTTGATCCCAGACTATTTCAGCAAGATTGGCTATCAGGTGTTAAAATTTGAGAAGGATTGCTTCAGTAGTTTCGGCTGCACACGAGCGTAAATATTTTTTAAAAATGACGTCAATAGGCAAAACTTTGACGTCATATGCTTGCCAAAACTTTGCGTAATTTGTAATAAGATGCATTCAGTAATCATTTAAATATTTGAATGAAGTTTAATTTGGCATCAACCGGAAGTCGCTACGACTTCCGGTCACTGAGTTATGTCCAAAAATGTGTTTTCACGTTGTGCGACGTCACGTCGCGATGTTTAGTCCGATAAAGACGGGGTTTGGACGCGGACCGTCTCAGGTGGATTGCTTATCAGGTGCAAAAATTTAAGAACGACTGGTCCAGCCGTTTGGGCTGTTGACGACCGGACAAACAAACCAACAAACGGAACAGACCAACATACTTGACAAAATCGAATATTTCGCCAAGTAACAAACTGGACGATTACAATATCCCACTCCCTCCCTCCAGGGGGCGGGATAATAATGATAAAAAACGAAATTAACCAAAAATAACCCAAATTAAAATATTAAACAATTCTGGCTGCAAGACCATGTGTCCGATCAAGTTGAAATTTAAAATATGCATTCCCCATCACAATGAGATCATAAATGTGAAGTTTCACGTCGATCGAGTAAGCGGTTGCAGAGAAAACATAATTTAATATTTTTCTTCAATCCAATATGGCTACCAAACCATGTGACCTATCAATTATTCCAAAACAAACTTATACACCCATCGCTTGGGAAACATTTGTGTGAAGTTTCCCCTCGATTTGTTCAGCCATTCTGGAGAAGGTTTTTTATTGGTTTTAGGGTGAATCCAGGATGGCTGCCAAACCATGTGACCAATGAAGTCATCAATTTTTTTTCTTTGGACCATTTGATCCGCAGATCCTTAAAAGTTTTCATACTGATCAAATGTGACGTTCGACATATGCAATTATGACGTCATAACGAAGGCACCTATGATGTCGTCAAAAAATCACATTCCTTATTAAGGGTACTTGCCGTGTGCCAAGTTTCAATTTTTTCCTTGGTGTGGTTTCAGAGATAGAGGTCCAAAGTTTTTCCAACATGGCTGCCACACCACATGACCGATGATGTCGCAAATTAAGATTTAACCATTCTACATGCGTAGTCGCACCTATGGTGAAAATTTCGTCTGAATCTGACAAGCAGTTGGAGAAAAACACAAAAGTTCTGTGTGGACAAACAAACAAACAAACAAACAAACAAACGGACACAAACACAATACCCTCTCCTTCGGCGAGGGTAACAAGAACAAGGAAGACTATCCAAGGCACGAGCTACACATTTGTAAGATCATAATAATTATACATCATCTTCAGTTAACTATGGTAATGCTTAATTACCTCTGGCACCGAAAGGGGATGAAGGTCGTTCACACTCCTCTGTCTGGCTGTTTATTTGTCAGCAAAATATCTCAAAAAGTTATGGATGGATTCAGATGAAAATTGGTGGGCATGTTGGGTGTGTGACAAGGACAAATTGATTCGTTTTTGGTGAAGATCCGGATGCTAATTTTTTTTTTTTTAAGTGATCCTTCACCATTGAAAGATTGGGCCAAAAACTATATCCAGCACAAGATCTCAAAAAGTTGTGGACGAGGTATGACAAAACTTGGTGGATGAGTTGGATAGTTGACAAGAACAAGCTCATTCGATTTTGGTGAGGGTATGGATGCAGATCCAGCCTATTCGTGGGATTCAAAACGTAAGCTGTTCAGCCTGGCGGAGGTATGCGCTCTACTGAGTGCTGTTCTAGTTAACTTTAGTTATACTGTGATAGTGGTTTTGGTTTGACTTGTATGCACTCCTAAACCTCTGAACAGAGTGAATTGAGAATTGGTGGTTGTACTGGAGGGGGTTTGGAAAAAAAAGGGGGGGGGTGGGTTGACCAGGAAGCTTTCAGACAAATTTTGTGAGCTGAGTGAAAGCGACAGTGAGGCAGTGATACAGGAGTGAGGTAAATAAGATTATAGTGGCACTGTAGTTAACTAAATTGGTACTCTAAGTGAATGAAGTGAGTGCGTTTCCATTTTACATCGAGTATACCACAGAAGAAGGGAAGTCCATTTTTTTTTTCCTTCTTCAATCTGCCAGTGTAGAACTGGTGGGATACAATTGTACTGAAATACAACTATAGTATCGACTTTCTTTATAATGACTAAAGTACTACAAAATGTAACATCAGATTAACACTATAATATTTAAACTGTGGTACTTTATAGTTACGATCCTACTATTATTGGAATGCTATGGCTGACAGGATGGCCAAGACAAGAGGTATACACACTCGCATCAAAGCTGTTAAACCTGGGTTAGAATCACAACCAAGCATTAAACTCATTCCGTTGTTTCACTCGTGGGGTGATTCATGAACGTGTGTGCTGTCCCTTCGATGGACGTTAAACTGGGAATCCCCTCTGCCAGCATTCATTGGTGGACGTTAAAGATCCCACGGCGTTCTTCGTGAAGAGTCCTTAAGCTATCACCGCAACCTGAACAAATTCCAAATTCCTGCCCTAACCAACAGAGGGCATTGTATCGGTGGCACAGCCGCACCCTCAGTCAATGATGCAGGCCAGCAGCCTTGTGCTGCATGTGAAAGAAGAAGATTGGAATGTTCTTTCCTGGGATACCTACAAATCTTGGTCACAAAGGAAGGAATTTCAAACACCATGTGCGAAAAAGTGCATTGCAGATATGTACAAGCTTACATGTACAATAATATATCAGAAATAGCCACAAAATAACTCTTCCTATCAAATGGCACCATGTGGTGAAATTCAACACGAAACACATTTGTTTTACAATTCCGTTTCAATGCACAAGAATGAACAACAAAAACAAAAACATTTTACAAAATACTGTATTGGCCTTGATATTTCTAATGAAAAGGCTTCCCAATTGAAGAACCTCGAGTCAAATGAAACACTTAAGAGCCGCAAGTCAGCCACAAAATGATTTTTGGACGGGTTTAAAGTCCAAAAGTTGGAATGAAATGACAGTGAGGTCATGGACATGGCAGAAACTCTAAGTTTTTAAATTACCGTAGTTAAAATATGACTTGCATGCTTGAGCTGCCAAAGTTTTAACAGCATGCACTGATGAATGAAAGTCAAGTGCAAATCATGTCATTGCACTAAAGATGGTGAAATCACTGCAATCGGCTCATTTTAGAGTGGAGACAGGAATAAATCAATCAATAAATGAATAAATGAAAATAATCAATTGTCATCATGTTGTTGAAGTACTCATGTGCTTGCAATTTCATGGGAAGAAACCATAATGCCAGCACATTTTGATCACCATGTGCGATGCATAAAAATAAAATGTAATTATCATCCAAAAAATAAAATATAAAGTAAATAAAAATCCCATTTTATACCCAAGCTAATGAAAAATACTAAAAATACGACAAATAAGAATTAAAAAACGTTAACTAAAACAGCACTCGGTAAAGCGCATACCTCCGCCAGGCTGAACAGTTTATGTTATGTATCGCATCGATAGGCCGGATCTGCATCCGGACCTTAACCAAAATCTAACCGGCTTGTTATTGTCACCTACCCAACTCATCCACCAAGTTTCGTCACAATCTGTCAATAATGTTTTTAAATATTATGCTCTATAATCGCTTTTGGCCACATCTCAATGGTGAAAAATCACTTAAGAAGTAAAAAATTCTCGTATCTGGTTCCAGATTCAGACCTTCACCAAAATCTAATCAATTTGTCCTTGTCACATAGCCAACCAATCCACAAAGTTTCGTCCAAATCCATCTGTAACTTTTTTGATATATCATGCTCACACACATCCAAACATTCAAACAAACGGGGGTGACGACAATCTTTGGTGACCACCTTTGGTGGCCGAGGTAATTATAAATATATGACGGAAGTTTCACGGTCGACATGGACTTAGTTTCAAAATGATTTTTTTTTTTTAAGTACAGGGTTTGATGAAACTCACCTGTATCTTAAAGTATTGACTTGTCCCATTGAGACAAACTATGTAGAAACCTGAGGGATGGGTATACAGCCAATTCAGGGCATTCATGATTTGACGTCGTCATTCATAAACGTCGTTATCGAGATGTCGTTTGGGTAATCCCAAGAGATAAAAACCAAGGCAAGTCGACATTGAAAGCCGAATGATTTTAAAAACATTATCAACCCCTTTCCACAAAATTATTCTGAAATTTCAATCTTGGTAATCTGGAAATTCTTTGAAATTAGCCATCCAACAAGTTTAAATGATTGACAATGTGTGAGGGCAATTGGTCGAATCTGAGAATGCTCAAGGTCGATCACATTTCACAGCCAATTTTCAACTCCTTTGCACAATTTAAACACAACACATGCAGCACAAAATTGTGCAATGTCTTCTGTGAGTTTTGTCTCATAATCCTCGCCAGAGAAGAGGGCATTGCATTTGGGTCCGTTTGGCTGTTTGTCCGCACAGAACTTCAAGGTTTTAATTCGCAACTGCTTGTCGGATTGAGACAAACTTTTCACCGTAGGAGCGACTACTCATGTAGAATGGTTCAATGATAATTATGACATCATGGGTCATGTGGTGTAGCAGCACTGTTGGAAAAACTTTGGAGCTCTGTATCTCTGAAACCGTACCAAGGAAAAATATACCCATCAGAGATGGGGAATCCCCCACCATTGAAATAAATGTTGACGCCCAGCCGGGCGGACGGACGGACAGACGGACGGACAGCCGGACGGACGACTCGGGTGACAACAATATCCCCCTTCCGCCACGCGGCGGGGGATAAATATACCCATCAGAAATGGGGAATCCCCCACCATTGAAATAAATGTTGACGCCCAGCCGGGCGGACGGACGGACGGACTGACGACCCGGGTGTCAGCAATATCCCCCTTCTGCCACGCGGCGGGGGATAAAAATGGAAACTTGGCACATGGCAAGTACTCCTCATGGGGAATAAGTGCGATTTTTTATGACGTTATATGTGCCTTCGCTATGATGGCATAATTAACCTCCGCCATCGAAGATGGATGGAGGTTACTGTTTTCACCCGTCTGTTTGTTTGTGAACAGTATTACGGAAAAACTTCTGGACGGATTTCGACGAAACTTGGTGGGCGGATTAGGTATGGTCCAAGGATCATGCCATTATATTTTGGACCTGGTCCAAAGTCCAATATGGCCGCTATGGCGGCCATTTTGAAAAAGATTTGAATTTTTTTGCATTTTAACATGTTTTAAGTGATTTCCAACCCCCCCCAAAAAATTTTTAGAGGAAAAAAAACCCAATTTTGCAACTTTTTTTTCAAAAAATTTCCGATTTTTTTTTTTGGCATTTCTGCATGGGCGTCAATCTAGTTTAGTTTATTACCTTCGCATTCTGCGAAAGGTTATGTTTTGGTCGGCGTGTATTTATTTATTTATTAATTTATTTATTTGTAATCTTGTGATTCGTATAACTCAAAAAGTATATATATATGACCGTTTTTACAGCCATTTTTCCCTGCTGTGCAGGGGTTTGGCTTTTTCTTGAGGCAATGTTTTTTTTTATGGCCGGATGCCCTTCCTGACGCCAACCCTGGTCGCCTCTTACGACACACAGGGATATGGTACACCTATTCTAACCGGGGCATACACCGGGACCAGTACACTGGCACTCATTTCGCCGACCTCGGAAGTATGACAGGCTGAGTCAACCCCCTGGTGTTAATTCAGCAGCCAACGGGGCTTGAACTCAGGATCCTGGGATCCCAAGCCGCCACCCTAACCACTAAGCCAACACCAGGCTTGTATAACTCAAAAAGTATTAAACCGAATTGCATGAAATTTGGTGGGATGATTGGTTATTAGCCAGGAAGCATTCGATTAGATTTTGGGATCGTTCGGGTCAAAGGTCAAGGTCACGAAAAGGTCAAGGTCAAAATCGTCTTTTTACGATAACACGGTCAATTTTTATTCAATTTGCATACAACTAACGCCAAAATGTTCAGAATTCAACGCCTCATCTTGTGATATGCAATATGACACAATGACACCCATACTCTTGTTACCGGTTAGGGGTCAAAGGTCAGGGGGGTCACGACCTTGAAAAATATGCGGTTTTTGTCATAACGCGGTCAATTCTTGTCCGCTTTACATGAACCCAGCACCAAAATGTTCAGAATTTAATGCCCAATCTTGTGACACAATGACGTCATAACACATGTCACCGGTTGGGGTAAAATGTCGGGGGGGGTCACGCCCTTGAAAAATATGCGGTTTTCGGCATAACTCAGTCAATTCTTATTCGATTTGCATGAAACCAGCATCAAACGAGATTACCTTCTCTTGTTGAAACGTTGTATTCACCGAGCTTGCGAGTGAAGACTCGCCAAAACGACGCAAGTTGATTGTTGTTTAGTCCGTAACCCCCGAAAGTCGGGGGGGGTCATGACATTATAGATATGTGGTTTGTGTCATAAGACCATTCATATGAAACCAGTTCCCCACACTCATACCAAGAACAAAAAAAGTAGTGGCGACGAAGGTATGCGCTCTATGAGTGCCCGTTCTAGTTCAATCGTGGTTCAGTAGAGTCTGATCCGTTTTGACCTACAATGAATAGGATATCAGGTTCACTTAAGTGACCCAGCAGTATTGGCGGCGGAGGTTTTGCACTCTACCGAGTGCTCCCCCTCTAGTTGCATATGTAGAACAATACATCCGATAAGTATGAAAAATTTTGAGGTTCATCGAAGGATAAATTGGACAACAGAAAAAAAAATGGATGACATCATCAGTCTCATGATTTGGCAGCCATATTGTTTTTGAAAGAAAACCTTTAAGAACCTTCTTCTCTGAAATGGATGAACAGATCGAGGCGAAACCTTACACGTATGACCGCCTATCCATGAGGAACAAAACCTTCACACAAATGACGTCACAGGTCACATGGTTTGGCAGCTCTATTGGATTTACCCTAAAACCCATATAAAATCTTCTGCAGAAGAGTTGGATAGATCGAGTGGAAACTTCAAACAAATGTTCCCCAACCCTTGGGGATACCAGGGTATTCATGAATAATTGATGTCACATGGCCTGGCAGCATATTGGATTGAGAGAAAATCTTTTTCTGTACCAATTTGGTCTTCCGTTTGATTTGAATTGAATTTATTTTATTCCCATTCTAAATTCAATGAAATAATAATAAACGTCAAGGGTCAGGGTCAGGTGTCCAGTCAAAGCAGGACGTCTTCGTACCCGGTCATCACTGCCAGCAGTTATAAAGTGGCAGATCCAGCTTAGTGAAATTAGTGATTAGTTTATTAGTTCCTCACAAACTCGAGGTATGAGCTGAACCTTGTTTAGAATGTCAAGTTTTCATCATGGAGCACCCAGACAATTTCACTATTCTGTTTACAAGTCATGAGCATTTTCACATCTGTATTGACTACACATCAAATTGGAGGAAAATATAACTTTACTCTATCTCCATTCACTTCCCAATAATTACCACTTTTGTTGAAAATCAAAATAGCAATCAGAAACAAATGAATGGAATACCTGATGATTTTTTTTTGTTTTTGTTTTTGAGACAGAAAACAGGATTTACTTCTTTTTTTGTAGTCACAGTCAAGACTCGTGGAAGAGCTAGGCCACAGAATGGATCAGGACACAACATAACAAAAGGAACAGCAGAAGGAGGAGGAGGAAACACCAGCAGCAGGGCAGGGTTGGGGAGAGAAAATACACCACCGGTCAAAAGTTTTACAACACCCCAATTTTCCCAGTTTTTACTGAAATTTAAGCAGTTTAATGTTTCAATGTACTCTGAAATTAAAGCATACAACAAATAAACAATTGCACATAAAAAAGAAATCATGGAATCGTTTTGTTGAACAAAATTTCATCTAAATTTTTGACTCATCAAAGTAGCCACCTTCTGCAGATACAACAGCCGAACATACTCGTGGCATTCTTTCTACAATGGAAATCAAATATTGTTCGGAAAGTTCTTCCCAACACTGTTGCAGAAGTTCCCACAAATGTGTTGCACTTGCAGGTTGCTTTGCTTTCACCCTTCTGTCCAGTTCATCCCAAACCAGCTCAATGGGGTTTAAGTCTGGAGACTGTGCTGGCCATTCCATGATTGAAGCCTCCTGTCTTGTTCTTTTCTTCTAAGGTAGTTCTGACATCGCCTGGAGGTTTATTTTGGGTCGTTTTCTTGCTGTAGGATGAACCCCTGACCAACTAGGCATAGAACAGAAGGTATTGCATGGTGCTGAAGAATGCTGTGGTAGCCCTTTTGGTTCAGGGTGCCAGCCACTCTGTGCAAGTCGCCGACTCTGGATCCATCAAGAGCCCCAGATCATCGCGCTTCCTCCTCCATGTTTGACAGTTGGTGTCACACACTGAGGAACCATCCTTTCGCCGACTCGACGGCGTACAAAAACCCTGCACGATGAACCAAAGATTTCAAATTTTGATTCATTGGTCCATAAAACCTTATTCCAGTGTTCAGTAGTCCACTGGCGGTGCTTCATGTTCCAGGCAAGCCTCTTTTTCTTATTTTGCCATCTTCGCAATGGCTTTCTTACTGCCACTCGACCTGCCAAACCCGCAGCTCGACTCTTCTCTTCATAGTTGAAACTGAGACTTCCTAACTTCGACCAGTGTTAAGCTGTGCTTGAAGCTGCTATCCTGTGAGCCGCCTATCACGCAAGCTGGTGACTCTCAGAAACTTGTCTTCTGATTGTGTTGTGGCTTTGGGTTTGCCAGACCTCTTCCTGTCAGAGTTTCCTCCAGTTTCCAAGTGCCTTTTGATGGTGTAGGAAACTGTACTCACTGACACCTTGGCTGACTTTGCAATATATCTGAAGGAAAGACTAGACACACTTTTAAGAGTTATAATGGTCTGTCTGTCTTCCTTTGTTAATTGTCTTTTTCTCACCATAATGATTGCAATATACTACTTCCTGCAGTGCAATATTGTCCAAATAATGCTTCAGAGGATGCAGTAACACAGTCTGTTCCAATACTGCTTTTATACACAGAGGGTTTGTGACTAATCAACAAAAGTAGAGACACCTGCAGGAATTGTTTGCATCAACTTTCAAGGCTTAATTTACTTCCATTGCTGCAGAACAGCTGCAGTTGCTAACCCATTACTTGTTCCCTGAAAAGGGCCTTTTTAACAACTCTGAAATTTACATTATTCTTCAGTTTTTGGTAATCTAAACTTTTTTTTTAACCTCTCACAGTTTCCCACTTAGCTTTGTACCAGTTCAGGTTATTCACTGGCTTGAACTGCTCAAATTTCAGTAAAAACTGAAAAATGGGGGTGTTCTAAAACTTCTGACCGGTCGTGTAGATGGAGGGATGCGGGTCACGATGAGGGTTAGGGGAGAACCACAATGGTTGGACAAATTTTTGGAGGGGTTGGAGGTGGTTTAACAGGTGTAGAGATAAATGTGAGAGGAGATAAATGAAAGTTAGTTCTGTTTCGATTAAAATGGTGTCTGCTGCATTTAGGAACTGTTAATGAATTGAAAAGGATAACATTACATGTATTTAATGAATCATTTAGGTTTAACAAGAGAAGTAGGAAGAGTTAACTCTGGAGACCTGCATGTTTATTTGCTGCAAGTATTCTGATTTCTGCTGACTCAGGAAAACTTTGTGATGTGATTTGTGAAGTACTGTCAAGCATAAGTTTTGCATCCTATATGAGTGAACATTGATTGGCATTTCTGACTGGTGGGTGTGGAGAAGAAGATTTTTGAAGGAATTTATGCGATTTCCAAAAAAATTAACAAAGTCCACCATTTTGACACTTGGGGTAACGTGATCGGAATGACCTCCACAATTTAACATCCCTACCAAGGCCTAATGTTGCATTTCAAATTTGGTAGCATTCTGACTGGTGGGTCTGGAGAAGATTTTTGAAGAAATTTACTGAGTCAGACATTTTGACCTACTGAAAGTTACATGATCGGAACGAGCTTTGCAATCCCCATTACCAGTCAGCAGCGGAACCTTGCTGCCAAATTTCAGCCGGGTCAGTCCAGCGGTTTGGCCGGAGAAGACAAAATAGGAGACGAGCGGACAGATGGATGGACGATGCGCGATGACAGCACCTTATCTCAAATTTCAATTCCAGATAAGCTAAATATTGATCTCATATTTGCAATAAAAGGCAGTACCAAAAGATGGGCCAATCACGCCACCAACTGAGTGACCTGGCTGCCTTAATTAATAATTTGAAATCATGGGTTCGAAGAGATTTACATGCGTCCTGCATAATTTCCGATAGCATGAGTAGGATGACAAAAAAAGGTTATTTCTTGTTTCTCATACGCGTGCATCACGTAAGAGTATGAAGAAGTGACAAGCTGCCCCATCTATGCATCATCATCATCATCATCGTCATCTGATCGAGCGAACTCGGGTACACCTTTCGATTTTCACTCGAGTCGCTACGCTAGTGGTCACAATTCATGCTAGTGTGGTGCCCACACCAGGAATCAAACCCAAGCCACCTGGGTGCAAACCAGGTATCCTAACCACTCGATCATGTGGGAATATACGCATGCTTTCATTATTTATAAACCTAGTTCACCTATCATTACTATTTTATTTTCGCAGGTATGGATTACCAGCATTCATCTCAACAAAAATGCGCATGTGTGAACAATCATATTTTTCCAACATAAAACTTAAGCCAACCAAAAAAATTTCAAACGTAAATACGTTCAAGTGAGAGGCAAATAAACAAATAAATATATAAAAGTAATTACAGAGCACCTCCGACATAGGGATGGATAACTCCTGGCTTGAATGCTGATCGCAACACATTGTGTGGCATCTATTCCAGAAGATAAATGACACTCATTTCACCATAATGGCTGAATATATTGGCAGAAGATGGTAACTATCCAAAAGTCCTGATTCACGTATGGTCTCGCACTCAAAAACATCCTTAACATGCTAGCAGATCGATATTAATCGTAGGTGTGTTGTCCTTGCCATATTTTCGAAATAAAACAAAAATCCTGCATTCCGTAGAAAAGCAACGTCACGTTACATGTGTGGTCTCAGTCATAATTCCCAAAGAAATCGAGTAATCACACCGGCCCAAACGATAGGAATAAAAATAAATGTCTGAAAATCTTAAGTCAAGATAAAATTCAGGAAATCTTAAGCGACAAGAACCTTCCCAATGATGTGTAACGTCAGGTGACCAATCGTAATCCAAAACACCTTATTGGGGGTAACACAGAGCAATGAAGCATGTATTTATAACACCATTGACAGGTTGCTCTTATGAATGCTGCTTCAGGGTAGTTTGACTGCAGTAAACCAAATGTTATGAATATAATATACCAGTGAGATTAAAGTCTTGCAGGGTAAAATTGATAGTTGTTCCTGTGAACAAAATTTCCAGTTTAAAGTTTGTTGAAAATAATAAATTACTTTCGTCTCCATTATTCAACAAATATTCAACGAATCTGGAATTTTAAATATTCCTTCACATTTTGGTCAATTTTCCTGTTGTGGCATAAAAACTTTTGTGTGGCTGCGATAACAAGAAAAACTAGATATCTGCAAGCACAAAAATTGTGCGTGTGCGTGTGCGTGTGTGATACAACTTTGTCTTTTTAGGGACAACCATTATTCAGAGAGAGATGGAGGGATTGTTTCACATGATCATTTCTCATGACCATCCCGACCTTGTTTAGATACTTTTTGGTGTGACATCCCAACATCCTTTTGCATTAAAAAAAACAAACAAACATATATATTACTTATTATTTCAAAGAAATGGTCAAGATCAGAGGATGAGAGAGAGGTTTCTTCATGAGCACATTCATCAACTGCAGAAATGAGCTTCAAAAAAAAAAAAAATACAATTGATTGACTTTTCAAATGTCAATAATCAACATTTCAATGGAGAACAGAGCACAAAGCATCCCTATGTTGTTATTTCAAAGTACATCCATGATTAGGCTTAGCTGGACAATCACGGATCCAGTTTCAATATTGGATTACTTGGGGCCATCTCTGTGAAATAACACAAGAGCAAGGGTAAATCGACTAAAGGAAGGGAAGATGGAGTAAGGGGAGAAAATAGAGGGATAGTCGTCATTGAGGAGGAGAGGGAAAAGTGGAAGGAGGCCTGGGGTGAGGACAGGGTATGGGGTGGGATGGAAGGAGAAAACGTACGTGGAAATGGTGAAATGATAATGCTGCCATTTTTATAGCAGAGAAAGGACACATGGTGTTGTAATTTCATTATATTCTCAAGGTTGTTTCGGAGCAGTTAATTCTCAAAAAAGTAAATATATAAACTGCAATCTCAATACCGAGGCAGGCAAAATAAGAAGAAGAAGAAAAAAGAAAAAGATTATGTTCATCATGTGAGGCTGCAACATACGTTTCAGCACATATCACATTCAGTAATGAGAAGGATAAATCGATATGCTCGGTAACTCTGGACATGTATAGATGTTCATGTGGATATGCTGCAGTCCTTTTCCAGACTATCAATTTTATTCCAATCTCGAATCAAACCGATATCAAGACTTTTGAGACAAAAATAAACCCGAGAAATCGAGCAATTGCTGAAGATCTTTCATGTCAGAATTGTAAACTTACTAAAAGCAAAGGTGAAGGAAATATTGTGAGAAATGATCAGGCGGATGGCTATTCAACTGGTGAGTGAACAGGAAGATGGAGAATATTTGTCCATTGAGAGTGTAGCAAATGTTTTGGGACAGCATACTCCAACTTTTATTAAACTCTCTGAACCTATGCCAGGGGCTGGCAGGATGGCCTAGATAGAGGTATGCACACTCACCTCTAAGATGTTTTGCCTGAGTTTAAATCCCGACCCAGCTATAAACTGTCATCCCGGTGCTTCATCGGTGTGTGTGCCGTCCCTTGGATTGACGTTAAACGGGGCGTCAAGTCTTCCAGAATTTGTTGATGAACGTTAAAGATCTCACGGTGTTCTTATGCGAAGAGCAGGTGAACTATCGCCAGCACTCTGGCCAAATTCCTACCCGAACTACTGCTGTGAAGGCAATGGCAAACCACTCAGTATATCCCTTGCCACGAAACTGCTTTATTAGCATTGATGTTGTCTTACAGCATTTTGTACATCAGAACCTATGCCAACACATGAACCCCTCCTGCTGCCTCCTAACAGTGCAAAGCAGGAAGTGCTTTTACATGGGTGGGTCTTATTGTGGAATTTTGAGAAGGCTGCATTACCAATTTCAACGCAATGCTATGATGAAGAATTTTTGTCTATCAGCATGACAGACACTTCACCTTACTGTACTGAAAGGACCACTGCTGTGGCTGTGGTGAAAACAATTAAAAAAAAAAATTAAGATTGAAACTGCAGAGGCCAACATTGTGCCAACACTTAACCCCAACCACCCTGGAATGTCGTGAGCCAACAGATCACAATCCATGAAACTTTCACTTGCTTGGAAGGAATCCTGATACAGTGCTGCACCTGATGTGTACCAAAACGTGGAAGAAAGTAGAAACAGTAATACTGAGATTCCAATTTAAAAAATGAACAAATAATATGAAAAACCTCACATACTTCCTTTCTGTCGAAATATTTTTGGTGTTATAACTCACATCATAATGTAGTCGAGATGAGTAAAAGTGCTCATTTCAAAATGCAGCGAAAAACAGCTTTGAATATTAGGCCTCACACCTTGCTTAGCTTTTCACAATGAAAAGTAAGGCATTTAAAATCATTAGAATCTCCGGCGATGAAGCCGAATCGATGGGCCTATCACTTCGCCATCGCAGACAGGTTGGTGGTTTCTCTGTATTTCACCACCACCTTTCTGATATTGCATCCTCTGCTCTTTCCGTGCTTTGTCCCCCCAGGTTTCTGCAGGGCTCACATAATCCACCATCAACCCCTTTCAGGTAAAATTACCCAAATCCAGGATTACTGCTCATCTCCACTCATTTGTAACTGGTAGATAGAGATTATATTTTCACCCATCTGTCTGTCTGTCTGTCTGTCTGTCTGTCTGTCTGTCTGTGAGCAGGATATCTCAAAAAGTTATGGACTGATTCAGACGAAATTTGGTGGATAGGTTGGGTGTGTGACGAGGACGAATTGATTAGATATTTTTGAATATACAGACCCCTATCCGAACAATACAATTTTTAAAGTGATCCTTCACCATTGAAAGATGTAAAGCATGGTACGCATCTTAAAAACGTTTTGGATGGGTTAAGACAAAACTTGGTAAACGATTTGGGTAGACGGCAAGAACAAGCCGATTAGATGTTGATCCAGGTCCAGATCCAGATCCAGATCTGGTGGGCTCTCGGTGGGATAGAAAACGTAAAGTGTTCAGCCTGGCAGAGGGATGCGTTCTGCCGAGTACCATTCTAGTCCCACTTTTTTCATATCTGTGGAACCATCTTTTCTTCAATCTCATTCTTCCCTGCATGTCTTCAAGACAGCTGTTCACCACCATCTCAGATCTTCCCCCATCCAAAACCATGATCTTTTCTACACCCATTAACGCTGCACAAGTCCACCTATTTCCAAAGTTCCAGTTTTTCCTTCCTGAGAGTTCGTTTCTGTATCAAATTTGTCCACACCATGTTTCCTCCTCCACTCCTCATTCTTCCTACATCCCTTGTCAAAGTCTTTCTCGATTTTGTCCCTCAACTCTGCTGTTGGTGTGTTCCCCCTCTAAACCCTCTCCTTCTACTGTTCCTTTTGTTCTGTTACATCCTGATCTGTTCTCTGTTCTACCTCCTCCATAAGGCCTGACTTTGAATATAGAAAAAAAAAGTATGAATTTTGAGCTCCTCCATGAGTATTTGAATGTACTCCAACTGATGGATTGTAGGAAGGAGGAACAATGTAAAAATGAAAATGAAACCCAATGATTTGGATAAAGTAGGTTGCTTGCTCTTCCTAACCCCATGTGATAGAGTCGCTGAACTGCATCACACAAAAGAGCCTGGCATTGGCTGAGTGTTTAGGGTGGTGGCTTTGGAGCCTAGAGTCCTGAGTTTGAGTCCCGTTGGCCGTTGAATTAATACCAGGGGATTGCCTCTGCCTGTCATCCTTCCGAGGTGAGCGAAATGAGCACCAGTGTACTGGTGACGCCATGGCCCTAACCAATGATGCAACCAGCGGCCAAAAAGGCTGTACACGAAGGGATCACACAGAAGAAAATTCTCCAAATCTCACAATTGAAGGGACAACAAAGAAGGCAAGCACCATCGATTGACGAATATATACCACAAAAATATTTTTGGTAGGTACCGCAGTTCGGAAGGAATTAAATGACATTTCCAAAAACAGGTGAATAAACAGCACATCATCGGCTCCAAAGAATCCACCAGCTCAATGCACTCCGGAATTCACACAGCCAAAATGTAATCACAAAATACAATCAGGTTTGGATCCACACAATATTCTTCTCTTTACTACTGCTGATCTCTGTAGAAATTGCTCTTTTCTGAAAGCACACCTAACTGCCTTTTTTCCACCCACGCGGCCCCACTGACCCCGAGACACTGCCGTAACCGAACAAGGAGAATGAGGTGTTGGGAGAACAGGATGTTCACTGGGATAATAATAAATAAAAATCAAAAGATAAATAAATGGCTAGACACCTCATTCGCCAAGAATTGAATGCAAAACAAGCAATTTAACATATCATGTTTATGGAATAGAATAAGCCGTAGATGCTCAGGGCTTGTGTGGTAAGATTAAAAACAAAAGGATGCTGGAAAACAACAATCCATTTTATAGCTTCACTCCTTATCACATAGATTACAGGCTTTTGTGATGACAGGATGGGAGGGAGGGGGAGGGAGGACAATAAGACTCCCACAGAGGCGATTCCACTTTAATCCTACTCACAGCAGGTAAGATGGTGCTTGCCTTTGACAAATGCACAGAAGATGCAAAATTATTTCCCTATCTCCAAAAAAATAATAATAATCCAACAGCTGGAGTTCTTATTTTATAAACTAACATGAGCATTTAAAGACAAGAGTTGCTCAATCACAGTGATTGACAACACATGGGAGTGGAAAATAAGCATACGATTCCTCTCGTATTCTTGTCTTTTGCCAAGTATTTCCATCACACTCCAACAATAATAATGCGAGAGGGTGCTTGCGAAGTTACGATTCAAAATACACCCATATCGATACAAGAAAATTAAGCAGCACAAGGGCAAATGGCGCACCCTTTCTAGAGCCTTCTTATGCTGGATGGAAACGACAAAGCATGGAAAACAACTGCAACCCCAAAATAAACAAGAGCTCAAGTGAGCACAATATACGCCTGAACAAGAAGGTATATACAGAATTGTGCTACTCCATGGAAAACAGCATCTTGGTTGCCATGGCAACCACTTTCGATGACGAACATATGTCGCGACACACCGTCTCCACAGTCTGTACCTATGTACCAAATACGAAACGTGAAAGTTGAAAATTTTGGAAGTTAGAGTGCGGACAGGAACGGCCGGACGGACAGACAGACAGACACGGACGGACGGACGACCGGGATCACATAATACGCCCCGATATATATATATATATATATATATATATATATATATATATATATATATATATATATATATATATATATATATATATATATACATCTTCTTCTTTTGGCTGCTCCCTTTTTGGGGTCACCACAGCGGATCATCCGTATGATCCGCATAGTGATTTGGCACATGTTTTACGCTGGATGCCCTTCCTGATGCAACCCTGGTTGCCTCTTACGACACAGGGATATGGTACACCTACTTTAACCGGGGTATACACCGGCCCAGTACACTGGTACTCATTTCGCCGACCTTGGAAGGATGACAGGCTGAGTCAACCCCTGGTGTATTAATTCAGTGGCCCAACGGGGCTTGAACTCAGGACCTTTTGGATCCCAAGCCACTGCCCTAACCACTGCGCCAACACCAGGTATATATATATATATATATATATATATATATATATATATATATATATATATATATATATATATATATATATATATATATATATATATATATATATATATATATATATATATATATATATATATATATCGGGCGTATAAAAAGGAGCGATGAGGGCCCATAGCAAAGGAAGGATAAAAACTACCGCTTACAACAATGCCTGAAGGCAACAATATTATAAGATTTCCTGCTTGGAATGGACTGCAGAAAATCGTAACAAAAAATAAATAAATATTACCAGAGAAGAGAAAAATAAATGCAACCGATTGTTCAATTGGAGTCCTTGTCAAATGGATGAGAGCTAAGGTGATTAAATTAACGAAGGTAATTAAATCCGTGCTTTGTACGCCTAACCCCCAGGTTTCCGCAGGACGCTTGAGGACAACCATCAAGCCCCTTTTGGTGAAACTCCCAAAATGCAGAATTACTGCTCACCTCCACTCATTTGTTCCTCCTTTATCACCTGTGCAACCAACTTCCACATTATCTTCAATCTCGTTCGTCCCTCCAGGTTTCAAGACAGCTGTTCACCACCATTTCAGATCATCCCCCATCCAAAACCATGATCTTTTCTACAACCATTAAACCCAGTTTCCCAAGCTCACCTTCCAAATTTCAAGTTTTTTCTTCCTGAGAGTTTGCTTCTGTATTCATCTCGTCCACCTCATGCATCCTCCCCTACCTCAAAAATTCCTGCTCACATCTCTTATTTGTCCAAGTCTCTCTCTATTATATCCTTCAACTCTGCTGTTGGTGTCTCCCCCCCCCCCACTCTTTCTACTATTGCTTTTGTTCTGTTGCATCCTGATCTGTTCAATGTTCTAACTCTTCCTTAACTATACAAAAATATTTTGCATTGAAAAAGAAATAATGGTACAGACAATTATTGGGGGGGGGTGTCTTGCGTGCTTGTTGATACAAATAGTACAGTACTGAACTGTCTTGCGGGGGTACAGTACTGAAATAATGGCTTGCGTGCTTGTTGATACAAATGAGAAGACCTTCACATTTGAACACAAACTGCATAATCTGCTGAATACACGATTCCGTGGTGTATGTGCCTTACACCACTGGATCGTCTGCCTTTGCTCTGGTCAGAAGATAGTGGTAGTGGGAGGATCATGTAATTGTGTGCAAGGCACTGGAGAACACAAGAACGAAAGAACCACAGCCTTGAGGCCAGGTTGGATCTTCAGATTGGATAGCGATGGTAGAGTTGGTTATTGAATGATATTAAACAGAAATTGATATTGTAATTCCATTCCATTCCATTGGGACCATACTCTGAACAGAGCATTGGTGCTGCCGAAGCAGTCTCCTGGGCTATTGGACACAATACTGGATGGGTCGCCACTCCGACGCAGGATACTCGAATGGCTCAATCATCCCAGCAAGCTGGTATTCATTTTGCCGACCTTGGAAGGATGACGATGCATGGTAGTTAAATAAATCAAGTGCATTTCTGTAATTTGTTTCTGTTCATGTTCATGGGCTTCTGTTCTGGCTCCCTTCATTCTTCTGTATACATCAAGTGTCTGAGGTTGAACTCGCACAAAGCAAATGAGTGATTGTGATTACAAGAGCAAAACCATTCAGAGCATTATTGTGATGGCATCTCGGTGAGAGTATTTTTGGCCATCAGGGTGATGCTGCACTTCACCCTGAGAGAGTGGATTGGACCTCTGGGATGTCCCAACTCACAACAGCATGCCTTTTTTTGAATGGGATTGCAATGCTAGCTTTCGTATCTGCATCGGGATTCTGGGCATTCAAGATAGTATAGTAAACAAGTAGATGCATCATAATACTTTAGACGAATTCGCTGCTTTGTTTCAGCTGTGTAATCAAGAAACTCTTATTTTCCCAGTTGTTGTTGACATATCAAGCTTGACCTTCAATAGTCAAAAAAGTAAAAATCATTAGTTGCATATACTTTGGGCTGAGAGGATGGCCGAGAGATACATTCACTCGGTGTATATCTTGGTCGGGATTCAAACCCAGGTGAGACAGCATAAAACTGGCATCATGGTGTTTCACAGGCAGGGTGATTCATCAATGTGTGTGACATTAAATTGGGCGTCCCATCTGCCAACATTAGTTGGTGGATGTTAAGGATCCCATGGTGTCCTTAGCGAAGAGTAAGTGAGCTATCGCCGTACCATGAACAAATTGCTAATTTTTTGCTTTGCAACACCATCTTGCACCCAGAACGAGTGGTGTTTTGTGTGCTTGTCTGCAGATAGTGGGGTTAGCATTGTTTACATTAAGAAGTGAAGTATGTGTCAAACGACTGCTGGGAAGGCAATAGCAAACCACCCAGTCAAACCCTTGCCAAGAAACTGCTTTGGGAGTAGAGTACTGAAATTGCCACCAGGCAGAACACCAGAATACGAATAAGATGCACTTCATTTTTCAAAATTTTGTTAATGGTTTACAGGCTTGGAGCATGATGTGTCACAGCTATACTTAGTTCTTTTCCAATGCAAAACAAGAAAAAGAGCAATCAGAGATTGCAGATCCTCACAAGGACTTCTTTTGAGTGGTGTATTTTATAGGTTTTAGGGTAAATCCAATATGGCTACCAAACCATGTGACCTATATCACGTGTGAACATTTTGTTGTTTCACGTGTGAATCCTCGTGGGCAGGTGGGTCATACATGTAACGTTTCTCCTCGATTTGTTCAGCCACTTCAGAGAAGATTTTTGAAGGATTTTTTTAAAACAATATGGCTGCCAAATCACGTGACCGATGACGTAATGAATTTTTTTTCTGTGGACCATTTTATCCCTAGATGACCCTCAAAAATTTTCAGACTGATCAGATGTGGCGTTCTCAATATGCAATTATGACGTCATAACGAGAGCATCAATGATGTCAGAAAAAAAACTCAAACTAATTCCCCATGAGGAGTACTTGCCATGAGCCAAGTTTCAATTTTTTCCTTGGTGCGGTTTCAGAGATACAGAGGTCCAAACTTTTCCGTTTTTCCAATATGGCTGCCACACCATGTGACCTATGACCTCATAATCATCATTAAAACATTCTACATGAATATTCACACCAGTGGTGAAAATTTCCTCTCAATTGGTTCACGAGTCAGTAAGTGACCACTATATTCGTTATGGGCGTGTCTTTCTGTCTGTCTGTGTCCTGAGCATAGGTCCGTGGGTTTTGATCCGATCCTGATAAAATTTGGGTGGGAGGTTTATATCATGATCTAGTTGTGTTTGGGCGTGCTGAAAATGGGCGTGCTGCGCCCATTATGGGCGGAGCCACGCCCAAAAAACG
The DNA here is from genome assembly GCF_056783735.1 of Eptatretus burgeri. Classification (NCBI taxonomy): domain Eukaryota; kingdom Metazoa; phylum Chordata; class Myxini; order Myxiniformes; family Myxinidae; genus Eptatretus; species Eptatretus burgeri. The sequence goes on along the minus strand of NC_140962.1, from coordinate 118,242,860 downwards.
TGTTTTTAGGGGGTAGCCGATTAAGTTACATCTTCTCCGAGGGAGTTTGTCGAATCTGGCAGGGTTTCGGTATTTGGTTAGCCCAATGGGCACCTGCATCGCCCCACGGAGCTTGATTTTTCATTTTCATCCCAAGGTCAAGGTCACAAGGTCACGAACTTAGAAAATGTCAAAAAAAAATCAATAAATTGGGCATCGAGCTCCTAGGGTTTTCAACTGTTTCGAATGAAAGTTGGTCTGCAAGTAGTGCTCTTCGAGTACTACAACTTTCATCATTTACGTTTTTCCCGATTCCCGCCAGTTTGCCCATGGCGTCCCCGAGAAGGTCAAAAAATACAAAAGGTGAACCGTGTTCATTGCTCGTGAACCATCGCCGTCTCCAGACTTGTCTGACAAGCGGTTGCGGAGAAAAACACGAAAGTTCTGTGTGGACAAACAAACAAATAAAAACAATGTCACCCGCAGGGTGACCTGTATCTTGCCAAAAGGTGACCACGTGTGACTTCTTTAAGGTCACACTGAGGTGAACAGAGCTGCTATCCACCAGGAGAGACTCCTTGAGGAATATCTGCCTACGAGAGATTCCGATGAGAATCGTTCTACAGAGTAACCATGAAAAATATGCGTTTGCCTCATAACGTCACCAAATGACGTCATAATGTCTCAAAATTGACAGATCTAGAAAGCACTCATCGAGGTGTTCAATTTGAGGTACTACACAATATGGTTCCTAAAACTTGAAAACTTGACCTTGGGGTTAAATATGTTGGGTTGACCTTCATGGTTAGCGCCTTGACCTCAGGCGCTAACCATGAAGGTCAAGGCCAATCGCCACCAAAAATTAATCAGCTGAGCGCCAGACCATGAACTATATTCCCATGAAGTTTGAAGACGATCCGATCAAAATTACTCAAAAAATAAGGGTTTCGTCGACTCCCCTGATTTGCGACAAAGTGACCTTGACCTTTGACCTTCAAAATTTTATGCGCTGAAAAGGACCTCTATAGGCCTCTGATATGCGAAGTTACAAAAATTTCCAATGATAACTGTGCTCTGCAGAATTTTTTATACGTGATTACAGACAAACAAACAAACAAACAAACAAACAAAAAAAAACATACAAGCTGACTAACATATCTTGCAAAAACTTCGTTTTGGCAAGATAACAAACGGACCCAAATGCAATACACTCTCCTTTGGCAAGGGTAACAAAACTAAAGGTAAACATCACTGATTGCTTAAACAAGAAAACAAAATAACTGAAAATGCAGCTTGCCTTTAAAGCATAAAATTACAAAAAAAAAAGTTTGAGTCTCGAATTGAAAAAGGCCAAAACAAACAGATGCTCAGCTTTGTCGTCAAAAATAAAAATCACTCAACCAACAACCACATGGTTCACAAACCTCTGACAGGCATCCCACACACCACCACAGAAGACATTTTCCCCTTTAATGTCCCGAGAGAAACTGCACTAAAGTAAGTCACTCATTGCACCACACACCATCTGGTAGGATTTGTGGGTGGGGGGGAAAACACACACACACACACACACACACACACACACACACACACACACACACACACACACACACACACACACACACACACACACACACACACACACACTTTCTTATTTTTCCTCACACAATTTGGTCAAGCCTAAGATCTCCCCCTCAACTTCCTATTTTCCTTCAATTTTGAAAACTCCACCCAAAATTATTCTCAACAATCAAATCCTTCCGTGCATGCAGTTTATTTGCGATCATTCAGAAATATTGCTTCCGAACGAAGCTTGCAAGAGCCATATCACACAATTGAGGTTTGACGATCACTGGGTTTGAAGAGTTGAATGATGCACTTTTTAATACAAGTCGCATGGACAGTATGTCGATTTTTGACATGCAAGTACAGTCGAGTCAGACTCCAAGGAACACTCATATGAAATTTCATTGATTTGAATGGCACTGAAAAAGTGGGTAAAATTTAACTGTTTTGGAGGTAGGGTGAACCCCGATATACATTTTCAATAACAACAGTCCACCGAACATATGTTTGTTGTAATCAAACTATTGTAATAATTTTTTTGGAGAGTATTTTTGAAGATTGAGAATTAGAAAAACATGTAAGATGACCGCTCAATACCAATTGGCAGAACAGATGAAATCAACAAGACAAGCCATCCGCACAGACGGAGTGGGCCAAGTCCTCCATTATTAAACCGAATGGGAGTTTGATTGATCCACATGATGAAGGAGAAAGCAACTGGTACATTCATGTGCAAGTATGGAACAGAATAACTTCCCACATTATGAATTAGTTTGTGATATACAACAAGACATGTATAACTGAGAACATGGATGCCTGAAGTATTTGGTATAACTCGACCAGGGTCGTCAGAGCAGATGGACACTCTAAACATCATGCCAACTGAGGACGAACAAACAGTTGATCAAGACTGAGTCAAGTACAACACAGGCCCAACAAAGTTCGGGGGTTTGCAACAGTCAACAATGAGTAATAGTAATTTTGCGATTTCCAGAATCAGTACCCCCCCCCTCCTCACCTCCATGAGTTATTTTGTTCAATCACCCCAATGTACAACTAAATCGGCACTTGGTAGAGTGCATGCCTGGGGCAGGCTGATTACTTAACGTTTTGTATCCCACTGATGGGCCAAATCTGGATTCGGACCTGAACTAAAATCGAACCGGCTTGTTCTTGTCAACTAACCAACTCATCCACTAAGTTTCGTCTGAATCCGTCCATAGCTTTTTGAGATATCCTGCTAAACGTCATTTTTGCCATGTCACTCAATGCTGAAAAAAAGAGATTCTCAAAAATTATCGGATCTTCACCTAAATCTAATCATTTCATCTTTGTCACATACCCAAGCTCTCTGCCAAATTTCGTCCGAATCCGTCGACAACTTTTTGAGATATTTTGTTCACAAGCAGACAGACAGGGGTGAAAACATAACCTCCACCCACCTTCGGTGACAGAGGTAGTGTTATAAGCGAGTGGCACACTGACACAATAACATTTAGTCTTGACTTGATCATTTTGAATGTCCACTTTGTGAGGAAGAGCTCACCATTATATGCACATGCTATTGTGGTTACCGTTGAAAAATAAAAATTTAAGAGCTGCAATGTCAATGTCGTTTAGTTTAACTACAAAGATGGGGGCTTTTCTGTCGTGTGTGGAAGTGAAAGATTAATGTAAACAATGCTAATCCCACCAGCTGTAGACAAGCACACAAAACACCACTTGTTCTGGGAGCAAGATGGTGTTGCAAAGCAAAGAAGAATGTTTTGAATCAGTGGATGTGAAAAAAAGAAAGAGCAGAGGTTGTTATTCTCATCATAACATGAAAAGAAGCAAATAGCTTGCAACGATTTAGCAGCACACATCGACTTTGTCAAGTACCTTGAACTGCACAGTGTTGCATGTACACTTTGTGGTGGAAGAGAAAAAAAGACCTCTGGTTACAAAAAAAAAGAAAACAAACAAGATTATATCCATTGCTGAGTTTCATAATCATGGATAACCTCAGTCCATAGCCTGGTGTTGGCTTAACAGTTAAGGTGGCTGGCTAATTTAAAGATATTAGGGTCTTGAGTTTGAGTCAGTCAATCAGTTAAATAACACTGACTCAGCCTGTCATCCTTCCGAGGTCATCAAAATGAGTTCCAGCT